>NC_142179.1:9464285-9792500 GCF_026936395.1 Plectropomus leopardus
AAAAGCCACAAAACAACACGTTGGAAGAATGACGAAAAAAGCAAGGCTATAGTAAGGCAAAAATGTCAAAATTTGACATATCCTAAAAACAGCTGAAAACCACTTAGTATAGCACGTAGAGGCGTGTTATAGTGTATAATGTTGAAAGAACATCCAAAAACAGACTAAAAAGCCAAAAAACAACACGTTGGAAAAATGACAAAAAAAAAAAGCAAGGCTATAGTAAGGCAAAAATGTCAAAATTTGACATATCCTAAAAACAGCTGAAAACCACTTAGTATAGCACGTAGAGGCGTGTTATAGTGTATAATGTTGAAAGAACATCCAAAAACGGTCTAAAAAGCCAAAAAACAACACGTTGGAAAAATGACAAAAAAAAAAAGCAAGGCTATAGTAAGGCAAAAATGTCAAAATTTGACATATCCTAAAAACAGCTGAAAACCACTTAGTATAGCACGAGAGGCGTGTTATAGCGTATAATGTTGAAAGAACATCCAAAAACAGACTAAAAAGCCAAAAAACAACACGTTGGAAGAATGACGAAAAAAAAGCAAGGCTATAGTAAGGCAAAAATGTCAAAATTTGACATATCCTAAAACAGCTGAAAACCACTTAGTATAGCACATAGAGGCGTGTTATAGCATACAGTGTTGAAAGAACATCCAAAACGTCCTAAAAAGCCAAAAACAACACGTTGGAAGAATGACGAAAAAAAAGCAAGGCTATAGTAAGGCAAAAATGTCAAAATTTGACATATCCTAAAAACAGCTGAAAACCACTTAGTATAGCACGTAGAGGCGTGTTATAGTGTATAATGTTGAAAGAACATCCAAAAACGGTCTAAAAAGCCAAAAAACAACACGTTGGAAAAATGACAAAAAAAAAAAGCAAGGCTATAGTAAGGCAAAAATGTCAAAATTTGACATATCCTAAAAACAGCTGAAAACCACTTAGTATAGCACGTAGAGGCGTGTTATAGCGTATAATGTTGAAAGAACATCCAAAAACAGACTAAAAAGCCACAAAACAACACGTTGGAAGAATGACGAAAAAAAAAAAGCAAGGCTATAGTAAGGCAAAAATGTCAAAATTTGACATATCCTAAAAGCAGCTGAAAACCACTTAGTATAGCACGTAGAGGCGTGTTATAGTGTATAATGTTGAAAGAACATCCAAAAACAGACTAAAAGCCAAAAACAACACGTTGGAAAAATGACAAAAAAAAGCAAGGCTATAGTAAGGCAAAAATGTCAAAATTTGACATATCCTAAAAACAGCTGAAAACCACTTAGTATAGCACGTAGAGGCGTGTTATAGCGTATAATGTTGAAAGAACATCCAAAAACAGACTAAAAAGCCAAAAAACAACACGTTGGAAGAATGACGAAAAAAAGCAAGGCTATAGTAAGGCAAAAATGTCAAAATTTGACATATCCTAAAAACAGCTGAAAACCACTTAGTATAGCACATAGAGGCGTGTTATAGCATACAGTGTTGAAAGAACATCCAAAAACAGACTAAAAAGCCAAAAAACAACACGTTGGAAGAATGACGAAAAAAAAAGCAAGGCTATAGTAAGGCAAAATGTCAAAATTTGACATATCCTAAAAACAGCTGAAAACCACTTAGTATAGCACGAGAGGCGTGTTATAGCATACAGTGTTGAAAGAACATCCAAAACAGACTAAAAAGCCACAAAACAACACGTTGGAAGAATGACGAAAAAAAAAGCAAGGCTATAGTAAGGCAAAATGTCAAAATTTGACATATCCTAAAAACAGCTGAAAACCACTTAGTATAGCACGTAGAGGCGTGTTATAGCATACAGTGTTGAAAGAACATCCAAAACAGACTAAAAAGCCAAAAACAACACGTTGGAAGAATGACGAAAAAAAAAGCAAGGCTATAGTAAGGCAAAAATGTCAAAATTTGACATATCCTAAAAGCAGCTGAAAACCACTTAGTATAGCACGTAGAGGCGTGTTATAGCATACAGTGTTGAAAGAACATCCAAAAACGGCCTAAAAAGCCACAAAACAACACGTTGGAAGAATGACGAAAAAAAAAAAGCAAGGCTATAGTAAGGCAAAAATGTCAAAATTTGACATATCCTAAAACAGCTGAAAACCACTTAGTATAGCACGAGAGGCGTGTTATAGCATACAGTGTTGAAAGAACATCCAAAACAGACTAAAAGCCAAAAACAACACGTTGGAAGAATGACTAAAAAAAAGCAAGGCTATAGTAAGGCAAAATGTCAAAATCTGACATATCCTAAAAACAGCTGAAAACCACTTAGTATAGCACGTAGAGGCGTGTTATAGCGTATAATGTTGAAAGAACATCCAAAAACAGACTAAAAAGCCAAAAAACAACACGTTGGAAGAATGACGAAAAAAAAAGCAAGGCTATAGTAAGGCAAAAATGTCAAAATTTGACATATCCTAAAAACAGCTGAAAACCACTTAGTATAGCACGTAGAGGCGTGTTATAGCATACAGTGTTGAAAGAACATCCAAAAACAGACTAAAAGCCACAAAACAACACGTTGGAAGAATGACGAAAAAAAGCAAGGCTATAGTAAGGCAAAATGTCAAAATTTGACATATCCTAAAAACAGCTGAAAACCACTTAGTATAGCACGTAGAGGCGTGTTATAGTGTATAATGTTGAAAGAACATCCAAAACAGACTAAAAGCCAAAAACAACACGTTGGAAGAAAATGACAAAAAAAAGCAAGGCTATAGTAAGGCAAAAATGTCAAAATTTGACATATCCAAAAAACAGCAGAAAACCACTTAGTATAGCACGAGAGGCGTGTTATAGCATAATGTTGAAAGAACATCCAAAAACAGACTAAAAAGCCAAAAAACAACACGTTGGAAGAATGACGAAAAAAAGCAAGGCTATAGTAAGGCAAAAATGTCAAAATTTGACATATCCTAAAAACAGCTGAAAACCACTTAGTATAGCACATAGAGGCGTGTTATAGCATACAGTGTTGAAAGAACATCCAAAAACAGACTAAAAAGCCAAAAAACAACACGTTGGAAGAATGACGAAAAAAAAAGCAAGGCTATAGTAAGGCAAAAATGTCAAAATTTGACATATCCTAAAAACAGCTGAAAACCACTTAGTATAGCATCAGAGGCGTGTTATAGCATACAGTGTTGAAAGAACATCCAAAAACAGACTAAAAGCCAAAAAACAACACGTTGGAAGAATGACGAAAAAAGCAAGGCTATAGTAAGGCAAAATGTCAAAATTTGACATATCCTAAAACAGCTGAAAACCACTTAGTATAGCACGTAGAGGCGTGTTATAGCATAGAGTGTTGAAAGAACATACAAAAACAGACTAAAAAGCCAAAAAACAACACGTTGGAAGAATGACAAAAAAAAAAGCAAGGCTATAGTAAGGCAAAAATGTCAAAATTTGACATATCCTAAAAACAGCTGAAAACCACTTAGTATAGCACGTAGAGGCGTGTTATAGTGTATAATGTTGAAAAAACATCCAAAACAGACTAAAAAGCCAAAAACAACACGTTGGAAGAATGACAAAAAAAAAAGAAAGGCTATAGTAAGGCAAAATGTCAAAATTTGACATATCCTAAAAACAGCTGAAAACCACTTAGTATAGCACGAGAGGCGTGTTATAGCATACAGTGTTGAAAGAACATCCAAAACAGACTAAAAGCCAAAAAACAACACGTTGGAAGAATGACGAAAAAAAGCAAGGCTATAGTAAGGCAAAAATGTCAAAATTTGACATATCCTAAAACAGCTGAAAACCACTTAGTATAGCACGTAGAGGCGTGTTATAGCATACAGTGTTGAAAGAACATCCAAAACAGACTAAAAGCCAAAAAACAACACGTTGGAAGAATGACAAAAAAAAGCAAGGCTATAGTAAGGCAAAATGTCAAAATTTGACATATCCTAAAAACAGCTGAAAACCAATTAGTATAGCACGTAGAGGCGTGTTATAGTGTATAATGTTGAAAGAACATCCAAAACAGACTAAAAGCCAAAAACAACACGTTGGAAAAATGACAAAAAAAAAAAGCAAGGCTATAGTAAGGCAAAATGTCAAAATTTGACATATCCTAAAACAGCTGAAAACCACTTAGTATAGCACGTAGAGGCGTGTTATAGCATACAGTGTTGAAAGAACATCCAAAAACAGACTAAAAGCCAAAAACAACACGTTGGAAGAATGACGAAAAAAAAGCAAGGCTATAGTAAGGCAAAAATGTCAAAATTTGACATATCCTAAAAACAGCTGAAAACCACTTAGTATAGCACGTAGAGGCGTGTTATAGCATACAGTGTTGAAAGAACATCCAAAACAGACTAAAAGCCACAAAACAACACGTTGGAAGAATGACGAAAAAAGCAAGGCTATAGTAAGGCAAAATGTCAAAATTTGACATATCCTAAAAACAGCTGAAAACCACTTAGTATAGCACGTGAAGGCGTGTTATAGTGTATAATGTTGAAAGAACATCCAAAAACAGACTAAAAGACAAAAAAAAACACGTTGGAAAAAAGACAAAAAAAAAAGCAAGGCTATAGTAAGGCAAAAATGTCAAAATGTGACATATCCTAAAAACAGCTGAAAACCACTTAGTATAGCACGTAGAGGCGTGTTATAGCGTATAATGTTGAAAGAACATCCAAAAACAGACTAAAAAGCCAAAAAACAACACGTTGGAAGAATGACGAAAAAAAAAGCAAGGCTATAGTAAGGCAAAATGTCAAAATTTGACATATCCTAAAAACAGCTGAAAACCACTTAGTATAGCACATAGAGGCGTGTTATAGCATACAGTGTTGAAAGAACATCCAAAACAGACTAAAAGCCAAAAACAACACGTTGGAAGAATGACGAAAAAAAGCAAGGCTATAGTAAGGCAAAAATGTCAAAATTTGACATATCCTAAAAACAGCTGAAAACCACTTAGTATAGCACGTAGAGGCGTGTTATAGCATACAGTGTTGAAAGAACATCCAAAAACAGACTAAAAAGCCACAAAACAACACGTTGGAAGAATGACGAAAAAAAAAAGCAAGGCAATAGTAAGGAAAAAATGTCAAAATTTGACATATCCTAAAACAGCTGAAAACCACTTAGTATAGCACGTAGAGGCGTGTTATAGTGTATAATGTTGAAAGAACATCCAAAACAGTCTAAAAAGCCAAAAACAACACGTTGGAAAAATGACAAAAAAAAAAGCAAGGCTATAGTAAAGGCAAAAATGTCAAAATTTGACATATCCTAAAAACAGCTGAAAACCACTTAGTATAGCACGTAGAGGCGTGTTATAGCATACAGTGTTGAAAGAACATCCAAAAACAGACTAAAAAGCCAAAAACAACACGTTGGAAGAATGACGAAAAAAAGCAAGGCTATAGTAAGGCAAAATGTCAAAATTTGACATATCCTAAAAACAGCTGAAAACCACTTAGTATAGCACGTAGAGGCGTGTTATAGCATACAATGTTGAAAGAACATCCAAAACAGACTAAAAAGCCAAAAACAACACGTTGAAAAAATGACGAAAAAAAGCAAGGCTATAGTAAGGCAAAAATGTCAAAATTTGACATATCCTAAAAACAGCTGAAAACCACTTAGTATAGCACGTAGAGGCGTGTTATAGTGTATAATGTTGAAAGAACATCCAAAAACGGTCTAAAAAGCCATAAAACAACACGTTGGAAAAATGACAAAAAAAAAAAAACAAGGCAAAAGAAAGGAAAAAATGTAAAAATTTGACATATCCTAAAACAGCTGAAAACCACTTAGTATAGCCGTAGAGGCGTGTTATAGCATACAGTGTTGAAAGAACATCCAAAACAGACTAAAAAGCCAAAAAACAACACGTTGGAAGAATGACGAAAAAAAGCAAAGGCTATAGTAAGGCAAAATGTCAAAATTTGACATATCCTAAAACAGCTGAAAACCACTTAGTATAGCACGTAGAGGCGTGTTATAGCATACAGTGTTGAAAGAACATCCAAAAACAGACTAAAAAGCCAAAAACAACACGTTGGAAGAATGACGAAAAAAAAGGCAGGGCTATAGGAAGGCAAAAATGTCAAAATTTGACATATCCTAAAAACAGCTGAAAACCACTTAGTATAGCACGTAGAGGCGTGTTATAGCGTATAATGTTGAAAGAACATCCAAAAACAGACTAAAAAGCCAAAAAACAACACGTTGGAAGAATGACGAAAAAAAAACAAGGCTATAGTAAGGCAAAAATGTCAAAATTTGACATATCCTAAAAGCAGCTGAAAACCACTTAGTATAGCACGTAGAGGCGTGTTATAGCATACAGTGTTGAAAGAACATCCAAAAACAGACTAAAAAGCCAAAAAACAACACGTTGGAAGAATGACGAAAAAAAAAGCAAGGCTATAGTAAGGCAAAAATGTCAAAATTTGACATATCCTAAAAACAGCTGAAAACCACTTAGTATAGCACGTAGAGGCGTGTTATAGCGTATAATGTTGAAAGAACATCCAAAAACAGACTAAAAAGCCAAAAAACAACACGTTGGAAGAATGACGAAAAAAAAAGCAAGGCTATAGTAAGGCAAAAATGTCAAAATTTGACATATCCTAAAAACAGCTGAAAACCACTTAGTATAGCACGTAGAGGCGTGTTATAGCATACAGTGTTGAAAGAACATCCAAAAACAGACTAAAAAGCCAAAAAACAACACGTTGGAAGAATGACGAAAAAAAGCAAGGCTATAGTAAGGCAAAATGTCAAAATTTGACATATCCTAAAAACAGCTGAAAACCACTTAGTATAGCACGTAGAGGCGTGTTATAGCATACAGTGTTGAAAGAACATCCAAAACAGACTAAAAGCCAAAAAACAACACGTTGGAAGAATGACGAAAAAAGCAAGGCTATAGTAAGGCAAAATGTCAAAATTTGACATATCCTAAAACAGCTGAAAACCACTTAGTATAGCACGAGAGGCGTGTTATAGTGTATAATGTTGAAAGAACATCCAAAAACGGTCTAAAAGCCAAAAACAACACGTTGGAAAAATGACGAAAAAAAAAGCAAGGCTATAGTAAGGCAAAAATGTCAAAATTTGACATATCCTAAAAACAGCTGAAAACCACTTAGTATAGCACGTAGAGGCGTGTTATAGCGTATAATGTTGAAAGAACATCCAAAAACAGACTAAAAAGCCAAAAAACAACACGTTGGAAGAATGACGAAAAAAAAAGCAAGGCTATAGTAAGGCAAAAATGTCAAAATTTGACATATCCTAAAAACAGCTGAAAACCACTTAGTATAGCACGTAGAGGCGTGTTATAGCATACAGTGTTGAAAGAACATCCAAAAACGTACTAAAAAGCCACAAAACAACACGTTGGAAGAATGACGAAAAAAAAAAGAAAGGCTATAGTAAGGCAAAATGTCAAAATTTGACATATCCTAAAAACAGCTGAAAACCACTTAGTATAGCACGTAGAGGCGTGTTATAGTGTATAATGTTGAAAGAACATCCAAAACAGACTAAAAGCCAAAAAACAACACGTTGGAAAAATGACAAAAAAAAAGCAAGGCTATAGTAAGGCAAAAATGTCAAAATTTGACATATCCTAAAAACAGCTGAAAACCACTTAGTATAGCACGAGAGGCGTGTTATAGCGTATAATGTTGAAAGAACATCCAAAAACAGACTAAAAAGCCAAAAAACAACACGTTGGAAGAATGACGAAAAAAAAGCAAGGCTATAGTAAAGGCAAAAATGTCAAAATTTGACATATCCTAAAAACAGCTGAAAACCACTTAGTATAGCACGTAGAGGCGTGTTATAGCATACAGTGTTGAAAGAACATCCAAAAACGTCCTAAAAAGCCACAAAACAACACGTTGGAAGAATGACGAAAAAAAAAGCAAGGCTATAGTAAGGCAAAAATGTCAAAATTTGACATATCCTAAAAACAGCTGAAAACCACTTAGTATAGCACGTAGAGGCGTGTTATAGTGTATAATGTTGAAAGAACATCCAAAAACAGACTAAAAAGCCAAAAAACAACACGTTGGAAAAATGACAAAAAAAAAAAGCAAGGCAAAAGTAAGGCAAAAATGTCAAAATTTGAAATAACATAAAAAAAGCGGAAAACAACTTAGTATAGCACGAGAGGCGTGTTATAGCGTATAATGTTGAAAGAACATCCAAAACAGACTAAAAAGCCAAAAAGCAACACGTTGGAAGAATGACGAAAAAAAAGCAAGGCTATAGTAAGGCAAAAATGTCAAAATTTGACATATCCTAAAAACAGCTGAAAACCACTTAGTATAGCACATAGAGGCGTGTTATAGCATACAGTGTTGAAAGAACATCCAAAAACAGACTAAAAAGCCAAAAAACAACACGTTGGAAGAATGACGAAAAAAAACAAGGCGATAGTAAGGCAAAATGTCAAAATTTGACATATCCTAAAAACAGCTGAAAACCACTTAGTATAGCACGAGAGGCGTGTTATAGCATACAGTGTTGAAAGAACATCCAAAAACGACTAAAAGCCACAAAACAACACGTTGGAAGAATGACGAAAAAAAAAGCAAGGCTATAGTAAGGCAAAAATGTCAAAATTTGACATATCCTAAAAACAGCTGAAAACCACTTAGTATAGCACGTAGAGGCGTGTTATAGTGTATAATGTTGAAAGAACATCCAAAAACGGTCTAAAAAGCCAAAAAACAACACGTTGGAAAAATGACAAAAAAAAAAAGCAAGGCTAAAGTAAGGCAAAATGTCAAAATTTGACATATCCTAAAAACAGCTGAAAACCACTTAGTATAGCACGTAGAGGCGTGTTATAGCGTATAATGTTGAAAGAACATCCAAAAACAGACTAAAAAGCCAAAAAACAACACGTTGGAAGAATGACGAAAAAAAAAGCAAGGCTATAGTAAGGCAAAAATGTCAAAATTTGACATATCCTAAAAACAGCTGAAAACCACTTAGTATAGCACGTAGAGGCGTGTTATAGCATACAGTGTTGAAAGAACATCCAAAAACAGACTAAAAAGCCAAAAAACAACACGATGGAAAAATGACGAAAAAAAAGCAAGGCTATAGTAAGGCAAAATGTCAAAATTTGACATATCCTAAAACAGCTGAAAACCACTTAGTATAGCACGTAGAGGCGTGTTATAGTGTATAATGTTGAAAGAACATCCAAAAACAGACTAAAAAGCCAAAAAACAACACGTTGGAAAAAAGACAAAAAAAAAAAGCAAGGCTATAGTAAGGCAAAAATGTCAAAATTTGACATATCCTAAAAGCAGCTGAAAACCACTTAGTATAGCACGTAGAGGCGTGTTATAGCATACAGTGTTGAAAGAACATCCAAAACAGACTAAAAGCCAAAAAACAACACGTTGGAAGAATGAAAAAAAAAGCAAGGCTATAGTAAGTCAAAATTGTCAAAATTTGACATATCCTAAAAACAGCTGAAAACCACTTAGTATAGCACGTAGAGGCGTGTTATAGCATACAGTGTTGAAAGAACATCCAAAAACAGACTAAAAAGCCAAAAAACAACACGTTGGAAGAATGACGAAAAAAAAAGCAAGGCTATAGTAAGGCAAAAATGTCAAAATTTGACATATCCTAAAAACAGCTGAAAACCACTTAGTATAGCACGTAGAGGCGTGTTATAGCCTATAATGTTGAAAGAACATCCAAAAACAGACTAAAAGCCAAAAAACAACACGTTGGAAGAATGACGAAAAAAAAAGCAAAGGCTATAGTAAGGCAAAAATGTCAAAATTTGACATATCCTAAAAACAGCTGAAAACCACTTAGTATAGCACGTAGAGGCGTGTTATAGCATACAGTGTAGAAAGAACATCCAAAACAGACTAAAAAGCCAAAAACAACACGTTGGAAGAATGACGAAAAAAAGCAAGGCTATAGTAAGGCAAAATGTCAAAATTTGACATATCCTAAAAACAGCTGAAAACCACTTAGTATAGCACGTAGAGGCGTGTTATAGCATACAGTGTTGAAAGAACATCCAAAAACAGACTAAAAAGCCAAAAAACAACACGTTGGAAGAATGACGAAAAAAAAAAAGCAAGGCTATAGTAAGGCAAAAATGTCAAAATTTGACATATCATAAAAACAGCTGAAAACCAATTAGTATAGCACGTAGAGGCGTTATAGCATACAGTGTTGAAAGAACATCCAAAACAGACTAAAAAGCCAAAAAGCAACACGTTGGAAGAATGACGAAAAAAAAGCAAGGCTATAGTAAGGCAAAAATGTCAAAATTTGACATATCCTAAAACAGCTGAAAACCACTTAGTATAGCACGTAGAGGCGTGTTATAGCATATAATGTTGAAAGAACATCCAAAACAGACTAAAAAGCCAAAAACAACACGTTGGAAGAATGACAAAAAAAAAAGCAAGGCTATAGTAAGGCAAAAATGTCAAAATTTGACATATCCTAAAAACAGCTGAAAACCACTTAGTATAGCACGTAGAGGCGTGTTATAGCATAATGTTGAAAGAACATCCAAAAACAGACTAAAAAGCCAAAAACAACACGTTGGAAGAATGACAAAAAAAAGCAAGGCTATAGTAAGGCAAAATGTCAAAATTTGACATATCCTAGAAACAGCTGAAAACCACTTAGTATAGCACGTAGAGGCGTGTTATAGCATACAGTGTTGAAAGAACATCCAAAAACAGACTAAAAAGCCAAAAAACAACACGTTGGAAGAATGACGAAAAAAAAAGCAAGGCTATAGTAAGGCAAAAATGTCAAAATTTGACATATCCTAGAAACAGCTGAAAACCACTTAGTATAGCACGTGAGGCGTGTTATAGTGTATAATGTTGAAAGAACATCCAAAAACGGTCTAAAAAGCCAAAAAACAACACGTTGGAAAAATGACAAAAAAAAGCAAAGGCTATAGTAAGGCAAAAATGTCAAAATTTGACATATCCTAAAAACAGCTGAAAACCACTTAGTATAGCACGTGAGAGGCGTGTTATAGCATAATGTTGAAAGAACATCCAAAACAGACTAAAAGCCACAAAACAACACGTTGGAAGAATGACGAAAAAAAAGCAAGGCTATAGTAAGGCAAAATGTCAAAATTTGACATATCCTAAAACAGCTGAAAACCACTTAGTATAGCACGTGAGAGGCGTGTTATAGCATACAGTGTTGAAAGAACATCCAAAAACAGACTAAAAAGCCACAAAACAACACGTTGGAAGAATGACGAAAAAAAAGCAAGGCTATAGTAAGGCAAAATTTCAAAATTTGACATATCCTAAAAACAGCTGAAAACCACTTAGTATAGCACGTAGAGGCGTGTTATAGCATACAGTGTTGAAAGAACATCCAAAAACAGACTAAAAAGCCACAAAACAACACGTTGGAAGAATGACGAAAAAAAAAGCAAGGATATAGTAAGGCAAAATGTCAAAATTTGACATATCCTAAAAACAGCTGAAAACCACTTAGTATAGCACGTAGAGGCGTGTTATAGTGTATAATGTTGAAAGAACATCCAAAAACGGTCTAAAAAGCCAAAAAACAACACGTTGGAAGAATGACAAAAAAAAGCAAGGCTATAGTAAGGCAAAATGTCAAAATTTGACATATCCTAAAAACAGCTGAAAACCACTTAGTATAGCACGTAGAGGCGTGTTATAGCGTATAATGTTGAAAGAACATCCAAAAACAGACTAAAAAGCCAAAAACAACACGTTGGAAGAATGACGAAAAAAAGCAAGGCTATAGTAAAGGCAAAAATGTCAAAATTTGACATATCCTAAAAACAGCTGAAAACCACTTAGTATAGCACGAGAGGCGTTATAGCATACAGTGTTGAAAGAACATCCAAAACAGACTAAAAAGCCAAAAACAACACGTTGGAAGAATGAAGAAAAAAAAAGCAAGGCTATAGTAAGGCAAAAATGTCAAAATTTGACATATCCTAAAAACAGCTGAAAACCACTTAGTATAGCACGTAGAGGCGTGTTATAGCATACAGTGTTGAAAGAACATCCAAAAACAGACTAAAAAGCAAAAAAACAACACGTTGGAAGAATAATGAAAAAAAAAAGCAAAGGCTATAGTAAAGGCAAAAATGTCAAAATTTGACATATCCTAAAAACAGCTGAAAACCACTTAGTATAGCACGTAGAGGCGTGTTATAGTGTATAATGTTGAAAGAACATCCAAAACAGACTAAAAGCCATAAAACAACACGTTGGAAAAATGACAAAAAAAAAAAAGCAAGGCTATAGTAAGGCAAAAATGTCAAAATTTGACATATCCTAAAACAGCTGAAAACCACTTAGTATAGCACGAGAGGCGTGTTATAGCATACAGTGTTGAAAGAACATCCAAAACAGACTAAAAAGCCAAAAAACAACACGTTGGAAGAATGACGAAAAAAAGCAAAGGCTATAGTAAGGCAAAATGTCAAAATTTGACATATCCTAAAACAGCTGAAAACCACTTAGTATAGCACGTAGAGGCGTGTTATAGCATACAGTGTTGAAAGAACATCCAAAAACAGACTAAAAGCCAAAAACAACACGTTGGAAGAATGACGAAAAAAAGCAAGGCTATAGTAAGGCAAAATGTCAAAATTTGACATATCCTAAAACAGCTGAAAACCACTTAGTATATACGAGAGGCGTGTTATAGCATACAGTGTTGAAAGAACATCCAAAAACAGACTAAAAAGCCAAAAACAACACGTTGGAAGAATAATGAAAAAAAAAAGCAAGGCTATAGTAAGGCAAAATGTCAAAATTTGACATATCCTAAAACAGCTGAAAACCACTTAGTATAGCACGTAGAGGCGTGTTATAGCGTATAATGTTGAGAGAAAATCCAAAAACAGACTAAAAAGCCACAAAACAACACGTTGGAAGAATGACGAAAAAAAAAAAGCAAGGCTATAGTAAGGCAAAAATGTCAAAATTTGACATATCCTAAAAACAGCTGAAAACCACTTAGTATAGCACATAGAGGCGTGTTATAGCATACAGTGTTGAAAGAACATCCAAAAACAGACTAAAAAGCCAAAAACAACACGTTGGAAGAATGACGTAAAAAAAGCAAGGCTATAGTAAGGCAAAAATGTCAAAATTTGACATATCCTAAAACAGCTGAAAACCACTTAGTATAGCACGAGGCGTGTTATAGCATACAGTGTTGAAAGAACATCCAAAAACAGACTAAAAGCCACAAAACAACACGTTGGAAGAATGACGAAAAAAAAGCAAGGCTATAGTAAGGCAAAATGTCAAAATTTGACATATCCTAAAAACAGCTGAAAACCACTTAGTATAGCACGTAGAGGCGTGTTATAGCATATAATGTTGAAAGAACATCCAAAACAGACTAAAAGCCAAAAACAACACGTTGGAAGAATGACAAAAAAAAAAAGCAAAGGCTATAGTAAGGCAAAAATGTCAAAATTTGACATATCCTAAAACAGCTGAAAACCACTTAGTATAGCACGTAGAGGCGTGTTATAGCATACAGTGTTGAAAGAAAAACAAAAAACAGACTAAAAAGCCAAAAAACAACACGTTGGAAGAATGACGAAAAAAAAAAAGCAAGGCTATAGTAAGGCAAAAATGTCAAAATTTGACATATCCTAAAAACAGCTGAAAACCACTTAGTATAGCACGTGAAGGCGTGTTATAGCATACAGTGTTGAAAGAACATCCAAAACAGACTAAAAAGCCACAAAACAACACACGTTGGAAGAATGACGAAAAAAAAGCAAGGCTATAGTAAGGCAAAAATGTCAAAATTTGACATATCCTAAAAGCAGCTGAAAACCACTTAGTATAGCACGTAGAGGCGTGTTATAGTGTATAATGTTGAAAGAACATCCAAAAACAGACTAAAAAGCCAAAAAACAACACGTTGGAAAAATGACAAAAAAAAAAAGCAAGGCTATAGTAAGGCAAAATGTCAAAATTTGACATATCCTAAAACAGCTGAAAACCACTTAGTATAGCAATGAGAGGCGTGTTATAGCGTATAATGTTGAAAGAACATCCAAAACAGACTAAAAAGCCAAAAACAACACGTTGGAAGAATGACGAAAAAAAAGCAAGGCTATAGTAAGGCAAAATGTCAAAATTTGACATATCCTAAAACAGCTGAAAACCACTTAGTATAGCACGTGAGGCGTGTTATAGCATACAGTGTTGAAAGAACATCCAAAACAGACTAAAAGCCAAAAAACAACACGTTGGAAGAATGACGAAAAAAAAGCAAGGCTATAGTAAAGGCAAAATGTCAAAATTTGACATATCCTAAAACAGCTGAAAACCACTTAGTATAGCACGAGAGGCGTGTTATAGCATACAGTGTTGAAAGAACATCCAAAAACAGACTAAAAGCCAAAAAACAACACGTTGGAAGAATGACGAAAAAAAAAAGCAAGGCTATAGTAAGGCAAAAATGTCAAAATTTGACATATCCTAAAAACAGCTGAAAACCACTTAGTATAGCACGTAGAGGCGTGTTATAGCATACAGTGTTGAAAGAACATCCAAAAACAGACTAAAAAGCCAAAAAACAACACGTTGGAAGAATGACAAAAAAAAAGCAAGGCTATAGTAAAGGCAAAATGTCAAAATTTGACATATCCTAAAACAGCTGAAAACCACTTAGTATAGCACGTAGAGGCGTGTTATAGCATAATGTTGAAAGAACATCCAAAAACAGACTAAAAGCCAAAAACAACACGTTGGAAGAATGACAAAAAAAAGCAAAGGCTATAGTAAAGGCAAAAATGTCAAAATTTGACATATCCTAAAACAGCTGAAAACCACTTAGTATAGCACGAGAGGCGTGTTATAGCATACAGTGTTGAAAGAACATCCAAAACAGACTAAAAAGCCAAAAAACAACACGTTGGAAGAATGACGAAAAAAAAAAAGCAAGGCTATAGTAAGGCAAAATGTCAAAATTTGACATATCCTAAAACAGCTGAAAACCACTTAGTATAGCACGTAGAGGCGTGTTATAGCATACAGTGTTGAAAGAACATCCAAAACAGACAAAAAACCCAAAAAGCAACACGTTGGAAGAAGGACAAAAAAAAAGCAAGGCTATAGTAAGGCAAAAATGTCAAAATTTGACATATCCTAAAAACAGCTGAAAACCACTTAGTATAGCACGTGAAGGCGTGTTATAGCATATAATGTTGAAAGAACATCCAAAACAGACTAAAAAGCCAAAAAACAACACGTTGGAAGAATGACAAAAAAAAGCAAAGGCTATAGTAAGGCAAAAATGTCAAAATTTGACATATCCTAAAACAGCTGAAAACCACTTAGTATAGCACGTAGAGGCGTGTTATAGCATACAGTGTTGAAAGAACATCCAAAACAGACTAAAAGCCAAAAAACAACACGTTGGAAGAATGACGAAAAAAAAGCAAGGCTATAGTAAGGCAAAATGTCAAAATTTGACATATCCTAAAAACAGCTGAAAACCACTTAGTATAGCACGTGAAGGCGTGTTATAGCATACAGTGTTGAAAGAACATCCAAAACAGACTAAAAAGCCAAAAACAACACGTTGGAAGAATGACGAAAAAAAAGCAAGGCTATAGTAAGGCAAAATGTCAAAATTTGACATATCCTAAAACAGCTGAAAACCACTTAGTATAGCACGTAGAGGCGTGTTATAGCATACAGTGTTGAAAGAACATCCAAAAACAGACTAAAAGCCAAAAAACAACACGTTGGAAGAATGACAAAAAAAAGCAAGGCTATAGTAAGGCAAAAATGTCAAAATTTGACATATCCTAAAAACAGCTGAAAACCACTTAGTATAGCACGAGAGGCGTGTAAAAGCATAAAGTGTTGAAAGAACACCAAAAAACAAACTAAAAAGCCAAAAAACAACACGTTGGAAGAATGACGAAAAAAAAAGCAAGGCTATAGTAAGGCAAAAATGTCAAAATTTGACATATCCTAAAAACAGCTGAAAACCACTTAGTATAGCACGTAGAGGCGTGTTATAGCATAATGTTGAAAGAACATCCAAAACAGACTAAAAGCCAAAAAACAACACGTTGGAAGAATGACGAAAAAAAAAGCAAGGCTATAGTAAGGCAAAATGTCAAAATTTGACATATCCTAAAAACAGCTGAAAACCACTTAGTATAGCACATAGAGGCGTGTTATAGCATACAGTGTTGAAAGAACATCAAAAACAGACTAAAAGCCAAAAAACAACACGTTGGAAGAATGTGAAAAAAAAAGCAAGGCTATAGTAAGGCAAAATGTCAAAATTTGACATATCCTAAAAACAGCTGAAAACCACTTAGTATAGCACGAGAGGCGTGTTATAGCATACAGTGTTGAAAGAACATCCAAAAACAGACTAAAAAGCCAAAAAACAACACGTTGGAAGAATGACGAAAAAAAAGCAAGGCTATAGTAAGGCAAAAATGTCAAAATTTGACATATCCTAAAAACAGCTGAAAACCACTTAGTATATGCGTAGAGGCGTGTTATAGCATATAATGTTGAAAGAACAACCAAAAACAGACTAAAAAGCCAAAAAACAACACGTTGGAAGAATGACGAAAAAAAAAAAGCAAGGCTATAGTAAGGCAAAAATGTCAAAATTTGACATATCCTAAAACAGCTGAAAACCACTTAGTATAGCACGAGAGGCGTGTTATAGCATATAATGTTGAAAGAACATCCAAAAACAGACTAAAAAGCCAAAAACAACACGTTGGAAGAATGACGAAAAAAAAAGCAAGGCTATAGTAAGGCAAAATGTCAAAATTTGACATATCCTAAAACAGCTGAAAACCACTTAGTATAGCACGTAGAGGCGTGTTATAGCATACAGTGTTGAAAGAACCTCCAAACACCGACTCACAAGCCAAACAACCACACGATGGAAGAATGACGAAAAAAAGCAAAGGCTATAGTAAGGCAAAAATGTCAAAATTTGACATATCCTAAAACAGCTGAAAACCACTTAGTATAGCACGTAGAGGCGCGTGTTATAGTGTATAATGTTGAAAGAACATCCAAAACAGACTAAAAAGCCAAAAACAACACGTTGGAAAAATGACAAAAAAAAAGCAAGGCTATAGTAAGGCAAAATGTCAAAATTTGACATATCCTAAAAACAGCTGAAAACCACTTAGTATAGCACGTAGAGGCGTGTTATAGCGTATAATGTTGAAAGAACATCCAAAACAGACTAAAAAGCCACAAAACAACACGTTGGAAGAATGACGAAAAAAAAGCAAGGCTATAGTAAGGCAAAATGTCAAAATTTGACATATCCTAAAACAGCTGAAAACCACTTAGTATAGCACGTAGAGGCGTGTTATAGCATACAGTGTTGAAAGAACATCCAAAAACAGACTAAAAGCCAAAAAACAACACGTTGGAAGAATGACGAAAAAAAAAGCAAGGCTATAGTAAGGCAAAAATGTCAAAATTTGACATATCCTAAAAACAGCTGAAAACCACTTAGTATAGCACGTAGAGGCGTGTTATAGCATACAGTGTTGAAAGAACATCCAAAAACAGACTAAAAAGCCAAAAAAAAACACGTTGGAAGAATGACGAAAAAAAGCAAGGCTATAGTAAGGCAAAAATGTCAAAATTTGACATATCCTAAAAACAGCTGAAAACCACTTAGTATAGCACGTAGAGGCGTGTTATAGTGTATAATGTTGAAAGAACATCCAAAAACAGTCTAAAAGCCATAAAACAACACGTTGGAAGAATGACAAAAAAAAAAGCAAGGCTATAGTAAGGCAAAATGTCAAAATTTGACATATCCTAAAAACAGCTGAAAACCACTTAGTATAGCACGTAGAGGCGTGTTATAGCGTATAATGTTGAAAGAACATCCAAAACAGACTAAAAAGCCAAAAAACAACACGTTGGAAGAATGACGAAAAAAAGCAAGGCTATAGTAAGGCAAAAATGTCAAAATTTGACATATCCTAAAAACAGCTGAAAACCACTTAGTATAGCACGTAGAGGCGTGTTATAGCATACAATGTTGAAAGAACATCCAAAACAGACTAAAAGCCATAAAACAACGCCTTGGAATAAGAAGGAAAAAAAAGCAAGGCTATAGTAAGGCAAAAATGTCAAAATTTGACATATCCTAAAAGCAGCTGAAAACCACTTAGTATAGCACGTAGAGGCGTGTTATAGCATACAGTGTTGAAAGAACATCAAAAACAGACTAAAAAGCCAAAAACAACACGTTGGAAGAATGACGAAAAAAAAAAGCAAAGGCTATAGTAAGGCAAAATGTCAAAATTTGACATATCCTAAAAGCAGCTGAAAACCACTTAGTATAGCACGTAGAGGCGTGTTATAGTGTATAATGTTGAAAGAACATCCAAAACAGACTAAAAGCCAAAAAACAACACGTTGGAAGAATGACAAAAAAAAAGCAAGGCTATAGTAAGGCAAAATGTCAAAATTTGACATATCCTAAAAACAGCTGAAAACCACTTAGTATAGCACGTAGAGGCGTGTTATAGCGTATAATGTTGAAAGAACATCCAAAAACAGACTAAAAAGCCAAAAAACAACACGTTGGAAGAATGACGAAAAAAAAGCAAGGCTATAGTAAAGGCAAAAATGTCAAAATTTGACATATCCTAAAAACAGCTGAAAACCACTTAGTATAGCACATAGAGGCGTGTTATAGCATACAGTGTTGAAAGAACATCCAAAACAGACTAAAAAGCCAAAAAACAACACGTTGGAAGAATGACGAAAAAAAAGCAAGGCTATAGTAAGGCAAAAATGTCAAAATTTGACATATCCTAAAAACAGCTGAAAACCACTTAGTATAGCACGTGAGAGGCGTGTTATAGCATACAGTGTTGAAAGAACATCCAAAACAGACTAAAAAGCCAAAAAACAACACGTTGGAAGAATGACGAAAAAAAAGCAAGGCTATAGTAAGGCAAAAATGTCAAAATTTGACATATCCTAAAAACAGCTGAAAACCACTTAGTATAGCACGAGAGGCGTGTTATAGCATATAATGTTGAAAGAACATCCAAAAACAGACTAAAAGCCAAAAAACAACACGTTGGAAGAATGACGAAAAAAAAAGCAAGGCTATAGTAAGGCAAAAATGTCAAAATTTGACATATCCTAAAAACAGCTGAAAACCACTTAGTATAGCACATAGAGGCGTGTTATAGCATACAGTGTTGAAAGAACATCCAAAACAGACTAAAAGCCAAAAACAACACGTTGGAAGAATGACGAAAAAAAAAGCAAGGCTATAGTAAGGCAAAATGTCAAAATTTGACATATCCTAAAACAGCTGAAAACCACTTAGTATAGCACGAGAGGCGTGTTATAGCATACAGTGTTGAAAGAACATCCAAAACAGACTAAAAGCCAAAAAACAACACGTTGGAAGAATGACGAAAAAAAAGCAAGGCTATAGTAAGGCAAAATGTCAAAATTTGACATATCCTAAAAACAGCTGAAAACCACTTAGTATAGCACGAGAGGCGTGTTATAGCATACAGTGTTGAAAGAACATCAAAAACAGACTAAAAAGCCAAAAACAACACGTTGGAAGAATGACGAAAAAAAAAGCAAGGCTATAGTAAGGCAAAAATGTCAAAATTTGACATAACCTAAAAACAGCTGAAAACCACTTAGTATAGCAAGTAGAGACGTGTTATAGCATATAATGTTGAAAAAACAACCAAAAACAGACTAAAAAGCCACAAAACAACACGTTGGAAGAATGACGAAAAAAAAAAAGCAAGGCTATAGTAAGGCAAAAATGTCAAAATTTGACATATCCTAAAAACAGCTGAAAACCACTTAGTATAGCACATAGAGGCGTGTTATAGCATACAGTGTTGAAAGAACATCCAAAAACAGCCTAAAAGCCAAAAAACAACACGTTGGAAGAATGACAAAAAAAAGCAAGGCTATAGTAAAGGCAAAATGTCAAAATTTGACATATCCTAAAAACAGCTGAAAACCACTTAGTATAGCACGTAGAGGCGTGTTATAGCATACAGTGTTGAAAGAACATCCAAAACAGACTAAAAGCCAAAAACAACACGTTGGAAGAATGAAAAAAAAAAGCAAGGCTATAGTAAGGCAAAATGTCAAAATTTGACATATCCTAAAAACAGCTGAAAACCACTTAGTATAGCACATAGAGGCGTGTTATAGCATACAGTGTTGAAAGAACATCCAAAAACAGACTAAAAAGCCAAAAAACAACACGTTGGAAGAATGACGAAAAAAAAAAGCAAGGCAATAGAAAGGCAAAAATGTCAAAATTTGACATATCCTAAAACAGCTGAAAACCACTTAGTATAGCACATAGAGGCGTGTTATAGCATACAGTGTTGAAAGAACATCCAAAAACAGACTAAAAAGCCACAAAACAACACGTTGGAAGAATGACGAAAAAAAGCAAGGCTATAGTAAGGCAAAATGTCAAAATTTGACATATCCTAAAACAGCTGAAAACCACTTAGTATAGCACATAGAGGCGTGTTATAGCATACAGTGTTGAAAGAACATCCAAAACAGACTAAAAAGCCAAAAACAACACGTTGGAAGAATGACGAAAAAAAGCAAGGCTATAGTAAGGCAAAATGTCAAAATTTGACATATCCTAAAAACAGCTGAAAACCACTTAGTATAGCACGTAGAGGCGTGTTATAGCATACAGTGTTGAAAGAACATCCAAAACAGACTAAAAAGCCAAAAAACAACACGTTGGAAGAATGACGAAAAAAAAGCAAGGCTATAGTAAGGCAAAAATGTCAAAATTTGACATATCCTAAAAACAGCTGAAAACCACTTAGTATAGCACGTAGAGGCGTGTTATAGCATACAGTGTTGAAAGAACATCCAAAAACAGACTAAAAAGCCAAAAACAACACGTTGGAAGAATGACGAAAAAAAAGCAAGGCTATAGTAAGGCAAAATGTCAAAATTTGACATATCCTAAAACAGCTGAAAACCACTTAGTATAGCACGTAGAGGCGTGTTATAGCATACAGTGTTGAAAGAACATCCAAAAACAGACTAAAAGCCAAAAAACAACACGTTGGAAGAATGACGAAAAAAAAAAGCAAGGCTATAGTAAGGCAAAAATGTCAAAATTTGACATATCCTAAAAACAGCTGAAAACCACTTAGTATAGCACGTAGAGGCGTGTTATAGCATAAAATGTTGAAAGAACATCCAAAAACAGACTAAAAAGCCAAAAAACAACACGTTGGAAGAATGACGAAAAAAAAAAGCAAGGCTATAGTAAGGCAAAAATGTCAAAATTTGACATATCCTAAAAACAGCTGAAAACCACTTAGTATAGCACGTAGAGGCGTGTTATAGCGTATAATGTTGAAAGAACATCCAAAAACAGACTAAAAGCCAAAAACAACACGTTGGAAGAATGACGAAAAAAAAGCAAGGCTATAGTAAGGCAAAAATGTCAAAATTTGACATATCCTAAAACAGCTGAAAACCACTTAGTATAGCAATGTAGAGGCGTGTTATAGCATACAGTGTTGAAAGAACATCCAAAACAGACTAAAAAGCCAAAAACAACACGTTGGAAGAATGACGAAAAAAAAGCAAAGGCTATAGTAAGGCAAAAATGTCAAAATTTGACATATCCTAAAACAGCTGAAAACCACTTAGTATAGCACGTAGAGGCGTGTTATAGCATATAATGTTGAAAGAACATCCAAAAACAGACTAAAAAGCCAAAAAACAACACGTTGGAAGAATGACGAAAAAAAAAGCAAGGCTATAGTAAGGCAAAAATGTCAAAATTTGACATATCCTAAAAACAGCTGAAAACCACTTAGTATAGCACATAGAGGCGTGTTATAGCATATAATGTTGAAAGAACATCCAAAAACAGACTAAAAAGCCAAAAAACAACACGTTGGAAGAATGACGAAAAAAAAAGCAAGGCTATAGTAAGGCAAAAATGTCAAAATTTGACATATCCTAAAAACAGCTGAAAACCACTTAGTATAGCACGAGAGGCGTGTTATAGCATATAATGTTGAAAGAACATCCAAAACAGACTAAAAGCCAAAACAACACGTTGGAAGAATGACGAAAAACAAGCAAGGCTATAGTAAGGCAAAAATGTCAAAATTTGACATATCCTAAAAACAGCTGAAAACCACTTAGTATAGCACGTAGAGGCGTGTTATAGCATACAGTGTTGAAAGAACATCCAAAAACAGACAAAAAAGCCAAAAACAACACGTTGGAAGAATGACGAAAAAAAAAGCAAGGCTATAGTAAGGCAAAATGTCAAAATTTGACATATCCTAAAACAGCTGAAAACCACTTAGTATAGCACGTGAGAGGCGTGTTATAGCATACAGTGTTGAAAGAACATCCAAAACAGACTAAAAGCCAAAAACAACACGTTGGAAGAATGACGAAAAAAAAAGCAAGGCTATAGTAAGGCAAAAATGTCAAAATTTGACATATCCTAAAAACAGCTGAAAACCACTTAGTATAGCACGTAGAGGCGTGTTATAGCATATAATGTTGAAAGAACATCCAAAAACAGACTAAAAAGCCAAAAAACAACACGTTGGAAGAATGACGAAAAAAAAGCAAGGCTATAGTAAGACAAAAATGACAAAATTTGACATATCCTAAAACAGCTGAAAACCACTTAGTATAGCACGTAGAGGCGTGTTATAGCATACAGTGTTGAAAGAACATCCAAAACAGACTAAAAGCCAAAAACAACACGTTGGAAGAATGACGAAAAAAAAAGCAAGGCTATAGTAAGGCAAAAATGTCAAAATTTGACATATCCTAAAAACAGCTGAAAACCACTTAGTATAGCACGTAGAGGCGTGTTATAGCATACAGTGTTGAAAGAACATCCAAAACAGACTAAAAAGCCAAAAACAACACGTTGGAAGAATGACGAAAAAAAGCAAGGCTATAGTAAGGCAAAATGTCAAAATTTGACATATCCTAAAACAGCTGAAAACCACTTAGTATAGCACGTGAGGCGTGTTATAGCATACAGTGTTGAAAGAACATCCAAAACAGACTAAAAGCCAAAAAACAACACGTTGGAAGAATGACGAAAAAAAAAGCAAGGCTATAGTAAGGCAAAAATGTCAAAATTTGACATATCCTAAAAACAGCTGAAAACCACTTAGTATAGCACGTAGAGGCGTGTTATAGCATACAGTGTTGAAAGAACATCCAAAAACAGACTAAAAAGCCAAAAAACAACACGTTGGAAGAATGACGAAAAAAAAAGCAAGGCTATAGTAAGGCAAAAATGTTAAAATTTGACATATCCTAAAACAGCTGAAAACCACTTAGTATAGCACATAGAGGCGTGTTATAGCATACAGTGTTGAAAGAACATCCAAAAACAGACTAAAAAGCCAAAAAACAACACGTTGGAAGAATGACGAAAAAAAAAGCAAGGCTATAGTAAGGCAAAAATGTCAAAATTTGACATATCCTAAAAACAGCTGAAAACCACTTAGTATAGCACATAGAGGCGTGTTATAGCATACAGTGTTGAAAGAACATCCAAAAACAGACTAAAAAGCCAAAAAACAACACATTGGAAGAATGACGAAAAAAAGCAAGGCTATAGTAAGGCAAAATGTCAAAATTTGACATATCCTAAAAACAGCTGAAAACCACTTAGTATAGCACATAGAGGCGTGTTATAGCATACAGTGTTGAAAGAACATCCAAAACAGACTAAAAGCCAAAAAACAACACGTTGGAAGAATGACGAAAAAAAAAGCAAGGCTATAGTAAGGCAAAAATGTCAAAATTTGACATATCCTAAAAACAGCTGAAAACCACTTAGTATAGCACATAGAGGCGTGTTATAGCATACAGTGTTGAAAGAACATCCAAAAACAGACTAAAAAGCCAAAAAACAACACGTTGGAAGAATGACGAAAAAAAGCAAGGCTATAGTAAGGCAAAATGTCAAAATTTGACATATCCTAAAAACAGCTGAAAACCACTTAGTATAGCACGTAGAGGCGTGTTATAGCATACAGTGTTGAAAGAACATCCAAAAACAGACTAAAAAGCCAAAAAACAACACGTTGGAAGAATGACGAAAAAAAAAGCAAGGCTATAGTAAGGCAAAAATGTCAAAATTTGACATATCCTAAAAACAGCTGAAAACCACTTAGTATAGCACGTAGAGGCGTGTTATAGCATACAGTGTTGAAAGAACATCCAAAAACAGACTAAAAAGCCAAAAAACAACACGTTGGAAGAATGACGAAAAAAAAGAAAGGCTATAGTAAAGCAAAAATGTAAAAATTTGACATATCCTAAAACAGCTGAAAACCACTTAGTATAGCACGAGAGGCGTGTTATAGCATACAGTGTTGAAAGAACATCCAAAACAGACTAAAAGCCAAAAAACAACACGTTGGAAGAATGACGAAAAAAAAGCAAGGCTATAGTAAAGGCAAAATGTCAAAATTTGACATATCCTAAAAACAGCTGAAAACCACTTAGTATAGCACGTAGAGGCGTGTTATAGCATACAGTGTTGAAAGAACATCCAAAACAGACTAAAAAGCCACATTACAACACGTTGGAAGAATGACGAAAAAAAAGCAAGGCTATAGTAAGGCAAAATGTCAAAATTTGACATATCCTAAAAACAGCTGAAAACCACTTAGTATAGCACGAGAGGCGTGTTATAGCATACAGTGTTGAAAGAACATCCAAAACAGACTAAAAAGCCAAAAAACAACACGTTGGAAGAATGACGAAAAAAAAGCAAGGCTATAGTAAGGCAAAAATGTCAAAATCGGACATATCCTAAAAGCAGCTGAAAACCACTTAGTATAGCACGTAGAGGCGTGTTATAGCATACAGTGTTGAAAGAACATCCAAAAACAGACTAAAAAGCCAAAAAACAACACGTTGGAAGAATGACGAAAAAAAAAAAAAGAATATAGTAAGGAAAAAATGTCAAAATTTGACATATCCTAAAAACAGCTGAAAACCACTTAGTATAGCACATAGAGGCGTGTTATAGCATACAGTGTTGAAAGAACATCCAAAAACAGACTAAAAGCCAAAAACAACACGTTGGAAGAATGACGAAAAAAAAGCAAGGCTATAGTAAGGCAAAAATGTCAAAATTTGACATATCCTAAAAACAGCTGAAAACCACTTAGTATAGCACGTAGAGGCGTGTTATAGCATACAGTGTTGAAAGAACATCCAAAAACGCCCTAAAAGCCACAAAACAACACGTTGGAAGAATGACGAAAAAAAAGCAAGGCTATAGTAAGGCAAAATGTCAAAATTTGACATATCCTAAAAACAGCTGAAAACCACTTAGTATAGCACGTAGAGGCGTGTTATAGCGTATAATGTTGAAAGAACATCCAAAAACAGACTAAAAAGCCAAAAAACAACACGTTGGAAGAATGACGAAAAAAAGCAAGGCTATAGTAAGGCAAAAATGTCAAAATTTGACATATCCTAAAACAGCTGAAAACCACTTAGTATAGCACGTAGAGGCGTGTTATAGCGTATAATGTTGAAAGAACATCCAAAAACAGACTAAAAAGCCACAAAACAACACGTTGGAAGAATGACGAAAAAAAAAAAGCAAGGCTATAGTAAGGCAAAAATGTCAAAATTTGACATATCCTAAAAACAGCTGAAAACCACTTAGTATAGCACGTAGAGGCATGTTATAGCATACAGTGTTGAAAGAACATCCAAAAACGTCCTAAAAAGCCACAAAACAACACGTTGGAAGAATGACGAAAAAAAAAAAGCAAGGCTATAGTAAGGCAAAAATGTAAAAATTTGAAATATCATAAAACAGCTGAAAACCACTTAGTATAGCACGTAGAGGCGTGTTATAGCATACAGTGTTGAAAGAACATCCAAAAACGCCCTAAAAGCCACAAAACAACACGTTGGAAGAATGACGAAAAAAAAAAGCAAGGCTATAGTAAGGAAAAAATGTCAAAATTTAACATATCCTAAAAACAGCTGAAAACAACTTAGTATAGCACGTAGAGGCGTGTTATAGTGTATAATGTTGAAAGAACATCCAAAACCGGTCTAACAAGCCAACAAACAACACATTGGAAAAATGACAAAAAAAAAGCAAGGCTATAGTAAGGCAAAAATGTCAAAATTTGACATATCCTAAAAACAGCTGAAAACCACTTAGTATAGCACGTAGAGGCGTGTTATAGCGTATAATGTTGAAAGAACATCCAAAAACAGACTAAAAAGCCAAAAAACAACACGTTGGAAGAATGACGAAAAAAAAAAAGCAAGGCTATAGTAAGGCAAAAATGTCAAAATTTGACATATCCTAAAAACAGCTGAAAACCACTTAGTATAGCACGTAGAGGCGTGTTATAGCATACAGTGTTGAAAGAACATCCTAAAACAGACTAAAAGCCAAAAAACAACACGTTGGAAGAATGACGAAAAAAGCAAGGCTATAGTAAGGCAAAATGTCAAAATTTGACATATCCTAAAACAGCTGAAAACCACTTAGTATAGCACGTAGAGGCGTGTTATAGTGTATAATGTTGAAAGAACATCCAAAACGGTCTAAAAAGCCAAAAACAACACGTTGGAAAAATGACAAAAAAAAAAGCAAGGCTATAGTAAGGCAAAATGTCAAAATTTGACATATCCTAAAAACAGCTGAAAACCACTTAGTATAGCACGTAGAGGCGTGTTATAGCGTATAATGTTGAAAGAACATCCAAAAACAGACTAAAAAGCCAAAAAAACAACACGTTGGAAGAATGACGAAAAAAAAAGCAAGGCTATAGTAAGGCAAAAATGTCAAAATTTGACATATCCTAAAAACAGCTGAAAACCACTTAGTATAGCACGTAGAGGCGTGTTATAGTGTATAATGTTGAAAGAACATCCAAAAACGGTCTAAAAAGCCATAAAACAACACGTTGGAAAAATGACAAAAAAAAAAAAGCAAGGCTATAGTAAGGCAAAAATGTCAAAATTTGACATATCCTAAAAACAGCTGAAAACCACTTAGTATAGCACGTAGAGGCGTGTTATAGCGTATAATGTTGAAAGAACATCCAAAAACAGACTAAAAAGCCAAAAAACAACACGTTGGAAGAATGACGAAAAAAAAAGCAAGGCTATAGTAAGGCAAAAATGTCAAAATTTGACATATCCTAAAAACAGCTGAAAACCACTTAGTATAGCACGTAGAGGCGTGTTATAGCATACAGTGTTGAAAGAACATCCAAAAACAGACTAAAAAGCCAAAAACAACACGTTGGAAGAATGACGAAAAAAAAGCAAGGCTATAGTAAGGCAAAAATGTCAAAATTTGACATATCCTAAAAACAGCTGAAAACCACTTAGTATAGCACGTAGAGGCGTGTTATAGCGTATAATGTTGAAAGAACATCCAAAAACAGACTAAAAAGCCAAAAAACAACACGTTGGAAGAATGACGAAAAAAAAAGCAAGGCTATAGTAAGGCAAAAATGTCAAAATTTGACATATCCTAAAAACAGCTGAAAACCACTTAGTATAGCACGTAGAGGCGTGTTATAGCGTATAATGTTGAAAGAACATCCAAAAACAGACTAAAAAGCCAAAAAACAACACGTTGGAAGAATGACGAAAAAAAAAGCAAGGCTATAGTAAGGCAAAAATGTCAAAATTTGACATATCCTAAAAACAGCTGAAAACCACTTAGTATAGCACGTAGAGGCATGTTATAGCATACAGTGTTGAAAGAACATCCAAAAACGTCCTAAAAAGCCACAAAACAACACGTTGGAAGAATGACGAAAAAAAAAAAGCAAGGCTATAGTAAGGCAAAAATGTCAAAATTTGACATATCCTAAAAACAGCTGAAAACCACTTAGTATAGCACGTAGAGGCGTGTTATAGCATACAGTGTTGAAAGAACATCCAAAACGCCCTAAAAGCCACAAAACAACACGTTGGAAGAATGACGAAAAAAAAGCAAGGCTATAGTAAGGCAAAAATGTCAAAATTTGACATATCCTAAAAACAGCTGAAAACCACTTAGTATAGCACGTAGAGGCGTGTTATAGTGTATAATGTTGAAAGAACATCCAAAAACGGTCTAAAAAGCCAAAAAACAACACGTTGGAAAAATGACAAAAAAAAAAAAGCAAGGCTATAGTAAGGCAAAAATGTCAAAATTTGACATATCCTAAAAACAGCTGAAAACCACTTAGTATAGCACGTAGAGGCGTGTTATAGCGTATAATGTTGAAAGAACATCCAAAAACAGACTAAAAAGCCAAAAAACAACACGTTGGAAGAATGACGAAAAAAAGCAAGGCTATAGTAAGGCAAAAATGTCAAAATTTGACATATCCTAAAAACAGCTGAAAACCACTTAGTATAGCACGTAGAGGCGTGTTATAGCATACAGTGTTGAAAGAACATCCAAAAACAGACTAAAAAGCCAAAAAACAACACGTTGGAAGAATGACGAAAAAAAGCAAGGCTATAGTAAGGCAAAATGTCAAAATTTGACATATCCTAAAAACAGCTGAAAACCACTTAGTATAGCACGTAGAGGCGTGTTATAGTGTATAATGTTGAAAGAACATCCAAAAACGGTCTAAAAAGCCAAAAAACAACACGTTGGAAAAATGACAAAAAAAAAAAAGCAAGGCTATAGTAAGGCAAAAATGTCAAAATTTGACATATCCTAAAAACAGCTGAAAACCACTTAGTATAGCACGTAGAGGCGTGTTATAGCGTATAATGTTGAAAGAACATCCAAAAACAGACTAAAAAGCCAAAAAACGACACGTTGGAAGAATGACGAAAAAAAAAGCAAGGCTATAGTAAGGCAAAAATGTCAAAATTTGACATATCCTAAAAACAGCTGAAAACCACTTAGTATAGCACGTAGAGGCGTGTTATAGCATACAGTGTTGAAAGAACATCCAAAAACAGACTAAAAAGCCAAAAAACAACACGTTGGAAGAATGACGAAAAAAAAAAAGCAAGGCTATAGTAAGGCAAAAATGTCAAAATTTGACATATCCTAAAAACAGCTGAAAACCACTTAGTATAGCACATAGAGGCGTGTTATAGCATACAGTGTTGAAAGAACATCCAAAACAGACTAAAAAGCCAAAAACACCACGTTGGAAGAATGACGAAAAAAAAAGCAAGGCTATAGTAAGGCAAAAATGTCAAAATTTGACATATCCTAAAAACAGCTGAAAACCACTTAGTATAGCACGTAGAGGCATGTTATAGCATACAGTGTTGAAAGAACATCCAAAAACAGACTAAAAAGCCAAAAAACAACACGTTGGAAGAATGACGAAAAAAAAAGCAAGGCTATAGTAAGGCAAAAATGTCAAAATTTGACATATCCTAAAAACAGCTGAAAACCACTTAGTATAGCACGTAGAGGCGTGTTATAGCATACAGTGTTGAAAGAACATCCAAAAACGGCCTAAAACGCCACATTACAACACGTTGGAAGAATGACGAAAAAAAAGCAAGGCTATAGTAAGGCAAAAATGTCAAAATTTGACATATCCTAAAAACAGCTGAAAACCACTTAGTATAGCACGTAGAGGCGTGTTATAGCATACAGTGTTGAAAGAACATCCAAAAACGGCCTAAAACGCCACATTACAACACGTTGGAAGAATGACGAAAAAAAAAGCAAGGCTATAGTAAGGCAAAAATGTCAAAATTTGACATATCCTAAAAACAGCTGAAAACCACTTAGTATAGCACGTAGAGGCGTGTTATAGCCTATAATGTTGAAAGAACATCCAAAACGGCCTAAAAGCCAAAAAACAACACGTTGGAAGAATGACGAAAAAAAAAGCAAGGCTATAGTAAGGCAAAAATGTCAAAATTTGACATATCCTAAAAACAGCTGAAAACCACTTAGTATAGCACGTCGAGGCGTGTTATAGCGTATAATGTTGAAAGAACATCCAAAAACAGACTAAAAAGCCAAAAAAAAACACGTGGAAAAAATGACGAAAAAAAAGCAAGGCTATAGTAAGGCAAAAATGTCAAAATTTGACATATCCTAAAAACAGCTGAAAACCACTTAGTATAGCACATAGAGGCGTGTTATAGCATACAGTGTTGAAAGAACATCCAAAAACGGCCTAAAACGCCACATTACAACACGTTGGAAGAATGACGAAAAAAAAAGCAAGGCTATAGTAAGGCAAAAATGTCAAAATTTGACATATCCTAAAAACAGCTGAAAACCACTTAGTATAGCACGTAGAGGCATGTTATAGCGTATAATGTTGAAAGAACATCCAAAAACGGCCTAAAAAGCCAAAAAACAACACGTTGGAAGAATGACGAAAAAAAAAAGCAAGGCTATAGTAAGGCAAAAATGTCAAAATTTGACATATCCTAAAAAAAGATGAAAACCACTTAGTATAGCACATAGAGGCGTGTTATAGCATACAGTGTTGAAAGAACATCCAAAAACAGACTAAAAAGCCAAAAAACAACACGTTGGAAGAATGACGAAAAAAAAAGCAAGGCTATAGTAAGGCAAAAATGTCAAAATTTGACATATCCTAAAAGCCGCTGAAAACCACTTAGTATAGCACGTAGAGGCGTGTTATAGCGTATAATGTTGAAAGAACATCCAAAAACAGACTAAAAAGCCAAAAAACAACACGTTGGAAGAATGACGAAAAAAAAAGCAAGGCTATAGTAAGGCAAAAATGTCAAAATTTGACATATCCTAAAAACAGCTGAAAACCACTTAGTATAGCACGTAGAGGCGTGTTATAGCCTATAATGTTGAAAGAACATCCAAAAACAGACTAAAAAGCCAAAAAACAACACGTTGGAAGAATGATGAAAAAAAAAAAAGCAAGGCTATAGTAAGGCAAAAATGTCAAAATTTGACATATCCTAAAAACAGCTGAAAACCACTTAGTATAGCACGTAGAGGCGTGTTATAGCATACAGTGTTGAAAGAACATCCAAAAACAGACTAAAAAGCCAAAAAACAACACGTTGGAAGAATGACGAAAAAAAAAGCAAGGCAATAGCAATAGTATAGCAATAGTATAGCACGTAGAGGCGTGTTATAGCGTATAAAGTTGAAAGAACATCCAAAAACAGACTAAAAAGTCACAAAACAACATGTTGGAAAAATGACAAAAAAAAAAGCAAGGCTATAGTAAGGCAAACATGTCAAAATTTGACATATCCTAAAAACAGCTGAAAACCACTTAGTATAGCACGTAGAGGCGTGTTACAGAATAAAGATTTGAAAAAACATCCAAAAACGGCCTAAAAAGTCACAAAATAGCATGTTGAAAAAATGACCGAAAAGCAAGGCTATAGTAAGGCAAAAATGTCAACATTTGACATATCCTAAAAATAGTTGAAATTACTTGGAGGCATAACATGGAGGCTGGTTCTTGTATTCAGTGTTTAAAAAAAAAATATATCAAAAAACGACCTAAAAAGCCATAATATACCATGTAGAAATAATGACGAAAAACAAGGGTTTAGTATGGCGATAATGTCACAATCTTACATGTCCAAAAATCTGATGAAAACCACTTTATGTAGGATGTAGAGGCATGTTATAGTATACAATGTTGAAAACATATCCAAAAATGGACCCAAAACCCATGTAATAAAACGCCAAAACACCATAACATGGCATGTCGCAAAAATGTTCCAAAAACGATACTATAGCATGGCAATAAATTTCAAAAATTTGACGTCCCTAAAACAGCTGAAAACTGAATAAAATAGCGTGCCAACACACACCATGGCACGGTATGTTGCAAAACTGCTGAAACCATCATAGTATGACATGTTGAAGAAATGACCCAAAAAACAATACTATAGATTGGCAAAAAATGTCAGAAAATGACATGTCCCAAAAACAGCTGAAAACAGCATCAAATGGCGTGCCAAGACTTGCCATAACATAGAATGTTGCAAAAATGGCCAAAACCAACACAATATAGCACGCCCGAAAAACGACCGGAAAATGCCACACTAGTATGGAGAAAAATGTCAAAATATGACGTTTGTAAAAAATGGCTGAAAAACGACACAGAATAGCATGTCGAGAAATGTTATTGTATAGCATGTTGAAAAAATCAGTCAAAAACATCATGCTAAAGCATTTAGGGAAAAATGCCAAAAATGACATAGTACAATATGACAGAAAAATGTCAAAAAAAGTATTGAAAAAAATATAAAATAGCATGTAGAGTCACGTCATTGTCCAGCACGCTGTGCATGTTGTTTTTTTCTATTCAATGTTGTTTGTCCTGTGATGTGTGTGTTTGTGTATTTGTCCATATTGATTTGTTTTTCTTTTTGAATTTATTCCTGTTTGATTTGATCAAGGTGTGTATGGTGCATGTGAGCATGCAAGTGTATGTATGTATGTATGTGTTTTTGTATATACATATCTTTATGTGTATATGAATGCATATGTTTCTATATGTATATGTATATATTTATATATGTATGTATAAAAATTGGGAAAAAAAGGGGGTAGGACTTGTTCAGTATTTACTTCCTCTTCCTCCTTTCGGACATGAAATACCATGTGAAATACTCATATTTGTTTAATGAATATGTATTGTGAGCTACTTATGTAGATTTTTTTATGGCACGTTTTTTTTATTTTACTTTCATTTGTTGTCTGATTTCAATTGACATGTTGAAATAAAGATCTATCTATCTACCTATCAATCTATCTACCTTGAAGAAAACATCATTATAAAGCACATCAAAATTACATCTCAAAATGACATAGTATAGTACGTTGAAAAATGTCAAAATATGACATGTCAAAAAAAGGGCTGAAAAACAACAGTGCATGTCAAGACACGTGATAGCATGTTGAAATAATGACCAAAAACATCGTTATAAAGCACATCGAAAAAAAAGTCCACAAACGACATGGTGTAGTATGTTGAAAAATGTCAAATGTAACATGTCAAAAAAAGGGCTGAAAACAACATATAAGTGGAGACACGTCATCGTATAGCATGTTGAAAAAATGGCCAAAAAGATCATAAATATTGGACGAAAGACGAGCAATACTTTTTCATGCCATTTTGGACAAAATATTTTAGGATGACTATTTTATGATATTTTGAATGATATACTATAGTATGACATTTTATGGTTATTTTGACTTTTTCATGCTATTTTGGACAACATTTAAGAATAAAAAGTCCACTGATTGTTCTAATATTGACATATTTGTAAAAAAACATAAAAGATTACATTATGAAACCTGTTACATACATCTGCAACCTATCTGTTCAAACTGGTATATTTCCTTAAAAAAATTAAAACAGTAAAAGTTATTCCTATCTATAAAAGGAGAGACATGGCGCATTGTGGCTCAGTTGGTAAAGTGGGCGCCCCACGTACAGAGGCGGTGTCCTCGCCGCAGCAGCTGCGGGATCGAGTCCAGCTTCGGCCCTTTGCTGCATGTCATCCCTTCTCTCTCTCCCCCTTTCACACCTGTCCTATCAAATAAAAGCATTAAAAAGCCCAAAAAATATATATTAAAAAAAAGTGGAGTGACATCTATTCACCAACTACAGACCAATATCACTGCTTCCTCAGTTCTCAAAAATCTTACGAAAATTATTTTTGTCCATAAATGATCAATTTATAGCTATTTAACACTATATTGAGGGATTGTCAGTATGGCTTCAGAACAGGTCCATCTCGATCGCAGTGATGTAACTGGTGAAGGAGATATCTACTGCAATAGATTATAAGAGACTTCCTGTTGGGGTTTTTATAGGTCTGAAAAAAAATCTGAAATAAATTTGACATTAGAGAGAGTCTGTATGATCTGACGGAAATAGGTTTATTCAAAAGAACTAAAACAAGGACAAATTCGAAGCAGAGATGAGTTTCTGTCAGAAGGTTAAATTTTGTAACAGCTGTGACAATAAATTAAAAACGTATTCACTCTCCTTTAAAAAAATGCTTCAAAATATGTTGATTAAAAAATATAAATATCAGGTATGAAGAGCAGTAATTATGAAAACATTGAAACTCCTGGTTGTATTTGCATGGATTGCGGTTATTAAACTTTTTGTTTTATTTCTGTAAATTGTACAAAGTTTGTTTGTTTGAAGTGTTACAATGTGACCTGAACCATGTAGTTGGAGAGTTTCTGAGCTGAATTTGTTCTGTAAAAAGAGCAGGCACCGTGAGCCTGAGCTTCAGCCTAACCTTTTAATCCCTTTAATCCCTCAATGTATTTCATTTGCTGAGAAGATAAACTAGAACTACTACTTCTTCCACGTTATAGGATGACATTTTTAGGTTATTTTGTACAACATGCTATGGAACAACATTTTTATGCCATTTTGGACGACATGCTTTTTTGGATGACATACTATTGTATGGAAAGGAGGCTCGATTGCTGAACCTCTGATTCAGGAGGAACAGTGCAGGTTCTGGATAAACCGTGGAACAGTGGATCAAGTCTTTACCCTAGCGAGGCTGCTGGAGGGGTCACTGGAGTTAGCTCATCCGGTCTACATGTGTTTTGTGGACTTTAAGAAGGGCTAGGACCGCTTCCCTCGGGGAGTCCTGTGGGTGGTTCTGCAGGAATAGGGGGTGCCGGGGTCAATTCTGCAAGCCATCCGGTCCCTATAAGCGAAGTGAGAGCTCTGTCCCCATACTCCGCCTAAAGTCAAACATGTTCCCAGTTGGTGTTGGCCTCCCGGGGGGAGGAAGGGGTCCGGTTTGGGGACCTCAGAATTGCATCGCTGCTTTTTGCAGATGATGTGGTTCTTTTGGTCTCATCACACAGTGACCTCCAGCATGCACCGGAGCGGTTTGAAGCCAAGTGTGAAGTGGTCGCGATGAGAGTCAGCACCTCCAAATCAGAGGCCATGGTTCTCTGCCAGAAAACGGTGGACTGTTCGCTCTGGGTGGGGAGTGAGGTGCTGCCATAAGCGAAGGAGTTCAAGTATCTCAGAGTCTTGTTCACGAGTGAGGGTAGAACAGAGCGTGAGATGGACAGACGTGGTGGAGTTGCATCGGACGCAAAGCTCTCCATTTACCAGTGCATCTATGATCCAACCCTCACCGATGGTCATGAGCTCTGGGTAGTGACCAAAAGAATGAGTTTGCGGATACAAGCGGCCGAAATGAGCTTCCTCCGGAGGGTGGCTGGGCTCAGACTTAGAGATAGAGTGAGGAGCTCAGACATCTGGGAGGAGCTTGGAGTAGAGCCGCTGCTCCTTTGCGTTGAAAGTGGCCAGTTGAGGTGGTTCGGGCATCTGATCAGGATGCCTCCTGCTGGAGCACGCCCTATTGGTAGGAGGCCCTGGGGCAGACCCAGAACACGCTGGAGGGATTACATATCTCGAACACCTTGGAGTCCCCCAGGAGGAAATGGAAAGCGTTGCTGGGGAGAGGGACGTCTGGAGTGCTCTGCTTAGCCTGTTGCCTCGTAACCCGGCCTTGGATAAGCGAACGAAAATGAATCAATGGATGGATACTTTTGCATGACATTTTTATGCTATTTTGGATGACATAGTGTAGCATGTGTTTTTAATGCTTATTTAGATGATATACTATATTTTGACTTTTTAATATTATTTTGGACAATATACTGAATTGTGACTTTATTATGGTATTTTGGACAACATAGTATAGTATGACTTTTTCATACTATTTTGGACGACATACTAGAGAATGACATTTTTATGGGATTTTGGATGACAAACTATAGTATAACATTTTTATGGCATTTTCTGACATAATATAGTGAGAATTTTGAATGCTATTTTGGGCGACATAGTATGACTTTTTTATATATTTACCAAATACTATAGAATTACTTTTTTATGCAATTTTGGATGACAAACTATGGTATAACATTTTTATGCTATTTTAGACAACACACCTGGTGGAAGAAAACAGGACATCAGATTAAATGCCATTGACCCTCTTGTGCTGCGACCTTGCAGTTGGATGCAGTTAAAAAGAAAAAATCTGACAAACCTTTCTGACTTTTAAAAAACCCCAAAACATATTATATTACCTCCCTTTTTTAACATACCATACTATGACTTTTTCACATAATATACCTTGACTTTTTTTACTGACACTTTTTAACGTACTACACTGACAATCTTTTAACATACTTTTTTCAAAGATATATTTGAAATATTTGTCTTTGACTTTCTTTTACATACTTTACAATGACCTCTCAAGCTCAGTGAGGGCTGAATTGATATGATTAGGTTGCAAAACTGTTCTTTAATCACTGATCTATTTGTAAAGCACATATCTCAGATTCCTCAAATGCACTGCAAATATCCTCATCCTGGTATCAGTTTCGTTTTTGTGGTCGACAGCACCTGAGAGTTTGACCTGGCTGGTTGAGATCTGCATTTAGTTATGGGAGAGTTAAAAGCAGACAAGATACACAATATAGATCAGAACAAAGTCAAGATATGCGAGGCATGCCTTGAATAAGTACAGTGATTTATTTCTAAAAATGTTGCATTTATGACTGCAACAACAACAACTTGTAACGTGAAAAGGATTACATGTACTGGGACAAAATTTGAAGAAACTAACTTGCTTAAAACATAAAAAAGGCACATAATCACCCAAGTAGCCTATAGTTTTACTTGTAGTGACAACTACAGTTATGTGGATTTCAAGTTATCTTAAAAAATCATTTAGGTGGTTTAAAGTTACAAAACTTTATTTCCTTTTAAAAACTCATCTTTAGATTCTATTGCATAGGAACATCTGATTTAATTGGACAAAATTTGTATTTAAAAAGACATAAAATCTTTACTATGACCCGTGAAGGCAAAATATGTCCCAGCCAGTCCCTGAGCCATTCATACTCCCAACATACCAGTACCACAGAAAACCAGTCACACCAGAGTTATTTACAGCTTAAGAGTTACCAAGGCTCCCCACTGCAGCCTGACTTACAGTTGGTTTACTGCTCTGATGAGATACTGGAATCTTATAGCTTCAAAGAAACCTAACAATAATACTTTTGCTTTTTCTTAAAAAAAAAAGATCTTTTTTTTTTAATAAATATGCTATAAAGCAAACTTATCAGAAAGTCAGCAGGCTCTATTTACAGAGCAAAAAGGTTAATATCCCTCAACAATTCTTTCACAACATATCTGTTTCTGATACTGTTCAAACTGTTGAAGGAAATTCTGGTAATATTCTGTGTTTATCTTCAAAGTCCCATGAAAAGACCAGAATCAACAATAACATAACAAGCATTACCTGATATCTTGTTTTTCTGTGCCATAAAGCTCCACTGTTTTCCCCTAAAAATATTAAGACATCAATGAGCCACCTTGTTACATCAGCTAAGATCGCTCTGCCATTACTTTAGACATTGAGGTCCACTTTAAAGCTATCCCAAAAACATTTTCCTGCTGCCATAAATACTCACAAGCAAATTATTTCAGCACATGAAAAAAGTCTCAAAGAGTGCTCTATTTCCACCTGTTAAAGTACCATAACATACAGAGAGGTGATGGCAGAGGTTTTTTGTTTTTTTATCATGGATTTTACTGTCTTACTGTCAATTAAATATAAATATCTGCCTTTTTTTTCTTGTAATACAGCGATTACTGTCAGTGTTTCTCTGCTGTTTATTTTTACATAGAAAGAATGTGATGATCGGTGCCAAACATGAGAACCTGCTGCACATGTGCTATTTAAAGACAGTTCACCCAAAATCAAAAATATAAGTCATAGAGATGTCTGCCTTCTTTCCAATATAATGTAACTAGATGGAGCTCAACATGCAAAAATAAAATTATTAAAATTCTTAAAAAATTATTCACATTGTCCATGAGTGGATAACAGTTTCTACTGAGTGGTGATATTATTGGTGGGTGCAGTTATGAAGAAAGAAAATAGGTCCAACATAAAACTGCTAACAGCAAGGTGTGCAGATTACCTTGAGTAACGAGGTCATGTTTTCTGGAAAGAGACATTGCTGTTAAGTTTTTCAAATACAATTTTTTGCACTTCAGGAATCACAAGCCGAGAGCCATCTAGTTCCATTATATTGGAGAGAAGGCAGACATCTCTACGTCTGATATCTCCGACACTCAGCAACTCACAACAAAGCAATCTATGTCGATACATACACTTCACTTCTTGAATACACTTCTTAGCACTACAGCTAAGAAGAAAAATATGTATGCTTTGGAGTGTCTTTTAAGGACACAACTGTAATATGAGTCGGAGCCTGTCTGTATTACATAAGTACAGCTTTCAGCCTGTGTATTTGCTCAGGCGCTGTGGGCCTCCAGGCCTAAAAGGAGCACTTGGATCCTGCTAACTGTTAACAGCTTGCATCTGTCACTGACATAGTTATGATCACAATTCCAGAATAAAATGTATAAATACGTGCTTTAGAAACTGTGCAGGATCCCATTTCTGTTTGTCCTTGGAGTGTCTCTTTTACAGATATGTTGTTAAAGATGTCAAAAAAAAACCAAAACTGGAGAGAACAGAGTTTGACAGTCAATGAGTCAGGCAAGAGGTATTCGAAAGGTTAACCCAGGGCATTAAAAAAACTGGGCGTGTTATATTTTACGTGATAGACAAGAAATTAATTCTCACTAGATTAATTTTTTGGTTAAAACCTTTTTCTTTTCTTTTTTTTTGTTAAAATTCTATTGGCTGCCAATAAAAACAGTACAATTTTAAAAAATGTCAGGCAGAGATGAAAAAAATCTGCCTGCACCCTTTCAGTCGCAAGACCCTGAAAGGGTTAAAGACCTAAACCTGCATCCCAAAACAAATTAGATCAAACCACTCAGCATACAGCAGTTGTTCAAACCATGAACAAGTTTTTCAGGCGCCTCCGGCTAAAGATCAGATAAAAAAAAAAAAATCCTCACGTCTCCTCTCGTCTAATGAACTTCAGCCTCTGCTGGTTTCTCCTTTGAATGAGACGGTCGACCACAACGACAAACACCGCTGACGAGACGAGGCAAAGGCCTGAGAGGTAGAAGGCAGAGCTGTAGTCGTTTGTGTGGTCCACCAGCCAGCCTGCACAAGAAATACAGAAGAAACAGTCACATAATAATGACAGTGTGCCAGTGCTGACAAGAAATAAACACGTAAATATTCCCTCAGGAGAGTGAAGACTTATAGTTTGTGCCAACTTAGTGTTACCTGTAAAAACACACACCAATATACATTATCATATTTTTATAAGAAGAAATCTGAGTCTGTTATAAGCGGCCCATTACTCTAGCACATGGGATGCCTTTATGTTGTGCTGCAGTCATTTATAAAACCAGAAATCACTTTTATAAGTGGTAAATGTTTCTTTTTGGAACACAATAAGCTGTGATCAATTTCATTGATTGAAAACAAAGATAGATAGCACACGTTATCAAGACCTTATTAAAATTTTAAAAGGTCGAAGTACATTTAATTTATGATGTTTGATGATGTTTTTGCCATTTTTCTTTTGTAGAATTTTTCTGCATAATGTCAACATAGTTGTTTTTATAGGACAGGTCCCTTTTTTATTAGCCTCTTGCTTCTTGACCTCTCTTGAGACATTTCTTATGTTTTACTAATGTGGATTTTTATGCACTGTTTATGTGTGTGGAAAAAAAAGAATAAATCCATAACATAAAAGAGATTCTGATATACTTAAAAACGAAAATTGAGGGATATATGATATGAATGACAAAAACCAATCATCACCTTTGTGTGAGAAAACTTAACTTTTTTAAATTTTTAGCGTCCTACAGTTTTCTCCCACTAAAATAGAGCAGTGGAGACCGGTAATGAGTTGAGGTGACAAAATCAAAATCCAAATACTGTCAACATACGATGCCTTTTATCTTGTGTTTTCTAGACTTGCATGTCTTTGCTAGCATGTAAGTGATAGTTAATAAATCAGACTTCTGAGAGGGAGTTTGGTGTAATATTTTTCACCAGGAGCATGATGGGGAATTATCTTAAAGAGAAGTAAGTTGTAGTTTTGCAAATAGTGACCCTGAGAAATCTTTGCAAAATCATAGTGTGTTGCTAAGAACTCAGATTGTCCCCCCAGGACTGGATACATATTTAAAAAATTATTAAAAAAAACACAACAACTCTCGCCGATCAAAAGTTTTTCTGTGTTATAAAGCCAAGGTCAGAGCCAGTCAGCAAGCTTATAACAAGTAGCCTTTAAATAACCACCAAGGTTACTACAGTTCATTCTGAGTGGGGCGTGAATGTGCGTATGAAATTCAATGACAACCCGTCCAGTAGTTCTTGAGATGTTCCAGTCTGGGCCGACAGGACGACACCGCCCAGCATGGTTTCACACCACAAGCAGGGCCGAAAAACCTGCAACTTACGCCTGACTTTGAATTGTTGTTTGGCTTCATCCATAATATGTGATATGGATCAGGGATAACCACGCCCAAATCAACCCAGCTTCAGGAAAAACTAAGATGACAGCATTTCAAATTTGGATTGAGGTTAATGTCTGAGAATTTTTGATGCTTTTTATTATGCATGTAAGACCCTAAATTACATATTAATAAAGTAATTTTGGTTAGCAGAGGCTTTAAAGCTGCTATATGAATAAACTTTTTTTTTAAAGTCTGGTACATTTTGACAATCTAAACAGACTGCTCACCTGCAGCAGGTGGACCGATGAAACCGCCAGTGCTCCTGAAAAGCATAAACAGCCCCAGTCCGCTGTCGAATCCCTCCAGGGTTACAATGTCAATGATGGAGGTGACGTGAATGGCCACCACGCAGCCGAACAGGAAGCCATAGAGTGACACAAAGACCAGGATGACCCAGAAGTTGTGGCTGATGGGCAGCAGCAGAAGAACCACCCCGAGCAGAGTGGCCACGATGGTGAGCAGCTGCAGGTTCCTCAGCAGCCTCATGTTGGCGATCCACCCGCAGATCAGCCTTCCCGTCAGGTCTGCAAATGCCAGAACAGAGAGGATGAAGGCTGGCCAGTATTCATTCATCCCCAAACTGGTAGCGAAAGGCACGAGAAAGAGAGGTGGGATGAAAAACCCTGCTGCTGCAAAGATGGCAAACAGGATGTAGAGGAGTAGTTCAGGTTTTCTCATCAGGGAGAACTGGAAGATAGTCTTCCTCTTTGGTGGGAGCACAGCGGCATCGACTTCCAGATCATCTCTGGTTTCCTGTATCGGGCTCTGGGCTGCAGGCAGAGGTCTCATGAGAGCGCCGCAGACACACAGGTTGAGCTGAAGGCCTCCGATGATGAGCAGGGAACCCTGCCAGCTGTAGCTCTCAATCAGCCACTGGAAGAAGGGACTGAACAAGAAGGCGAAGACACACTCCCCGGAGCTGGCGATGGCGTAGGCGATGGGACGCAAGCGGACAAAGTAGTGGCTCACCATGCTGTTGGCAGGGATCCACGAGAAGCACATGCCCATTCCTGGAAACAGAAGATGGGAAAACTTTAACCTTGTCATTTCTTTTTGGAAGACAGAGGTCCTCTGTCAAACAGACAGTTCATCCCAAAATCAAAATCATATATTTTCCTCTCACCTGTAGTGCTATTTATCAGTGTCGACTGTTTTGGCGTTGGAGATATCAGCTGTGGCGTTTTCTCTTATATAATGGAAATATATGGCACGGTGCAATTTTTCTTCTGTTTTGGAAAAAAACTCAACAACGTGTCTTTCCAGAAATCATGACCCGGTTTCTAAAGATAATCCACAGACCTCGTTGTAAACTACATCTGCCAACCGTGAATCTACCTCACCGAGCACCACTGAGCTGGCTTACACTACAGCTCAGCCGAGGAGCACACCGTTAATGTTTACATCTTGTGCTGACATGAGCTCGATCCTCTTTTTCATGAGTAGATGCACACTTCATTCTGCACGGTGATAAAGCTGACGGAGGTAGTTCAGAAGAGAATAGATCCTACGTGGAAAAGCTCACAGCAAGGTCTGTATGTTATCTTGAGTAGAGAGGTCATGATATCTGGAGAGAGATATTACTGTGTTTCCCCTAGGTTTATAGTTTTGTGGGGGGGGGCTCACCTGTGTCCTCCACGTGTCTGGCGTAACTCCACCATGCGTGATACAGAGAGCAGAGAAGAACTGTAAATGTGTGACCATGTAGAGACAGAAATGACATGCTGCCGTGTAAATAAGTTAAATAACATAAGGCTATTTAGTTTGTTTAATCAGTTAATATAATGGTAAGGGAAACACTGTCACTGTTGAGTTTTTCAAATGTTTTCTTTGGTGCTTTAAGCTCCACAAGTCGAGAACCATCTAGTTCCATTATATTCAGGAGAAGAAAGACATCTCTACGAACGATATCTCCACCACTCAGCAATTCACATCAAAACAAAATCAACTAATGAACAGCACCCGCTGAGAGGAGAAGTATGCATTTTTTGATTTTTTTTACTTTGTTTTAATCAAACAGAGTAGTAACCTTTAGATCACCCACCTGCCAAGATATTTTTGTGCTATATGGGTCAAAAAAATGCTCCTTAAAATATCTGATGTCTGTCAAAATCTGAGTATCCAAGTATTGTCAAAGTATCTGAGTAGTACACTGCATTGAGTAGGAATCATTAACCCTATGAAACCTGTGTTGATGTCACTTTTGTGCTGCATTCAGACGCCTTTCAAAGTATTTAACCTTCTGAAACCTGAGCAAACTGGTTGCTTTCTTTTGAAAAAGCAGGGCAATAAGCCACTTTGCAAGATTTTTTTGGCAAATTGCTAGGAATTAGGAGACTTAGATTTTAAAACATGGCAAGGGAAAAATGTCCAGAAAGCTATAATTATTATTATATATGTTATATTGTGTAACCAAATTATTAGAATTTTTAAGCACTTTTCTCAAGTCATTTCTTGTTTTCTTTTTTTCCCTTTCTTCCTTTCTCTTTTTGTGCTCATTTCCAGATAATTTTCTTGTAACTTTCTTGCTATTTTTTGAATTATTTGTTGTTAAGTTGTTAACTTCTTCCCATGTTTTTTAAAGACATCAAAACAATTTGCTCAGGTTTCGAAGGGTTAATTTGTAGCCTTGCATCCAGTTTTAGCGTTTGTGGTATGTTTTTGTCGGATAAAATGCTATTTTGTATTTGTTGTTTTGTATTTTTGTATATATGGAAAACACTTGATGTCCAAATGTAATAAGATATGAAACAGCAGTGTCTGCTTGCAATCTCCTCTACACTCCTCAGACTACTTATTTGAATAACTGTTAAGAGGTCTGACATAAAAGTCAGAATAAAGAGAAACATGATCAGATGGTCTAACAAGTGTCTTAATAGGTGGTAAAATTAATTTTCCTTGGGCTAAAAACAAACAAATACTACTTCACATACTTTGGCCAAACAAAGTATGTGAAGTAAAAAAAGAAAAAAACTGCAATTTTTCCTGGTGTTCACAAAATGTCCTGAGTGTGCTACCTTGCAGGATGCCCATGCTGAAATAGAGACATGGCAGACTGAGGTCCAGAGACGCCAACAACATCCCCGAGGCAGACAGCAGACCACCGACTATGATGACCACTCTCTGAGAAAACTGTAGGGTCAGCACGCTGGCCACTGGAGCTGAGAAGAAAATGAAAACAAACTTATAAAAAAAAAAAAAAAAAAAATTGGAGTTAAAACAACTTGAACATCATTACCTCCAAGGTGAAACAAGGCGATGGTGGTGGAGGTGACCAACGAGGTGGTGCTGGTCAAGACTCCATAGTGACTCTGGATGTCCTTGAAGAAAAGACCGAAGTTCTTGAGGACGGCACCAGTGAGGCCCATGACGAAAAACGCTGACGTGACCACCACCCAGCCGTAACCCCCATCAGGAGGTCTCCTGGACTTCATGTCCACCGCTCCTCCGCTGGCTGCTCTCCTGCCTGTGCTGTGAGATCGCCACAGAATGAACAAACTGATAAAGCTTAAGCAGAGCAGGCAGAGTTCACAAAAATGAGCGTGCAAAACACACAAACACATGAAACAGCAGCTGTGAGAATACTGGATCTGGTGAACATCATCGTGTTTAACAACTTCTGTTGACTTTAGATAAATGATTTCATTTGTATAGCTTTTTCAGTAAACGTCCTAGATTTAAAATCCTACATTCTTTGTATCATAAGCAAAATAACTAAAAAAAAAACAAAAAACCTTAACACTTGCCAAAATATTTATTGTAATATAAAACATTGCTTTTTTTCTTGACTTTCCTGAATGAGGAGTTTGGCAAATTTTAAGTATTTTAAAAATACTACTAATAAAATAAGATGTTACTGATTTGTAAATTTAAAATGCAAGATCAGAAAAGTATCCGAGCTTTTTAAAGACTTTAAGACATTATTTTTATATGATTTCTTAATACCAGTTAAGGGCTTCTTTAGATTAATAGGCGATAAGGTGTGACATCCTAGATTGCATTACTGATATTTCTGGTCACTTTCTATACAAGGCTTTAAATGTACAACGGTTTTTCTGAAATTAAAAATATAATTAGCAAACACAACTATACAACAAACAAATACATCAATCTCTTTTCAAATAAGAAATATGAAATGTCAAGCTTACGTTTCTTCCAGCTACCACCCACCTCCCGGCGTCCTCGACATATGTGCTACTTCAGACGTTTCCTTCAGCGCTGCAGTGAAGTCCTCAACAACGCCTGGGTGTAAAATTACAGTGCGCGCTCACTCAGAAGTTTAAGGTAACGCAATTAAAAACAAAAAACGCTGTAAAAATATTTGCATCTATAATATAATTCATACCGTCTGCGACAATATTTAAACCCTTTTTTCCCCACGACGGACAAACAAAAGTCACAGCAGAGAACAATAACACCATAATTAGACCCGACGTGCACGGGCGAAACGTCCGGTACGAAGCTGCAGCACGTCCGCAGCGTATGCAACATCCGGATTTCAAAATAAAGTATCTAACTCGATGTTGTTTCTATTTACCGAGTGTTTTAAAATAATTAAAAAAACAAAACAGTTGGTCAGTGTCCAAAATGATGGTGTATATAGCTCATAAAAGGTCCCCATAATTAAGAATGACAATAACTTCATAAAAGTTTGACTGAATGTTTTTGGTAGCTTGACTTTGCAAAGCTTTGGGAAGCCCATTTGTACTAGGTTAAAAAAATATATAATACATATATTTTTTAAAGCGAAAAAAACAAAACAAAATAAAAAAAGTAAGAAAACATTCGAAACGTCTTAATTGTGACTTACTACAAATCATACAAATTAGATTGTATAATTTTTTTTACTGATTTACTATCTGACAATTTTTATTTAGAAAATGAAAACTTGGACATATCACATCATTTTTTTTTCACAGTATTTTTTTAAACTGATTTGTTACTTACTTACATAGTTACTTTTATTTTCTTTGGTGGATAAAGGCCTCTCAGACTGTAAAAATAAAATGAATTGCACAAAAACAGTGGAGTGGAAATACAAAGTAACATTAAATAAAGTACAAGTACCAAGAGATTCTATTTTGTACTCAAAAAAATAAAGGGCCGCAAATATTGATTACTTTTATTGTCAATTAATCTGTTTATTATTTTCTCTAGTAATTGATTAGTTTTTCGGTCTGAAAACTGTGAAAAATGTCAATAGAAAGGGTTTCGTAAAGACAGAGACGTCATCAAATGTCCTGCTTTGTCAATAACCCAAAGATAGAGGAGTTAATAAACCAGATAATATTCACGTTTAAAAATCTTAAATGAGAGAATTTTGAATTATTTTCCCTTCAATTATTACTCAATCTGACTGAGTATTAAATTAGTAGCCAACTAATTTAATAGAAAAAAAAAATCAATCATTGTAGCTCTAACTTAATGGGCTGGTATTTACAATGCACCACTTTTGCTGGTTACAGATAATATTTTTAGTAGTCATTGCTATTTATTCTACATGCTTTAAATCATAATTTTAGGCAATTGACTTTTAAAGTGTCTTTGAAACAAATTGTCCCAATAAGGTCTAGATCACTTCATATTCCACTTTCAGTCCTTGAATATATTTAAAATACTTTCCCCTGAACTACAGTGGTATGTGGACTATGGCTTAAATGCTTGAATATTTTGGCAATGGCCTGAAGTTGTGCTGATTGCAAGGACACCAGACTCAACTTACTAGACAACATGTTTGAAATGAGTAAAGACATTTAAGAAGGGTGGATGTTAACAAGCGTGTGTTCAACCTTGAGCTGGTTAGGTCAATGTATCATCTTAATGATCAACTTCCTTGACCTTTGTAAGAAGCGGTTTTAACACTCGACTACCTTCTCCTATCTAAGTCAGCAAAATGTAAATGTGCAATATGCTTTTTATTTTAATGTGAATTGAGAAACTTTTAAAAATATGTTTCAAATTTAGTAAATTCTTTATATTGTGATCTTTTTGATTACTTTGTCCTTTCTGCTATTTTCTTTTCAAGCCTTATAGCTGGTTTTGGTGTCACAATGTGCTGTTTTAATAGCACTTTAATTTACAATGTGGATATGAGTTTCAAAGCAAAAACAAGTTTTCTTAGAGCTAAAAACTGAATTAAACTGTTCTTTAATTTTCACACCACCTCTCACAATGAAAACATAATACAATAACAGATTTTTAAATCACCTTTGTATGTACTTCATTTATACTGACATCTTGCTGGCAGTTGAAATATAGTATTTACTATATTTTCATTTTAAAAAATTATAAAATTTTTCTGGACATATGTACACAAATATACTGTAGGTATATACACACATACATAGAAAACACTCGCCTCTATTAGACCATTTCTCTTCAGGTGAGGTTAATGGCAAAGGCTAGTCCTGCTAGCTGTTTGTATGGACACAACACACACTCTCTCTCACTCTCTCTCGCACGCACGCACGCACGCAAGCACACACACACACACACACACACACACACACACACACACACACACACACAACTTGTTTGACACAAGCGTCTCTAGCTTTAGGCCTGGCAATATTCTACTCACAGTCTCCACAAACTCCTGAACTCTTCTTTTAAAACTTTATCCAGGATGTTTGACCAAACCAGCATCACCATTAACAGGTCTTTGCATCCAAGTCTTCACTTCCACTCGGCTGCTATTCTGCTCCACCATACAAATGCCTTGCTTAAAGGCACCTTGGCAGTAGTTTCTGAGCTGGTCCTAGTTTGGACCCACCACTATTCCAATCACACGCTGCTTCACCACACGCTGGCACTCAGCAGGAGCAGGACCTCGTTTTGGCCTTTACCGCAAACGGGGCAACAATGTTAAGAGCGACTCCGTTGCAGAGGAGCAGGGCACTTTGGGTTATTTTTTTCTGTCTAAAATTCCTTACTGTCCCTGAACAGGTCAATGCGCAGGGAGAGTTCCTTGAAAGACGGACGCAAGCCGGGGTCGTTGTCCCAGCACTCCTCCATGATCTCGCGTATCTGAGAGAAAGAGCAGGAGGCAACAGAAAATAGAAGTCTTTTTTTAAAAAACATACAAAACATGGGACAAAGAAGGAATGACATGCAACAAGTGCCCCCTTATTGGGAGTGAAAACCCTGTTTTTTTTGCAGTTATTGCCTTAACCATTTGTCTACTGGGGCAGACAGTCTGAGAATTTCTTGCAAAATAATTGTCAAACAGGTTGAGCTGCAGTTGCTTGAATTGCAACCCAGTCTTCTTTTTTTGTCCAAAATGTTTAGAGAGTTATTTCACTAAGAAGCAGCAAAGAAAATGTAGTAATGCAAAAAAAAAAAAAAGTGGAAATATACGGGAGCAATGTCCTTTGCGAAATCTTCCATGACATAGAGAAGGTAACGTTAACAAAGATACACAACAGCAATGGTGAGACCTACAGCAGAGTGCAGTTTAATAGCCACACAGTATTATTTAACAACTCAGGTAGCTGCTGTGCCAAATGCAAGGAAGGAGCGGAGAGTGCTGACAGCCAGGGAGAGACGCAAAGGAGCAAACACGTCTTTCCATTTTGTCTTGTTTTGGGAAATTTTGCAACAAATAGAACATTAGCTGGCAGAAAAGTTCAACCCGATTGAAGTGGTTCAGTGTGTGCTGCAACACAATGTCATCGGTCGAGGCCCTATGTTGGCTAATAAAATACTGTAAAAACTTAGCCTACTAATTTATATTTAATTAGGTGTCAGGTTATTTATCAGCGACCATGCACATCATGTTTTACATAGGGAGTAATGCAACAAATATCATGTAAACAGGGTATGTAACTTAAGCTTATTTAGCCCCCTGTCCCTGTTAAGACTTTTTAGGTTTAGGAAATTTAGGTTATAAAACAACAAACATAAAGGGTGAAGAAAAGTAATTTTATAAATATCACATAGGTGCAAAGCTTAAAAAACAACAACAACAAAAAAAAAAAACAGTGTTCATGAAGACAAAATAAAACCTACAAATTATCTCCATGCCACAAAAGTTTAATAAACACAAAGTTTCGATCCTACAATCCTATCGAAATGTGGCCCATATTCAACTTTTGTGGCATTAAATAAGTGCGCGGGCATTACTTTCTCTTCATAAAACAACTAAACAGTTAAATAAAACAGAACAGATAAAATAGATTGCATGTGCATGTGTCTATGTATTGAACATGATCAGGTGTGTGTTTGTGTGTGTAAGTATATCATGTATACAGTGTGTAAGTGTATATACGTATATGAGACAAGAGGATCCAGTCAGTCAGAGAGGAAACAGCAGTGTATGCTCCTACCTCAGCGGGACACCCGAGAGGTTGAGGCAGCCTGCTGCCTGATTTGAGGAGCTCGATGAGGTGATAAACAATCAGCTGTCCCTGTTTGTCATTCCCCATCATGGACATAAAAACCTGAAAATAGTCACAGCCAAGACAAAAACAGATTTGAAATCCATTTGATTTACAGAAAATAAGGAGAAGGACAATATAATATAGATTCCTCCAAATGTGAACAGATAAATGTACAGCACATGATGTCTGAACAACTTGGGCAATAAATGTTACAAATGTGGAGCAAACTGAGCAGGGAAATGTTATTAGTGTCAACACGGCAACCTACAGTACGACCTTATTAACTGAGTCAGAGGATCTACTTTGTCAGGTGTAGCATAAACAGTTAAAGATCTCTCAAAATGAAATGATGTTTCGTTGTTATCACTGTGCACAAATCACACTGGACTTCTTGTGAGTGTTATCACTTACTGCAGGAGGGCTGGAGTTCTTGTCACTGTGGGTGAAGAGTTCATAGAGCACCACCCCAAAACTCCAGACATCTGACGCCACTGAGAATTTACTCTCCGTCAACGACTCAGGAGCGTACCTACAAAATAGCACATACTGTGACTGTCTGTCCTGTTGTGCTCCTCTGAGGAAAGAAAGTATCACGGGATAAACAATTCAAAATGAGAATAATAGTACAAGTATTCCTCATTTTGATTACTTTAGCTACAACGGGAAATGTATCAAACCTTAAAAATTGATTTCTTAAATAAAATCACACCTGTTTAGCAGGAGCCTCGTGAGGAGACCTCTGCTAAGGAAGAAACAAAATTACCAAAAAGGATAAAAAATAACAGTGTTAAGTCTGACCAGAATATGGGACTCTCTCCTGGCTCTTTGACCATGTAGTACTCTTTGTCCTGAGGCAAAACTTTCGTGAGGCCGAAATCTCCGATCTTGACCCTCAGCTCACTCTCCACGAGGATATTCCGTGTTGCCAGGTCTCTGTGGATATACCGCTTACTAGATAGGTACTCCATTCCCTGTAAACACACGTACGAAAAACAACATACTTTTGGATCTGTGGCACCGGTGATCAGCGGTGACGAACCTGGACAAACAGAGGTACCTTGCAGATCTGAGAAGTGTAATGCACGAGCTTCTTGTGGTCGATCCTCTCCTTGTTTTTCATGAGGTAATCTCGCAGACTTCCAAAGGGCAGATATTCCATGATGAGGCGGAGATTTCGTCGTCCTAAAGAAATTATAAAATTATACTTGATATATGTAGCTTGTTTATCATTAAATAGGCATGGATTTTTATGTTCAATACTTCCCCTTTATAGTAAGTATAGCTACACTAAATGCACCAAAAACCAAGGTCTTGTTCTGCTTGTTACGAGAAGTGGTAAAAAAATACAAATAAACATGCAGTATCTTACAGTATACAGACATCGTAATGTAGTTGAAGGGGGACATGTGCAAGTTTTTTTTTGTTTGTAAATTCTTAATTTTCTCCTCCCAAATCAGGAAACGTTTTCAGTTCTGGATCATCAGAAGAACGAAGGTCAGCTGTACCTGCACTGTAGCAAACGCCTTTGTACTTGACGATGTTTTCATGCTGCAGAGATTTCAGGATCTCTATCTCTCGCTCAAAGTCTCGTATGTGCTCTGCGGTGCTGTGCTGGAGTTTCTTCACAGCCACGACTTCTCCGGTGTTGTCTTGAAGAGGGTCATATCGACACATCTCCACGCTGCCAAAATTTCCCTTGAAAAGAAGACCAACATAAATAAGATGTCATTTTTTTACTTATAGTTTGATTTTATACTTTGTTTCTTACTTTAAGAGAGAACAAACAGCGAGGTAAAGACCAGTGTGAGCTTCAATGCAAGTTAATCAAAATTAAAGCGCATCACACAACTCTTTTCCAGTGTATCAGCCGAAAATGTCTGGTGAACAAAGCATGGTGTAGAGGAGAAGAGGAGAAGAGTGCTTTGTCTTTTGATGGACTAAAGTTACTATATCTGCAAATTTGTAAAAGGCTGACAAACTGCTACATTACTAGCAATAAAATGACATAACATTAGACACAAAAGAGAGACAAAAATCTACACTGTGCACTATAAAATATGATAATCCACTCAAAATATATAAGTAAAGAAACCATAATACCACTTTAATAAAGAAAATGATCAACCTGACTTCACTGAAATCGGATTGACCTTAAAAGATACATCATCACAATCTGGCACAAACTCAGCCTGGGTTTAGGGTTCATTCCCAAAATTGCATGTTAAAAATATATTAAACTCAAGAATTTCTGATATAAAGCATCTTGCAATGGAAGTGACATTTTGAAAAACACTACATTTCATGGCAAGTTATATACTGCAATGTGTTTCTGTTAGAAAATCTCACTTCAAAGTGTCAAAACAAAGTATTTTTTAGCTCTTCCAGGACCATGTAGGTCTGATTCAAGAGTACAAGTCATGAAAACATATGTCAAACAAAAACTTACTGCAAGAGGAAAAGGGGCCACAAGTTGGAGCATATTAATATGCATTGATTTCCTCACAAAAAGCACAGTTTCCACACTTCTTCATACCTTGCCAAGCTGCTGTAGGAATATGAGGTGTCTTTCTTCAAACTGAGCTGGCTCCTGGCTCTCAAAACCGCCTGTCGACCATCCAGAGCCCACCGTCCTGTTTGGCAGGATGTCACTGTCCACGATCAGCTCATAGTCTGAGGACAAAAAGACAAAAATCAGGTACATTCAACAGATAAATGGACAGAAATCAAGTTAATCAACATCTACAAGCTAAGCTAATAGTGTTTTGGACCAATATCTGCAATAATCACAGAAATTAAATTGATACTGATTTTCTCATCTAACTTTCAGTAGGAAAACATTCCCTAAATGCTGAAGATTTCCTTGAACACCATCCCAACAGACATGCTTCTGAATACACGATGATAAATATGAGATTCCTCACTGGTGTCACCTAGATTTGATGCCTCATTGATGTCATTAGCTGCATATAGACCAACCTGGTGTGAAGAGGCTGTGGAGGTCACGGATAACAGCACGAAATGAGGGCCTGAACGTGGGCTCGTAGTCCATGCAGCTGGTTATCAGATTAGCCAGCTCAGTCCACTTTGGTGCAGGAAGTTGGTGGTGGTCTTCGTAGAACAGGGTTTTCTGTCAGACGACATTAAGAGTTAGCATGTAGAGTTGGGTCATGATATAAAGTCTAAATACAATACAGTCTATTTTTGGTACAAAAAAATCAGGGCTTCAGTGCACAGAAATGTTTGACGCTTAGAAACTGACTACTAGTACTACCACCTACTGCATTTTGGGCTATCTCTTATTTGTTGTCCTTTTTTGAAATGGCGTTAAAGATGAACCTTTATTAATCCCAGATGGAGAAATTCAGTAAAACAGTCGTGAACAGTCTCCGTACACAATCTAGTTATCTGTTTCAGAAATAATCTCCATCCATTCAAACACGCCTGAGAATGCAAATCACATAACCATTATATTTTGATTGTTTTCGTCTGAACAATATTGCTAGGTGGACTTATACTTTGATAATAGTACTAAAAGTTTTCTTTCCTTTCATTTTGTAATGATTTTGGAGTTGCATTTGTTTAAATGTACTTTTTACACTTTACACGCATGCGCATACCTGTTGCAGAAACAAACACAAGTATCAGTAACATTTTGGCTTTACACATTGTGCTGAATGAGACCAAATCATCACACACACATGAATGCCTGTTTTATCATTTTCTGCCTGTCCAGACTAAAGGCCTTTGCACACTGAGTCCATTGAAAAAAGCCCTGTCATACAGACACCTGGCACACAGAGTCCAATGCATTGTATAGTTTTTGTCATTGTAAATACTTGCAATATGCAGACACTTTTACTGCCTTACTTGTCTCCACTGGAGTTACCTCCCTGGCTCTCACTGTCTCCGTGTGTCTCTCTTTTGTCTCCCTATGTCTCTCATTTGCCTCCACACTGTCGCTCTCTCTGTCTGCGTTCGATCTTCATCCTGTCACATCCTCCTCCTCGTCATCATTATCCACCTGAATATTACTGTCTGAACTGCTGAAAGTGAGCTATCTGAGTTCTGATGTGATACTGTGTGCTCCATTGCTCTCTTGTTGCAGATATACAGTATGTGTCCTGCAGGTCTTTCTGTATTTTCTTCACTGTTTCTTGATCCAAACTCTCTTTAAAAGCTTATTAAGGATGCAAAAAAATGCAGACAATTGAACTTGTTCTGCGAAATTTAATGACAGAAGCAAGTTTGTCTGAATGCTTCTTGCATTTAGTCTGAATGCACTGTTTATTGAAACTGAAATTACTGACAGGTGGAAAAAAAGAAAAGAAAATCACATACCGTGACATACTTAGAAAGAGTCTATATTTCAGTTCACAGCAGCCAGCCCTACCTTAGAGTTGTCCAGTGTTGCTAAAGGTTTCTCCCCACCGCTGCAGATCTCCCACAGTGTGGTGCCAAAACTCCACTTGTCTGCAGCCAGGCTCAGGTTGGCAGGGTCCTCAACGCACTCAGGGGGCACCCAGGGGATCCTCTCGATCAGGACTGATCACACACAAGTACATTTAAGACACAGACTGTTAGTGCTTTAATAGTAAAGGAAGGGTTTACTGACATTTTCAGGCAAAACTTCAGTTGATTCTGTTTGATTTTATGCAATGATTAAATACATTGCAGAAACCATTCCTGCATTACAAATTGTTTTTTTATTTTAGCAGCTAGTGTCTTACCTTATTTGACCTGTATTCTCTGTAATAAAGTAAGCACCAAAATTAAGCAACCATATGCAATGTGGATTTAAGAAGGTACCATCACAACCGTGTCAGACAGTTGCCCCCTGCTGATTAAAGAGGTATATTACAATTAAGCTGAGGATGGACATAAACTCACTTTCTTTGGGCAGGACGGTGATGCTGATGCCAGGGTCACTCAGTTTGATGAAGGGGGGGTTTCCAGCCCGCCGGTCTTCCTCTCTGATCAGAAGAACATTTTTAGCACAGACATTCCCGTGGACAAGATGCTTTTCTTCCTGCAGGGGCAGAAAATGAGAGATTAATCAGTTTTTTACCAACACGGAGAACATCATCTACAGTTTCTTTTCACGATTTGCTGTTAGTTTATTTTACAATGATATGAACACCAAATTAGATGTGAGCAATAACTTGGCTTTAAATCTAGTGACACACACAGACTCCTACCAGGAAGTTCATAGCCCAGGCCAGCTGCTTAGCCACCTCCAGCTTCCACAGGATGTTTATCGAGTTCTTGTTCTTCTTCAGGTAGATGTCCAGCGAACCAAACTTCACATACTCCTGCACCATGATGTCTAAAAGAAACAGTTTCTTTCAACTGAGATTAAAAATCATTACAGGGCTTTGCAGTTAGAGCCCAATTCTTAAACATATCCATTTAACTCTACATAATGTTATTACCGTTAAGATCCACTTTGAAAATGGTGTTAACCAAATTCACAGAGAGCAGGAATTAAGGGGCTTTCTCAAGGACAGCTGAGAATCTGACAATATCATTCACATCATCTACCACTGATGTGAGGCATCACTTTGTGTATTTATACTTCTATTTGGCGCACCCATTGTCATTCATATTGGTGACTTTGTTTTGGTAACGTATTGCAACATTAGTCCATACTTGTTTTTAGTATTTTTCACTTAGTTAAGAAAACGAGTGAAGGCAGAAAAATGTTGTAGTATGCTTGGTAACATTATCTGAAGTTAATTTTTTGATTCATAGGCAAAGGGGACAGGTAGATGGAAATTCACCAGCCAAAATAATGAATTACCTTTCTGTGTCACACTAACCCTAGCCCTGCTTCAGTGCACTTAATTGAGATAAAAGAAAAACTATTTTAATTTATTCATCAACAGTTAATCAGTTAAAGTCTGAATACAACTCAACAATCTCTAAATTCTACTTAAGTATTTGCTATTAAATGTAACTAAGGATCAAAGATAAAAGTAAATTTGCATGTTTTGTAAAGTCATCTGATGCTTAATCATTTAATTCAACTTAAAGCTCCTCCTCAGACTCCTCACTCTCTACCTAAATCACTCCCTTCTTTGCACCTGATAGAGTCAGACCTTTGGCAACGGATAGTTTAATAGAGTAGCTGATGTCACATATGTAAAGTAGGAGAGCTAGAGACGATCAGCTTCATGGCTTTGTTTAGACTTGAATAAAAACACATCAGGTAGTGTGTGTGTGTGTGTGTGTGTGCGTGCGTGTCAAACTCTTGACACAGATAGCAGAAGACTGGAGCATTGCACCTGTAAATAAAACCAAATGCAGTAGAGACTCTCAGCAGTTTTTGACAATGTGACTATTTTGGTAAAAACATGCCAGTGTGGCAGAACGCCTTCCAAAATTTACTTGCCAAACTGAAAATATACCCGCATTTGGCGCTTGGTCTGTGTTCATTTCAGACCCGGTTCAGTTGATTATATTTTCAAGAGTGGCACCTCTGAAAACTCTACGAAAGATTTCTTACTGTAAAACAAACACTGGGGGGGGGGGGGGAATTCTTGGGGTTTCAGACAGCTGTAAAATGCTCTGTTGTAATTAGACTGGAAATTGTGTATAACTCTACAGGTGCAAGGCCATTTCTAAGTGGCCATTTTTTCAAAGTTTTGAGATTTGTCATTTCTTTACAAATCATACTGGAAATTCCAGTGAATTAATGTTAATTCTGATAATAAAAACAGAATGCAACACAGGCATGTGAATGAGAACCTAAAAAGACACCTAGAGTAGCAGCAGGGGTCCTCTGAGTTGAAGAGAGAGCAGAGCCCGTTAAAAGTTTCTGGGGCAGAGTATTGTAATCCCCCTAAGAATAGCCCACCATGCCTTTGGTTTAAGCACTACTCTGAGCCTCGAGCTCATAGACTTCAGTCAAGATTATAGCAAAGTGTGCTGGACTCTTGACTTATTAGATCGTAACGACATAAGCTCACAATGTTCGTCACACGAATGGGTACTAGAGCTCTCTCTTGTTCCTTCTCACTGTAAGGACAAACGAGGACACACAGTGTTGCCTATAGCACAACAAGTTGAGAACGCATATCCAAAGCTGACTTACTCTCTTCTCCACAGACACAAACGCCATAGTTTAGGATCAGATGTTTATGGGACAGCTGGCTCATCATGCTGGCAGCTTCAAAGAAAGACTGCAGGACAAGAGAAGATAGAAAAACAAATTATTTGTGTTTTATTAACAGAACAAAAGGATGTGCACATCTTTAAAAGCCACAGACCTCAGAGTAGTTCCTGTGGGCCTGGTCCAGGACTTTCATGACAACTTCAGTTTGGTGGAGTCCATAATCTCCCAGCTCCTTTCGGACCCCTTTGAAGATCTTTGTAAAAGTTCCTTGACCTAAACTCTCCATCTGACAGGAAGAACATTATTGCAAACATTAGGTGCTAACCCTTAACAAGTGATTGTTTTTTTTAAATTTAATTGAGAGCATTAAGATAAAATCCACGACTGTGGTTTAGTAATTTAGTAACACAACAGAAATAGGGAATTTCAATACATTTCATGCACAGAATTATTGGTTAGATGAGCAAATGCAGATATATGATAGTCCCTAAAATGCAAACTAAGCTTACAAATTCCAGATCTTCTTTCCTGATCTTGTGAAACACCATCTGACTGATGTTATGTCGATGTAGAGACGGAGACAGAGGCACTTCGGAGCCCTTGTTGTTCCTGCACACGAGGAGGCAGGACTTTTCTGTTAGTGGGGAGAAAAGACAAAATGTTGTAGAAAAACCTTTATAGTTTCCTAAACTGAAAGAGATCAAAACTTACAAGACGAAATGACAGAAAAACTTGAGAAACAATTATGTGAGTCAGAGATGGAGTGTGTGACATGTTGAAACTCTGCATTTCTTCATCAACAATTTCTGTGAAAAATGACACTATTTCATTTCCAGCTCAGACAAGTTCTGGTTTGATTTCAAAGAAGGACTGAGACACTTTTGAGTGATTCAGCATAGATGTGATAAAGATGTCCAGTCAGCTAAACTAACAACTTGTGTGCTTATAAATGACAGGATAAACAGTGATAATGAGGGGTGTTTTCTTATTATGAATACTGAACATTTTCCATCCATCATGTCTTCTACTCTTCTATACCTGCAATATTGTTTGCTGCCACATCTGTGTGTACACCTCAAAAAGTAATCTCTGGGAAACTTGTCTATATTAATACATATTGCCTACTTTAATTTTAATACCTATCAGTACATAACGAGTTTGATTTTTACATTTCACATTAGACAGTAGCACATACAGTCTTTGCTGATGTTTACTGATCTTTTAAAATATAATGAATCCAGTCTGCTAGTTTTACCTTTGGATTTCGGTGGACAGCACTTGCTGAACTGGAAAATGACGCTGTCAGAGCGCACAGTTTCCTTTTGGTAACAGCTGAGAAGCTCCTGCAAGCTGCTGAAGTTTCTTTTGGTTCCACTGAGGTTGAACTCCCCGCTGGCAGACCTGGTGATCTGACAGTGTTTGTATTCTACAGCGTTATACACCTGAAGCAGCAGACACAGAGAGGATGCACACAATAAGTTTCAGTCATGGAATCAACATTTAGATGACAACAAGTAAGATTCTGAGTGTGACACTAGTCCAGGTGGATTTGGCTCTGTAATGAAAACACACGGGGTGGGAAATCAGCGGTGATATGTGTTGCAAAAAGCTGACTTTTTTTGTCTTGGCTGGCTGTCGGTGTCAGTTAAATGAGGAGGCTGTGTTTTTGGGAACAGTGATATTATCAGTCTGAGCATGGCTGTAGTCTTGTTTACTTATTCTTAGATCAGATATTCTATGATTTAAATGATAATTTTGACTGTTTTTATTTTAGTTAGGCCAAGTTCTTCTGTGTGTCACAACAATAATAAGTCACAATGATGTAAGAGAAACTTGGTTCGATTTTGGGGAGAAAAAAAAAGAAAAAAGTGTTTAAATTAGCAAAAACAACAAAGTGAGGTCCTGAAAAATGTTTTGGTGTTGCTTCTGAAACTGAGGAACTGTACTGGCACCAATAAGTACACATTTCCAACAATACCCAGTCTAAGTCCCACATACCAAGAGCTCAACAGAACAAAGACACACACAGCTGATAAAATAAAAAGTCCAGGCCAAATGCCTTTATAATGGATTTGGATGACACACAACAGGAATTTTTTTTTTACCGTGTTTCAGTTTCTACTCTCCTCTAAGATAGAAATATGCTACCACAGGTGAGAGTTACCTACCTCAACAGGGAAAGTAAGAAAATATTTGTTGAAGTCTTTGGGGCTACATCTCAAAATGTACAGTCCTCGTTTGTTTCCACACCTCTGAAGCCGGTTGATGGCAAACTCCATTCTGCAAAAACAAAATGAAAAACAGTCACAGCAGGTTATTTATCTGCATCTCTGCAGACGAATACAGCCATATCTCTTAGGACATGTCACGGATACAAACCACCTGAGGAATGCTGATAAATTTTGGCAGCAATTTTGAAACACATAAATGATGTACAATATACTGCAAATTTGCTACTGTGCCAATTTAAACTTTTTTTTTTGGTCTGGCTAATCACGAGGGACTGTTGATTTGTGTTTACAAATCTGAGGCAGTACAAGCAACAAAAATCAGCAAAACAAGTAATTCCTATCATGTACTGTAGTTTGATTGTCTGCCTTTAAATTAATTAAAATTTACCACCCTTATTAAAGCTGTTGCTAAAATATAGGGGAAGCTTTGTTAGTGTTAACTTACGAGATGGGACCGTGGCAATGTGAAGTGATGGCCTCCACGAGCCGAGGAGGAGCTACTTCTTTGCAGAGGTAGTGATGTGCGTCTGTAGTCAGCCGATAGTAGCCATCGATAAGAGACACAAAGGAGAGAGCCTCGGACAGGCTGGGGAACTCCACCTCCTGTGATACACAAAGAGCACTTTCAGACATGATGCGTAAACTTCCACCATTTTCCATCTACCTCCAAACTGTGTGCTATATTTCTCGTTGCTTTGAAAGTAGGGTAGGAATCAATGTAACTCTAAATTTTGCTTATGTCCGCCAAGTTTTTCTACTTTTACATATGGTACTTATTCATACGGTGATCAAAAGAACAGTTTATCTGCCTGATTTCAACAATGTAGAACCAGATGTCCAACAAGTGAAATTACCAGATTTTTGCCATCTTGTTTGTTGATGGTGACCACCCGGCTCTCCGCAGCCACCTCCTTGCTGGCCTGTTTGATGCTGATGTCAGTGACATCAGGGAAGTCACACAAGGTCTGCAGCTTCTTGGAGAACAGCAGAATTAAAAAAAGATTATATTATAAGTAATGCCTCCAAAGGGAAGAAACCAGCAATGAATTTATCCCAGTAACAAGTATTGTCGCTTTTTAAGACACACATAGACGAAAAATTCAGTTAGGGGACATATTCCTGTATTAAAATAAACACAGTTTGTGTAGATTATTTTAAAATCAAATAATTTTGAGGGCCATTTTTGGGTTTCCAGACATTATGACCTTTGCAGTTTTTTGTGTTGGTAATTTGGAAATCAAAGGCTATCTGTGAAAGTCAGCTAAATGTCCAATATGTAATACACATCACGACAAAAGAAAAATTAAGCACTCATGAAACCAACCTGATCAGAATCTTTTAGTTTCTCTCGACACCACTGGATGCCGCTGTCCGCTGCCACCAGGATGACGAGCTGTCCGCTGGATGGTTCCCTGACCTGGAAGGTCTCTGTGTAGAAAGCCCTCTCCAGGGACTCCATGCTGATGAGGTACTTGAGCTTGAGGTCGCGCGCTGTGGTCCGACACTGACTGAACTGCTGGATGAAGTGCTTGAAGCGGAAGCGGATTCGCTTGCGTGTCAAGAAGTTGCAGTCCTGTATCTGAGCTCTCATGTCCTTTGGCAAGAAGGACTTGTAGCTAGAAGTAAGCAAGAGGAAAACATTATTTTTTTAAGTCCATACATCCATCCATTTTCTTCCACTTATCTGGAGTCGGGTCGCGGGGGCAGCAGACTAAGCAGGGAAGCCCAGACTTCCCTCTCCCCGGCCACTTCGTCCTGCTATTCCCGGGGGATCCCGAGGCGTTTCCAGGCCAGCTGAGAGACATAGTCTCTCCAGCGTGTCCTGGGTCTTCCCCGGGGCCTCTTACCATTGGGACGTGCCCTGAACACCTCACCAGGGAAGCCAACTAATCTGGCTCTTCTCAACACGGAGGAGCAGCGGCTCTACTCCGAGCTCCTCCCGGATGACCGAGCTTCTCACCCTATCTCTAAGGGTGAGAAGGGTGAGGGTTTTTTCGGTCACTACCCAAAGCTCGTGATCACAGGTGAGGGTAGGAACGAAGATCGACCGGTAAATCAAATTTTTTATGTATCAGCATAAATTCTATTGTTTTAAATTTTTGTATCACTCATGCACTTCGTATTTTGGCTGGAGACAGTGATTTTTCTTTGAAATATGTAATTATTATAATATTAAAGGAACATTTTGCAGGAATTGTCGGTTACTGTTTGTAAAGAAATTTTGAAATCACTATGCTGGAATTAATTCCAACTAAGAATTATGTCAGTCAAACCGGATTTGGCGGTATAATCCCAATATTCGACTTTTTGTTCCTTTTTTTCTATACAAAATTTGGGAGTCTGAGCAGGGTTAACGGGATGTTCTGGCTGACAGTGATGGTCATGCAATATAGTAAACCAGCCAAGGTAGCCCTCTGAGCTAACGTGAGCTAACTATGGATCACAAATGAGCAGCAACATTTTTTGCCATCACTACATATCAAACAAAAGCCAGAACCTGTGTCGTACTGAGTTAGTGTGAACTGTGAATTCACCACTTCTAGGCAGAAAACAAAAAACAATGTTATCTCGAGGCCTGAGCGGGCGAAGCTTTTCTTCCTCCTGGACTTACTCCTTACCCTGTATCAGCAGCTGCCGGAGAACAGTGTGAAAGCAAGTAACGCTCACTCTGCAGCTAAATCCAGGAAAAAGAAACCTGCACAATCACTGACCCAAATCAAACAAAAAACAAACGCCTAAGTTGACGAATCCCTGTCGACTAACGGTTCTACGACTGATGATTCGAATCTATCAGGGGTAAGCCCAAATTTTCCTCAAAGTAAGCTGTCTAAAAAGCAATTTCTTGTTAACAGTGATGAAAATTAGATTTTGTTTTGGCACCAGTTGCACCAACAAATCAATTAGTGCTTAGTTGTTGATTATTTCATAGAACTCCCCAAGAATCAAAAGCAGCTTTTGTTTTTCACTTGTACCTTATCGTGTGGTAGATGTCCAGCGGTGACGTCTGTCTCTCTTTGGCTGTTCTTGTCATATCGAGCACAGCCATACCGAGGCACTCTTCTTGAGTCTCATGGGAGTCAGGGATCTTCACAAAGCCGTTGACAAAGTCGTTCCTCCACTGCACACAGAGAGTAGTTTGTTTTACTGTTGAGACACGCTTCCCCTCTGAAGTCATAACAGCCTCACTTTATCACAAACATAGCTGTAGATTAGACTGTGAGGAATTCAACATATCCTTCACACAGCAAAACACAACATCTGTCCAGAGTTAATATAAGTATGTCTCATGGCTTAATGGCTGCATACACACAGCATGCGACACCCTCAGATGACCCGCCGTAGCTGTGCTTCCCTTCTCTCTTTCAGGCTTGTCCCGTGCCACCAGGGCAGATTTCCACAAGCATAATTCCACATAATCCTTTAGTTCACTCAGGGTTCAGCTCCACTCACAATACTGGCTCCAGTTACCTGGATTCACCTACAGTATACACACCTCCTTGCTATTTCAGTGTGGTTTGTACAAATCCTGTCTTGACTGAGGGTCCAAAGTGAAAGGTTTTTTTTTTTTTTGGGGACATTGTAAATGTCCAGAAATGCATTCATTGCATAGTTTTTGTTTTGTATTTATACCCTACCTCAGAAATATTAAGGGATTCTTTAATTTGATACAGAAAAGTATTCTGTATATTTTTTGTTCAAAATAATTAATAACATATTTTTCAGTCATTATTTTATCTGTAATCTCATTTTGTATGTAAAAAATAATCGTGAGAAAATCGTATTGTGAACCCAGTAAATAGTCACATCTCTAGCCATGACTAAAAAATTCACAGTAACAATATTATGATAAATAATATGTTAAGTGCACTCAGTTCTGCCTTTCTGCTGCTTTCAGTATAATCATAAAACATACAACAAATTGCTTGTTGAATTTTATAAAGTGGAAAAAAGATTTTAAAGTGCAACTTTCTTCTGATATTCTCTTGCAAATTATTACCCTAATGCAATAACGTAGTCTTTTGCAACATCTTTCTCACACAAGTGGACATTGCAATGACAATTAAAAAATATATGTATCATACAGATCTGCTTACGATGCCCAGCTATTTTAAGAAATTACTTTTGTCATTATAAAAAAAAAAAGGCAGGACAAAATGTGGCCGATTTTTAATTTTTGATTTTACCTCTTCTGTAGGAGATAATGGGCTTAAGGAAGGCAGACAGAACAGACAAACATATTCTTGGTTGGGGTATTCCTCCCAAAAATGACAGTTGGATCAAATTATGACACTAGACCTGAGAATTGCCAAACTCATGAGGCTCTGGAGCAGCTTTCTGATTTGTAACATAAGTGATCAATCCTTAGAGGCAGCCTGACTTTCACCTTTTAATATGTATTAACCCCCTTTTTCTGTGGCTGCCTTAAATGTTTCAGACAAGGACAAAAACTCTCACATGACTGTTTTAACTGTATAGTCTGCTCAAATGTTGGTGCCACTTCTTTGCGCTGGCAGCCTTTGTTTTGACAGCACAGACTACAGTGTCTCAAACTGACTGAAATGTTTCAGTCATGAGCAAACACACATAAAGAACCTGTTTCATAGTTTACTTCTCCATCTTTATCAGTAATAAATATTTTTTTAAAAAAAGAAGAAATCTGAAGAAGTGACCAAACTAAAACAAAACTTATGTCAATCCACTTGTTGAGGATATGGGCTGATTGTCCTCTAATGTCTCATCTGCAATACCGGATAATTAAAACAGACTCTGAAATATCTTTGATAACCCAAAGTACATTTAAAAAGTATCATTTCAAACCAGTTTATGTAATAAAGATGGTCGCTGCATGCTGAAGTGCTCACCTGAGAGAAGAGGTAAGACATTACAAAGTCATCAAGGACCGGGCTTTCTGACCCCTTGGCAACCCCATATCGATATGCACGAGATGCCCCACCACTGTACCAGCCAGGGAAGTAGTACCTGTGGTCAACGGTAACAAAGAAGAATAAGTGAGTCAAGAAGTGAGGATATTTAAATTGCAATCTGGAAAAGATTTAAAGAGGCAATGCAGAAGCAACCTTATTCTGAAAAACACATCTTCAGAAGCAACTTCGTCAAGCTGGAAGATGTGGTTGGGTGAAAACCACAGGCGGTCGCGTTCTCGAAAGAGACCAAAGAGGTTGCAGTACAAAGGTGATATACCTAAAGCCGAGAATGAGAAAACACATTATGTTCTGTAAACGTGCACTAACTCACACATAACATGTTCTGTAAAACAGCACAGGTTAGCCATCCTGTGTTTTTAGCTTAATCCAAACTATTGCTTTGTGTTCATTTATATAAACTAAGTATAACTTAATGTTGTCACAATACTGGCATTTCTAACTTTAATAAAATACCTAAAAAATATTAATATTCAATACAGTTTTTGATATCAAGGGGAAAATTGACATTGATGGCATAAAATGCGATTTTTGTATTAAATGATAAATATAGTAAGGCTATAACTTGACAACAACTGCTTTTCTTTTCTTGGTTAAGAGCAGAGAACAATAGAATAGCAATCATAAAAATGATAAAAAGGCAGCTGGTACTGGTGAATTGATAGTGAAAAAAAGTTCCAAATACTCAGAATCAATATGTATTGACAACAGATATTATGGACAACAGTTTACAGTAAAAACTGTAAATTTAGGGTAAACTCAAGAGGAGTACATTACAGATTATAGCCTACTTTAGGACACACACTTGACAACTATCTGTTTCCATTACAAACACAGGTGACTGAAAGGTCAATAAAGATTGACTAAAATGTCAGTTGTGTTTGGTTTATCATCAAACACATGCGATTCCAACAACATGCAGGTTCGTCTGGCCTCCCCCTGCACGGCCCTGCTCTGCCTATTAGTTGCATCATACTTTTTGACTCTAAAATTTTACCTCTGGAAAAAACAAACAAAAAAAACAAAAAAAACACCAAGCAAAGCTACTATATTTCTATCCTTAAAGAGAATAAATGAAGATACACAAGTTGTAAATAAGGCATTGAGAATACTGAACAGGCCAACGATTTTTCTGCTGATAGGTTTAACTGTGGCCTCTTGATAACCTTATCTCGGGACCTATGCCCCGAGTTATAGCAAAACACGTGAATGGGGATGCATTATGCAGACTTGCACGGTTGGAGTACTCACTGCACGCCTTGGCTGCATCTATACACAGCTCCTCAGCCACATATTCTCCAGGAGGGTAGCTGAGGAAGCTGCAGTCGGCCGTCCCTTGGCTACTGTGGTAGAAATGAAGCTTCAGGACAGCAGCAGCAGCCGGCCTTGTGTCTGCAGATCCCCGATGGGCGGTCCCATTTTGGTGCACCGCAGGGCATGTCTCAGTCACAGTGTCCATGGCTGTAAAGGAGGCCATCGACAACATGCAACCTTTAATAAGATAAATGCAAAATGTCAGCAGAAGGAACACTGGCCTCTTTTTGGGGAAAAGTGTTATGAATTTAACATCGTGATCAGTGAAGTTACATGGTGTCCACTGTTGCATAAACTGTTATCGAATTCCATCATTACATAAAGCTGCATTGCAAAGGAACCATTGTCTGCAAAAGGGTTATAAAATCTGTAAATCTAATTCGGAAATAGGGCAACTCTAAGAGTTATAAAATATAACCAGAGATGTTTTACTGTAAATTGAGTATTAAGAATTTAGCCCTGTTGCATCACATTTAGGAATGCAGCTTATCAAGTTTCAAATGTTTAACTTTGTCGTTCCTAACAAAGGTTTAAATGGACATGGATCTGCATACAAGTCTTTCAGGGAGATATAAACATTTTCTACTCAACAGAGGCAAAGCAGAGTAATTTAAATCGGCTTGTCCAAACAGCTGCTATTTAGACACTGCTATTTCCCTTCTCTAAAAGACAGTATTATATCCAACTAAGGGTTGAATTGTGGCTGTTGTATTTCTCTCACATCTTAAACACATCGGCTACATTACTGCTGGGGTCCCATCCTCATTTTTATATGCAACTAACTTTTTTGCATAAAAAAAATAAAACAACATTTAAAAAAACTTTCATATATTATGCTATAGAAGAAAACCATATTTGCTCAATTTTTTCATGTTGCATCAGTGAATCAAAGTTGGTAAAATTAGGCTTGTTTGAACAGAAAAAATTCTACTGCAAATGAAAAAAAAAACATAATGTAGAAAAAGGAGCATGACTCTGACAAGGTTACTGAAGAGTATAAATTAAGAGAGAAATAAAAGAAAATTTTCCAAAGCAATTAGTATATACATAAGTAAGTCACATAAAAATACAGCACAACAATAAATCTGCATAAAGCAAGCTGTCCTCAAAATTGATTAATTGTAAACACTGTGAGGGACTCTGAAGAAGTACATGTTTCAATGGCTGATATGGGAGACACTGTGCAAATAAAAATAATTGCTTCACCAATTGCACCTTTAAGGCAGAAAGGTAAAAAAAAGAAATTGCTGCACCCTGATGTGCAAAGCTGTGGCCATAATCATTGTGAAAGGTACCTTCTCCAAATATTTACATGAGTGGATGATAAATACTCATGCCATTAACAGAACTCCATTTCATATTCATGACTAAATTTCTCTCTATTTGTAGATTTGTTTTCCTTTTGACATTTATGAATACCATCCACCTTAATTCCAACTTGTAAAACATGTAAACACAAGTGCCAAGAGTGAATATGATTATTCTGATTTCAATTTGATCATTTCATTAATTGTGCAGTTTCTAAAATGTCAGGACAAATTTAACAAACACTAATCACAGCTTCCAAAAGATGCAAAAAAGAGACTCAATTGACAACAAAATAAAACAAAGAAAAGCTACAATTTTCACATTTTAAGTAAATGAAAATACTGAAAGGTCAGCTTGTTAAGTGACTGAAACTATAAAACTGATCATCAAAATGGTTGTCAATTTTCTGTCAATAATAGTAGTGTTTCAGAACTTACAGGTGCACTGGTGATCAGAGAAATATTACACTTAAATATGCAGCCATCTGTTTGATGACATTTCCCACAACGACGGAGAAAAAGGGTATGGCCCCTTTGACATAAGTGGAATTGGTATATTCTCCCAACTTCTACAAAACAAACAAAGGGTGTCTGACAATATGCCTTATGTCATTGTACAATAAATGTCTCCAATTACGCTTACAATGCATTTTCTTAAGACTTTCAGGAGCACAAATAGGTGCATAATATTGTTTCAAACCAGGGCATTTACAAGACTGTGAATAAGTGTCACATCAAAAAATAAAAAAACACGCAACAGTTTCTGGACGATGTTTGTTGTTATAGCAAGTTCAGTGTTTACCTAAGGATTGCTATTTAAGTAGCACATTATACATCTACGGCTAAAATGGACATATTCAGTCAAATATCAGAAACTTAGCTGCAAAACAAACTCATTAAGGCCACTGCGTGCTATGTTAGCTAACGTTATAGCTTCAATAGATTAACTTAACGCTAGAGCCACCTCTGTGTGAGTTAGCTACCAACAAACATTATGCACATTTTCAGCAACTTAACCACCCAGCGTTTCAGGTCCATCTTAGTGCGCCTAAATAAACCAGATAAAACTGTCGTTGACTTATTAAAGAGTGTAAACACTTACTTTGGTAGAAGAGCCAGGCGTGCAGCTGGCTAGCTTGCTGCTAGCTTCTAGGCCAGCGCTGCAGCCAGGACGAGAGTTTGACACCTATGACCAGACCCTGCTGCTTCAGCTCTTTAAAATCAGACTACAGCCCAAAATAAACAAATTATTTTATGGCAGCGCTCCATCTGGAAACAATCACCCTTCCATGTCGAGCTCAGCTGGCTAACCTGCTACATAAACTCCCTCTCGTTAGCCCGACGTTACCCATCTCACTCCGGAGGAACTTCAGCCGTCTATCTTGTCAATCTTACAACTTAAGCTAAAGCTAGCTGAAACCGCGTCAGTTACTGGTCCGGTGACACGGGATTCATCTGCAGTCAATCATCGTCTTGTGCCAGAAACGGTGGCTTCAGCTGTACAGCGACAGTTACATTTATTGACATCTGAACGGCTTTAACTCGGACACGGCGGCTTGTGTGCCAGTGGCAGCTCGAGCCGAAGCCCCGAGTCAGTCAACAAACCAGCCTCTCCCACCATACTGATGCTGCGTTCAGGGGCCAGCGGAAATGTCACCGTCTCCCACACACCAACCGAAAAAATGCTGATTGTGTAAGTGATCCAAATATCAACAGTGAAATAATACGTGACCAGTGTTACAGTATCACTGAGAGCATTTACTCAAGTGCTGTTCTCAAGAGAAATTTTTAAAAGAAGACTTAAGATCTACCTTTTTAGTTTGGCTTTTGACTAAACTTTACCTATTTATCTATTGACTGTTGATTCATACATTTTAGACCGTTTAACTAGATGGTATATTATTTTTTAATACTTTTATCTATTATTATTTGTGCTATTATCCTTTTATTTACTCTACATTTTATAGTACTTCATTCATTTAACTTATTAATAATATATATATTTATGTTATCTTTGTATTTATAATAATAATAATAATAATAATAACACATTATTCATGAAGCGCTTTTAAAGGAACTCAAAGACATTGTACAGAGGGTAATGCAGCTAAAGTATAATAACATAGCACACAAATACACATTATAGGTTTTATCCTGCCTCTGGTGTTTCCTCACTTATGGCAGTGTTTCCTCAGTTACCGGTTTTTATGAGTACTTACATTAGTGCTATAATTAATTATAAAGTCTTGCTTTTTTACCCATGTGGTCATGTATGTGTATGTATGCATGTATGTGTGTGTGTGTGTGTGTGTGTGTGTGTGTGTGTGTTCGTGTGCAAAATTCATTGTGAGGTACATAATCATTGGAGTAGTACTTTCATTGGTATATCCAGGATACTATCATTATTATTAGTATTTTATATTACGAGGAAAATGCCCAAATACGTGAGATGACAGAGCAAAGATGATATTTTTGACTCTTTCTATATTTGACAATATACACACATAAAAAAAAGTAGTCATGCTAATTTTTTAAACTTATATGCAGGGAAATCCAGGCAAAATGGGGTTTGAAGTCTTCACAGCATTTTTAAAAGCCAGTGGTAAAAAAAAAAAAGTATTCAGGCTACAAACTGGGTTATGATTTTATAACCTCTCACTTGGAGACAACTTTTCTGTTATACAATAAATGTATAAACATAAATAGCCTAGTCTGAGGTTGTCATACATAATCAGAATAATCATGGATTATTTCCCTCTCATCAGAGCTCATTTTCTGGTTCTCACATATACATTTTTAACTTAAGTTTGAGCTATGCCTTGTTATACAACTTTGGGATTTTGGAGTTTACGAGGAGCCACTGAAGGCAACATCTTCACACTAAATTAGTCTCTTGGCTTGAGAACCACACGCCTACACTCAAAGACTGAAACTACAATTATACAATTAATCAGCAGTTGCACAGATTACTGCACAGTTATACAAGGGGGCACAAAGAACACAGTATCATAAAGCTTTTTAATAAGAAATTCAATGCAGTGAAATAGAATTGGAACATATTTTGATTAGTTAAGCTCATTATTTGTCTGAGAGTTATTTATTTTGTTTATTACAACACTTTTGGGCTGTTGATTGGGACATTGCTAGTTTTTCCTTTAATTTGTCACCCTCTCTTACCATTTTCAACAGTGATGACAGGGTAACAGTTCAGTTTATTGGTTTAATTTTGAAATTCTCTTTATATGATCAAAAACAAACTGGGGATTGTGAGTAGATTTTAGACCCATTTGTTGTCACGGTTGTTTTTTTTTCCGCATAATTATCATGCTTAGGATAAGGGGTTGTCTCAAAACCTCAGATACATGAACCTGAAAAATCAGTTTTCACAAAGTGTATATTTCTCATATATTAGACTGGCAGCAAAAAAAAAAAAAAACACTGCCTACGGACCTGAAACTACAATTTGTTACTTTGGAAAAAGGAACAACTTGGTAGATGGGTGGTGTTGCGGTTAGGGAAAGCCACGGTAAAGAAAAAAATAAGAGGAAGTATGCTGTGTGAGTGATATGGCATCGTTATGGTGTTTTCCCAAGCGTTACTGTTACCTTTCGCCCCCCAAAACTGGTCTGCCCATCAGAGTCTGGTTGTAGGCTCACTGTTCTTAGTAATTCCCCCATGACAAACCTGCAGGGAAAAATGAGAGATCATTGGGGACACTGAACATCTTCTCAACATTCAGCCACAGGAGCATCAGTCAGGTTAGTCGCTGATTTTGGGTGCTGGCCAGCTCATCCTAAAGGTGTTGGATAGAGCTGACATTAAGGCTCAGTGCAGGCCAGTCAGGTTCATCACATCCAATTGGGAAAACTGTTTATTTACTGACCTCATTTTCAGCACGAGGGAAATGTTTTGTTAAAACAGGAAGTGGGCCTCCCCAGACTGTTGGCACAACTGTTGGAAGCTAATCATGTCCTAGACCCTCAAAAGGGTGTTGCAAGAGGTTTTCTTTTTCAGACTTTCCTCTACTATCTACTTTTGTTTAGTTAATGTATGTTTTCAAGTCTCATTCTCTATTTATTTATTTATCTATAATTTATGTAGTTTTACTTTTAACTGTGCAATACTGAATAAACTGTACATGATGTGTGTAGTAAATCAACTGTGCAATACTCTGTCTTTTCTTACATATTGTATTCTTGATAGTACTATGCACATATTTTTACTCACTTCTTATATATCTTAGGGCAAGCATATGCATTTTGTCAGATTTTAAATACAAGATTGTCATGGCTGAAAGAGTTCAGGATTAGCATTTCAGTGTGATATATATAAAACTTTGTTTATTGTGTGTTTTTTGGCAAACAAATTACATTCAAAAAGAGTCTGTAACTGCATAAAAACATTTAAAAAAGCACTGAAAGGATAATGAAAAGGCAACCACTGGGGGAATGACGTAACGCAAAACTGGAAAGAGAGAAGATAATTTACACAATATTATTATATGTGTATTATTAACAGAATTTTAACATTTCATAGGCTATTTTTGGTTTTTACAGTATTGACAGTCATTGACAATGCTGGTATATATTGTAGCATAATGCACAGGCTTACTACTTATGATTTTCTATTTCTGTTCTCCTCTAATTTCCATGCATATATACAGTACAACAGCAGCTATGATGTGTCCATGTCCAAATTTCCCTCAGGGGATCTGATCTGAAAACAAGAGTCACAGTCTGCGGACACACAAGTAGCTCTGTCAGGCGGTACGTAGGTTCAACAGTTCAACTAAATGCTATCGTCAATGCGTTAACAATTTCTCAGCGCCAGTGCTAACATGCCCAGATTTCAAGCTGTAACCAGATAATGGTATCACAATTAAAGAAAGGGGATCACTACAGTATAGTTCATCCTGAGAAAGTCATGAATGTCTGTATCTCTAAAGGGCAGCCCATTAAATACTTGTGGAGAGATTTCAATTAAAACCATAAACCTCATGGTGGCACTATAGAGGATAAAGTCAGATGATCGCCAGAGTTTGACGTCTGGGAACACCAAAAAAAATCTGCAAATCCAGTCGGTAAGTGGTGACATATTTTACAGGAGAACTTTGACCCGCTGGTGGCACTAGAGAAAAAGTCAAAAATATCCTGAATCTCAGAGGGTTTTATCCTCTGGGGATCACGAATGTCTGTACAGAATTTCATAGTCACATATCCGAAACTTGCTGAGATATTTGTGGTCTAAAAATGTTAAACTGACTAACATTACTGATTTAGAGCAGAAGATAAAGAGGACATTTTATTCTGACATTAAAGCGGTGACAACCAGTATATGTATAGTATATAACAGTATATATATATATATATATATATATATATATATATATATATATATATATATACGTTAAAGCTTTGTTTGTAGCATTAAGATTTTTCTTCATAGATAGATAGATATAGCTTGATAGATAGATCAAAAGCTGCTGCAAGGCAAACATTTGTATCCCTCAGCGAAACCCATGGCCAAGCACCTGATACACACACACTTTGATGAATAAAGGTGTTAGAAGAGTCCTGGGGCATTCAGGTGACACTTGTCTTTGCTGCTCTACACACACACACACACACACACACACACACACACACACACACAAACGCAGAGAAAATGTCTTTAGGATGTCCTCAGGTGACAGCACTCATGCATGCCCACACACACAGTCATACAAGAACAGGAGAGTCTGTTCTGCTCCAACACTTTATCCCTCTAGTGGATCTAAAACAGCATCACAGCCGGGTCGCCCACGGCAGACAGAGGAGACTGAGGGAAAAAAATGAGACAATAAGGGGGCGGGAGGCAGGCAGAGGAGAGAGGAAACGAAAGCACGGGTGGGAGATCGAGAAAGAAGTACAAGAGGAACTGAGAGAGAGCAGAAGACAAAACAAAGGTGGGGCTGTGGAAGAAAGGGAAGTTAGGATGGGAGGAAGGGGGAGCGCTTAAACAAGTTGTCATTTATCAAGATAAATATTATTCTACTTAGTTTAGCTGTTTCTTAATGTTTTAATTAATATTTATTATTTAGGTTTTTTTGTGCATTGTGATATGATATGGACATCCAAATAGTTTATCTGCTTCTGGTTATATTATTCCAATTACAACATTCATAGTACAGTATTTCACTGATCAATAACTTAAAAAAACGCAGCTAGCTTTATTAAACTGCAAATATCCTCCCTGGCTGAGACACTGATGAACCACTACAAAAGTAGCGGCATTGTATTTATGTGTACCTCTTTATTTTTGAGAAGACGTTTTTATTGGTCTTTTCATCTTTATTTGACATATGGAGGGAAAGTGGGGTATGGCATGCAACTCTTTATTTTGTGTATCTTGTCCCCTATGGATCTCTTCATGGACAGTCAGAACGAGTGCCTCTGACTTGATAGTTTAACATTTTGGGAAATACACTTATTTATATTTTGGTAGAGAGTTACATGAGAAGATATCACATTTGAGACTAGTACTGACCTCCTCATTTCACTCTCTGCTAGAAAGCGAAAGAGGACATTTAACAAAATTCAAACTATGCCTTCAATATATACAAAATAATTTAATTCATTTAAAGGAATACTTCACACCGCAGATGACCATTTGAATGTCAATTACTCACCCCGTGTTACATTGAAGTTTTGAAGAACAGGTTTTACTCCCATGCCTGGGGGGAATAAAGAATCCAAAAACTGAGAAAATTCTTGATGAAAGGAAGTCATAGGAGTCAACATTTTAAAAACAGCAAAACAATATCACAGCATTTGTTTAAAAACGCTCACAAAACTTGTGCAGTATAATCTAAATCTTATTTATTTAGTTCTATGTTCAGCACTTCACAAACAAAGCCTTTTTCGGCGTGGAGTTAAACTAAAAATGACACTTACTGATGCTCGCTTCAAAGCCAGACTCCATTAACACAAACAGTAATGTTACCTCACTGCTCTTCTACAAATGCTTCCATCGGTGGTTTGTTTTCATTATTTTGTGACTTTGGTGAATACCAGCTAATCATTTAAAACACAAAAATCTCATAATAACACAAACAAACTTACTGATCGAGGCAGAGGTAGACCAGCAGCTCCCGTTTTCAGTAAGGTGAAATGATGTTTTTGTCGATGATGTTTGGGAAGTACTGAGCATACAACTAAATAAATTAGACTCGGATGATATTGCATGATTTGTGCTAGAGCTTGTAGCTAGATGTTTTAATATAGTTTTGCTGTTATTAAACCTGGGCCCCTATTACTTCAATTCATCAGGAAATGTTTCCATTTTTAGATTCTTCCTTCACTGGAAGCATGTGAAAAAACAAAGATTTTTTTCTCATGAATTCAATGTAACACAACAAAACTAATGACTGTTTAAAGTCTTTCTTTTAATACATTAGTTTTCCCAAGCGAAAAAGAATCCAGTCCTGGGTCAGTGGTTTCTGTCTCAAAAAATGTAACAGAAATATATATTTCTATGATCATGATCCCTCAGACATCAGAATGAAAATTACTCCACTGGATTTTACCACTAGATGGAGCTACATGTACACAACTTGCATAAAGAGGAAAATTGACAAGGAAGGAGGACATAAAGACGATGAAAAAAAACAGAACACGGAGTGCAGAGAAGTATTATGAGTAAAAAAGGAGAGTGGTGATGAAATAAAAAAATAAAAAGAACAGTGGTGGAAATGTTTTTTCTTTTGGTCCCTGATGGTTTGAACAGTCTCCAAAGGCTTTCCATGCCTGAAACTCACCACCTGCGCCTCGCTCTCTTCTAGCCACACACACACACACACACACACACACACACACACACACACACACACACACACACACACACACACACACACACACACACACACACACACACACAAAGAGCCGAATCTACCTCAGAAAAAGTCATTACCTGCAGTTCATCACTCAGTGTAGCAAGTAAAGCAGAGGAGAACAACTGTTCTTCAAGGATGAACTAATTTCGTTTTTCTTTTCTTTTTTAAAGCAATCATTTTGAAGAGAACGCGGCAGCGGTGCATCTGAATCTTCATTGTCGAAACTCGAGTTGTGGATAAAGGCTTTATAGGGTGATGACAAATTAAGCTGCACAGTTTTTACTCATTCCAGGCGTGTTTTCAGGTGTATAATGGCAACAATATGAAACAGTTCATCATAAATCACACTGTTGTTACTCTACAGAAAATTACAAAGAGTTCTAAAAAATAACCAAGTTCAGAAAACTGCCGCCTGACTTTATTTTTCTCAGTGACACTTTACATGACGATGACTTAATTCCTGCCTGGTAATTTTAACATTGATGAATGAAAATAGACCCAGTTGTGTACAATGATACACAAAATGGCAAAATGTCTAGTCAGAAAGAAAGCAGCAGATGTATTTCCCTAGACCTTGGATCTTCAACAGGGGGTCTGTGACCTCCTGGGGGCCCTCAGAGTTACAGAGTTACTATTATTCAGTAATTTTCTGAAAGTACAGATTAACATGAACCCAACATACTGTATTTTGAAGTGTTACAACTTAAAAAGCAAATGCAGGTCAAGATTGCAGCCTGATACTTCTGCCTGACAACTCCATCTCCATCTAACATCCTAGAAACCTCCCAAAATCCAAGAAATGTCGTAAAATCCAAGAAATGTCCTAAAGTCGGAGAAACGTTCTAAAATCCAAGAAACATGCTACAATCCTAGAAATGTCCTAAAATCCAAGAAACGCCCTACAATCCTAGAAACAGGTATGAAGCTGCTGCGACTGGCCCCTGGCCTCCTGTCATTTTGCAAAACTGGCCCCTAAGCAAAGCAAGTTGAGTTTAACTGTTGTAGGGGGTCCTTGTCTTTCTTTCAGCTAAGGGATCTTTGAGTGTTAGGCTGTCTGCGAGTCAGATCCACCCCTCGATCCACCCTCTTGTTCAAATATGATCACCTCTGGCTCCACAACCCCCCGCAAAATGGCGACGGCCAAAATGCCAGACTCGAGGCCCCAAAAGAGGAGTCCATAAATCAATGTGTAACATTACAGTGGCTATGTCCATTATTCGCACAGGCTATGGGTGAATCCAGAGATGACTTTGCTCCAACACCCGGGCCACACAGTATGCGTAAGCTGCATGTGACGGCTACCCTGCTGAACAGCTGCTCATCAAACGCTTGTGGTGGTCATACCGAAAACATTATTGCTGCAGCACGGCTGAAGAGCTGTTTGTTGCTCTAATTACTGTATTTCTACAATTACAAGCCACCACTCCACTAATTTATTGAGCTGTGCAAGCAAGTGCATGTCAGCACCACTGTCATGCGAATATTTCACAATAAAAAGACTTGTTTTACCAATTGAGGGGATTCTGTCCACAAGAAATTGACAGAGGGCTTTTATTTTAAAATACAAACAAGAAAAGATGAGTTAAACAGACATATTTGGATTTGCATGTCTGTGACAAAAAAAATCTGAAACTGTTGTGAAAAATGATATAATGTCCATATAAGTTTCAAAGGACCACCATCATTGGCTATTTTTGCTGAAACCGCATGCATCACGCTGACAAAAACTGGTGAGACTCCAATTCTTCAGATGTTCTGCAGCTGAGTAGCAGCCAAGCTAATACAGGCTGTGTGGCTGCTCAAACCTGATAACATGGGTGCCGAAAAAGAAAAATCAACAGGTTCTGTGATGCACACACACTGCTCACACAATCAGTGTGGCTCGGGTTGAGACCCCAGCGGCAGCACTGGACCGTGTGAATGCTTTTACCTAATATGCAAAAAATACAGATTGGCTGATGCTGACTGGTCCAGAAAAACTTAAAAAGACAGAAACGTCAGTCTCAAAAGAAAAGTGTAAGCAGAAATGTGTAATTGATAAGAGAATACACTATTCCAAAGAAATGATTTACCCACTGATATGCTTCATTTTACCCATTATAATGTCAACCACAGCTTAGTGTGGACTTGGACATAATGTCATCTCTCTATCTTTGTCTCTCTGTATCTGTGTCTCTCGCACACACATTCATACTTCTATACTTGTGAAGGCCTGTCCTTACCTAACTGTAACCTGATTTGACCCAAAACTCACTCAAACACCCAAAATGTCCTCACTCTACAAAATGACCTTACCCTCAAGGTCTTCAATTCAAATTGGTCCTCACAGAGGTACAAGAACACACAAACACACATCTAGATGCACACGATACCCAACACCTGAAACGACTCTGTCGGGCCAAGCTGGGAGGCACAATTATGAGTAGTTGCCTTCTTGACCTTCTATCTGCCACCCGATCAAATTGAATGATGATTATCATATGAGCGATAAGCTCCTTAAAGCACTTTCATATAACTTTGTCTTTTTCCCTCTGACTGTTTGTCTTTTTCTTTCTCCACACAGATATCTTTCTCGCTGCGCTCTACTGCTCTCTCTGTCTCTGTACATTTCTCTCTGTCTGTTGCTCACTCCTTCCCTCCTGTAAAAGTGCTCTGAAACTTTTACTTGAAAATGTCATATCATAGTTGATCTTATCCATCACAGTCATGCAGGAGCTGCATTTCAACACTTTTCACTTTCTCAGTTGATTTGTGACAAAAAATGAAGAGAGCAGGTGTGATGCGATGCAGTACATTGCTGAGGCATGCTGAAAATACATTATGCCTCCCACTGAGGACACCGAGGTCACGCCCTTTGTATTTTTGTAATGTGGGAGCTTAAGCAACCGTGATAGATTAGAATCAATTATTTAAAGATTTAATTCTCATAATTTTAATGCAATCAAACCATATCATAAATACATGGTATATATTTCTGTTCAGCAGCTAGAAGGGATCTCAGAGAGCACAGACCTCGACCATCTTGCAATCATCTCGAGTGTCAAAAATAATTTGTGCATTCACTTTGAATATTCTCACTTTATTTTAATATATTTATTACTTCACCTCAACTTCATCTGACATCTGAAGGATTGCAACTTTATATTTTTAAGACATAAATTAATTAATTAATTAATTAATGCACAAATAAATGCCACACACACACAGCTTTAGTTGTGACAGTATTGAAAAGATTCTTAAACAGCATCTAGACCTAGTGATAGTACATACCTTCATTTATCTAAAATATACTGATTAGTTTTTGACTTGTTACAATTGACTTGTGACGTTAGCATTCTGTAATCCAGGATAAGAAGCTGATTGTCTCATGTCTTTTAGGGTTCAACAATTATAATATATATAATATTATAGCATGTAAAAAAACATTGTTGATTACACCGTCCAAAACGGTTCAAGCTTTCTAACTTAAATTACAACACTTTCAAGACGTGAACATGTTTTGCAAACACAACGAACATATTACAAAGCTTCATGAGTGAATCACAAGTGTATTTATTTAGGTTTTCCCACAGTTGGTCAGAACAATTTCTCAGTGCTGAGGCCTCTTTTTTCAAAGCTGATAATGCTGCTTTCAACACTGAAATGCTGTTTGACCAGACGGTTAATTTCAGACACAAAATGAATAAAACTCAACCAGAGCAGGAGCTTCTGCCATCTGTTGAGTGGAGTGTGACAAAGATAACACAAAAGTTTCAGTACTGCAGTAAGTCTTTGTCTGTCTGTATCTCTGTAGATCATGTATATATATATATATATATATATATATATATATATATATATATATATATATATATATATATATATATATATATATATATATATATATATATATATATATATATATATATATATATATATATATATATATACTTATTTGTCACAACATAAATGCTGTACAAATACAGAAAAATGAATTATAAATGCTTCATTGATCCTGGGGGACAAAACTTGAGAAAATGTGCATTTTTTTTCATATGCTATAATAATGTGGATTGGTCTTTATAATTTAAAAAAAGTAAGAATAGAGATGGACAAAAAAATACAATACTGTGAATGTTATTTAAGAACTATTTGTTAATTTCTGAATCTCTGAAAATCAGTTTTTAAAAATGATTTTCACTACACCTTTTAGTTATACAACAATTTAATTTGACACTGTGCTTTGGAGCTGTATACAATTTTTTTGTGCCTAATTACAAGGGAGAACTGTATATTGGATTTTGGAAACAATGAATGTAATTAGAAAGAACTCTTGTTGTGATATCAGCATGAAGGAGACCCCTCTCTCTTTAAACTGTACAACACCAAACACTAGACTAATCAGAGCCTCACAAAAGAAATGATGTGTGTGTTTCTTGACATTGCGACAAATAAAATAAAAGGTATTTGTCATCTGGAATGATGGTCATATTTCCGCGGCCTCTGCATCCAAGAAGAGGCACATCAGCATGAAAGATCATGTGTATACCACTGCATTAGCTTTCAATGAAGCAAAATGCAAAAGTGGTTTGGGAGAGCCAGAACACAACAGAGCAGTCTGTGAGATAAATGTGCTCTCTGGCAACTCTCTGGAGCTCTATGGACCTCTATGGAGCCCAGTAGAGGGTGGAGTCAGTCCATTTCAAATTCCATATGCAAGAACGTGTGATTTATGTTTTATGACATCCTTTGGTGCCAATGCAGTAGGTGTATGTGAATAATAGTACAGTTAAAAATTAAGGTGTGGAAGTAGATAAACAACAATGGTTTGAGTCAGAGTAGTCAGAGTTTATACTTTTACAGTTCACTGTGTGGATGTCCACATGCAGCCCACATTTTGTGACCGTGTGAAAGGTCTGCACTACAAGAGTGCCGACTACGCCTGCACTTGGAAAGTAAAGTGGGCGCTTTGTTTGCAGCATGTACTATGCACCCTGCCCTACTCTTTTTAACTAGTCGTACACACTGTTTCTTCCTTTTTCTTACATTTTTCATGTTTTTCAGCCAAATACAACAAACAAATACCCCTTTCCAACCAACATTGCATGTGCATGCTGGTTTTTCAAACATGGGTAAACTCTAAATATAGGCAATAGACTGCATTCCCACTTAAATTGAACACAGCCCTGCAGCAGCCAAGTCTGCCTTTTCTGTCAGTTTGTGTATGAGTGTGTGTCTGTGTGCAAGGGAGGGGGTGTTATCAGTGTGTCTGTGCAACGTCACAGACAGGCCAGAAATGAGGTAAACAGTGGAGAGCAACATGAATAGAGGACTGTCAAAACGTACTGTGGTTTCTTGTCTTTATATCTCTCTTACTTATTCAGTCTGTCTTTCAAACTTGGTGCAGACTAACTTGGAATAATGTTTAGCGCTGCTTAGGAGGATACGGATGGTAATTAGTGACAGTGCATCATTGCATTTTGCCAGGTAAAGAGTTGAAATTAGCACATTTACCCAGGTGATGTGTTCCCATCAATGCTAATTGGAGCCAGTGGTTATAAATACCTGTGTAAACAGAGATGGTTCAGAAACTAAATTTAGACAGTGGACTTTAGTGTAATTTCCTGTATCTCTGTCACATGCGCTTCACCACTGAAACCTCGCCCTTTTTGGAGACTAGCGTCTGTTCTGAGTCAATTTACTCCAATGGAAGACATTGTGAATGATTATTTTGCCAAAGTCACTGAAGTAAACATTAAACTCATTATCCCCTTGCCACATATCTTCTCAACATGCAGACAAAAAAATGTATATCTCAGATACACTAATCAGGAGAAAATGAGCTTTGTTGAGACCTGTCTAAGCAATACATTCTTGCCAGATCTAGAAACAACTGATATGATCAATGGCCCTCGTTTGTTATGGAGCATCTTTGGTGGTATGTATAGAAGCATGTTGTTCAGGGGTTAATGACATCCTGGTGGTTTCTTTGCATTTACTGTATTATTGAACAGCATGTTATGCATGCAGGTTGTACATCAGTGCCTGGGCACGTCTACTAGGCTGTGTGTTCACAGAGACTGCTTGAGGAGGATGAAGACCAATGGCAGGTCAATTTCTCGGTCAAATCATCAAGTATTTCCCTTACGGGCACATATGAAAGATAAGGCACTGTTAACCTATTGCAGGAAAGTTCACTTTGGTTTTGGGTAAAATACCAATACAGACTGCAGATCGTCTATTTAGTTGTGTCATTTAGCTTGTCTTTTACTTTTTGTCAGAAAGAATACAAAAATATCCATAACTTTGACATCTCTTTGGGTATTGGTAACATTTAATCACCATGTTCCCACATTTTATGTGCTAATTAATAATCTGTTGATTAAAAAGGGTGGCTCGGTGGTGTGGTGGATAGCACTGACGCCTCACAGCAAGAGGGTCCCCGGTTTGAATTTAGGTTGGAGCAAAAGTTCGTAAGTTTGAATGAGTTTTTGGTTAGAAGTACTTAAATAAGGTCTGTGGTTAGCACTAGCTTAAGGGACTTTCATGTGTTGTTCTACTGTTGACAAGTCCAACAGTAAATACCCCCTTCACAAACTTCTAAGTTTTTATATTCCTTTAAAAAAGGTAGTTGCTAAAAAGTGGCTAAATGATACTATAGAATGTCATCACACCAAACCACATTGGACATGGCTTTACAGCCTTCTATTGGTGGCGACAGGACTGTAGTGTAGTTCATTTTAGCCTTATTAGAAATAGCTTTTTGCTTCTGGCGATTGCGTTAAGGCTTCAGAAATCATAAAAGTGGTGTTCTTTTGAGAAGATTATCTTGCTGAACAAAACGTATAAGTATTATAAATGTTTTCTGCCACAGATAATTTTTTCTGCAACGATCCAAAATCTGATGCAAAAATCCCATCGACTTTTTGACGAGGGAACCAGGCTGACATTGGCTTCCGGGTTGGGTTAAAGAAAAATGTAATCCCCGGGGCACTCTATTGAGAGTTTTCAACAACTGATATTCCAGCTCTGTGCACTTGGAACTGATCTGGGAACAGCTTTGTGTGCATTTATAAGCATGTTTAAAGCCATCCAGAGACGACAAAGAGAGCTTGGGGCGCCTATCAATGACGGTACATCATTACTGTACATAATCATTCGTTTGATGAATCTGTTTCCACTGCATTTGGGGGGGACTCGACCCCAAAGCCCATTCATTTGATTGGTGTAAACATGAAATACTGTAAGCAGGCACGGTACATCGTTTTGCCATGGACAGAGCCATATTTGGCTTTGGGCATTTGTTTTCTGGCACGGTTTGAATCAATTGCACCTAATATGAAAACACCCCTGATACACCAACTTTTCCACTTTGAAAGTGTTCATAAAAAGCAGTGAATAGAAACACACCTACAGTCTACTACTACAAGGTCTCCATTTCTTATTTTTTATTAGTAGTTGTGACCAACTATTGGTGAACTTATATGTGCTAAAGTGAGCTCCAGCCTGTAAAACCTTCGTGGACACTTAGTTTAGTTTCAGCTCTGCTTTAATTTCCACACTGGCCACTGGAGATCATTCAGCTAACAGACTGCTTTGACATTTACAACAGAAACTACAGAGCAACAGTGAACAGAAACACAGAGGACAGATTACACTAAGCAAAACAATGAAAGGAAAGCCCATAGAGTCACATCCATAAACATTAAAGTCATTGAGGGCATAAACAACCACAGAGAAATGGAGCCACAAATGGAGCCACAAATGGAGCCAGAGGAGAGAGAAAGTATGAATGAAATGAATAGGAGGCTGTGATGGTCAAAGCTCATCACTCAGACTGACTCAAGCAACTGAAAGGTCTAAATGAGGGAAATCATCTCCCTATGCAATGTGACCAAATGGTAATATCTGTTTTTTATTCATAGAAATGAGAGGAAAAAAAAACAGAGGGACACATTGACTGGTTATTCTTGTCCATACGCCTGTCATTTACATGTTCACACCTAAACCACCCACCCCCCCCGAGTCTGTGTCTCGTTTGTCCTGTCTGCTCACACGTTTCTGCACTTGTGAGTATCCATGTGACTGTGTGTGTGGGTCTGTGTGCTGTGTGTGTGCTGCGTGTGTGCCTATGTGCGTGTATGTCTGGCCTGCACAGCTAATTCCCTCTGCCAGAAAATGTCCTGCAGCAAGAATTTGGAGTTGAGAAAGTGTCCGCTGCTCTGTCGATATGTGACACGGTGCCAAAACGGGCAAGCAGCCACTTTCGATTAGCATGGTCCAACACTGCCCATTCACAGCTACAGCACTGCCAGAAACTGGTCGAGAGTGCTGAGAGGAACTCCATATTGCCAAAAACAAGTTTGAGATGCTGCAAACAAAAAACCATAGCTGCCAAAAACTTGTCCAGAATCCCCAAAACAATAAAAACAATAATAGAGAGATCATGATTGCAAATGATGGTGCTCATGGCAGACTCGCAAAACTCCATAAGTGTTTGTTTGTTGTTTGTTTGTTTACTGTTGGCCAACAATAAGTGAGAATTAGTGATAATTATTATCACAGACTTGTGGATAAAAGTGGAAGTTTAACTGTCAATAAATCCCCATAAAACAAAAAATTCAAGGAATATACCAGAGGTGTTGAATGTTTTAGCAACTGGACTACTAACTTTGTATTAATGCAGTTTTGGTGATGAAATCACCATTGGCAAATGTGTATTTTTCTCCTGAAGGGCATTGAGAAGCTATGTTGTCATAAAATTAAATTCAAAAGCAAATCAATAGGAAAAAATGGACAGCATGAAAAGTATAATATAAATTTGGTGTTTTTGTGTGTTATTTTGACACCCCAAATCTTCTACAGTGTGACAACTGAATGCCTCCATTGTGACAGAATCCTGTTCTCAATCCTGTCTCTTTCACTTTACGGTGTACTGAAATTAATGGAAACTTATGGAAAACGAGATTGAGGAACACTGCATTCATTTGGCAGGCACAGACTTACAAGTGCATTCAAACTCAAAAGGAAAAACGGAAGATGCCATCAAAAATGGGAAGTCCTATCCCCCCCAAACAAACAGCTAAAATGTATTTAGAGAGCTGCAATCTAACTCTTTTTTATCTCCAAAAGAATTGAGATGGAAGTAAGTGCCAGCATGGGGTGCTGAGGTGCAGTCTGAACAGGTGGCCTCTTGGCCTGCGATAATAGATCTGCAGAGACTGTGCTGTCTTCCTTCAGGACCACCACTGTGAGACTACAACAGAAAACAGCCCTGACCAAGAGGGCTGACTGGAGGATCACCAAAGCAACAAGGCGGCCATTGGTTGCACTGGAGTGGACGGTTTGGCTATAGCTTGACTCACTACAGTCTTGAGCCGAATGTGAGTTGCATCATGAAGCTAGTAAAGTGAATGGGGAAGCTGAATGGTGTGGGAAAACTTTTATCAGTGGCAGAGATGTGGTGACGCATGCCAGGGCTCCAAATTTGGAGTTAGCGTCCTCACGGATGCAATATGATGGAAAAGTACCCACAAATTCATTTTGAGAGTTAATTGTACACTAGGTACTTTTTAAAAACATTTATGTGACCCCAATTAGATGTAATAGACTTAACCTGGTGCATATCCAAGAGGGTCTCGCATTTATTTTTATTTATTTTTTTGACCCGACAAAATTGCTTCTAAAAATTCTGCTCTACTGCTAAAAAAAAGTTTATCATGTTTAATGTTCCTACCCATCTTACTGTATGTAATGTTAAATTATGTTACAGATGTCTGTTTTTATTTGAATTTACTGTCACTTATTATGTTGTTGTATTGTAAGCTTGCCTGGGTAAGGACCAGATGGAAATGGCGTGCAACAAGTTGACAATTCTGTCTCATATCAGGTGACACGCGAGCTGCTGTAACGTTTTCATGTCCCTGGCTCGCTATCCATCTTTCCTCCGCTCCACAGCAACCACTACATCAGCTCATCATCATGCATGTTACATATAGCGCTCATGCTATTCTCTCATGATCAGCGCTGATCATCATCAACACACATAAAGATGAACAAGCCTGGGACACAGACCTGTCCCAGCATGGACCTAATGGATATTAAAATGTGGACTTAAACTCATACAGTTCCTGGGTCAACATAGACCCGTGAAGACCTCTAGCTAAAGAAGTGATGAACACCATAAACTGCCTCCCTACTAAGGAAAAGGCAGATCCTCCACATGTTGTACAAGAGCACAGAGGAGAGCTTCTGCTGCAATGTTTGGAAAGAATCACAGTTTTTTCCACCAGGGTCACACCCCGGTTCCTCGCTGTCCGAGTTGGTAGCATCAGAGTATTGTCAGTGGTGATAGATAGGTCTCATCCTTTTCCCAAAAGCAACACAAGCTCAGACTTGTCCAGGTTGAGCTTTTGGTGGTGCCTTGACATCCGCTCTGAGATATCTGACAGGTAAGCAGTGATGCGTGTCTCCACTGGAGTGTCAGAAGGAGGGCGGGGGGATAACAAGAATAGCTGGGTTGTTGTCAGTATAGCAGTGGTAAGAGAGGCCATGACATTGCATGACAGCAGCAAAAGTCCTTGTGTAGAGGAAGGACAATGTGTGTGTTTTGTAAAACGTTTCCACAGTGATGTAAAACAAGTGATTTGTAGTTGGTACAAACAAGCAAAACAATGTGGATGATCCTTGAAGGCCTGTTGAGTGTCAGACTACCTGTAAGTCTCCATTTTCAGCTGCTGTCCCTGATTTTCTCTGTGCTTTTGTTCATCCTCTGCTCTCTCCATGTCTTGCTGTATCAGCTAATAAAAGATCAAGCATTTTTTTTCCCTTTACTTTCACTTATCGCCTTTCCATCCTCTAACTTTCCCTCCCTCGATCTCAGCTCTCGCTCTGTCAGTATTTTGGCGCCTCCCTCCCCTTCTCCGCTTCCTTTCCCCTGTTCCTTTCCATCGTACTGCCAGTATTTAGGGGCCCGGTTAACAAGCCATTTAAGCTCCATCTTCTCTGCTCCCTAATCACACATGCAATATTCACACATGGCTGTCACTCATGCAGACACATTAATGCTGTCATTCCGTCTCGGCTCTCCTCTCTTCCCACTCCTTTTTCGGCTCTCCCTCCCTCATCTCCTCATCTTCGCCGCTCTCCTTCCTCCTCTCCTGCCCACTCTCATCTTTCTGTCTCCCGCTTCCATTTTCTCCCACTTCCTCTCTGCCCTCCCTCCCTCTCACTCATTCAATCTCCTCCTCTGTTCCCATCTGCGCGCACAGAAAGAGCGAGACATCTTCAGTCTTTTCATGTGATCGACTAAGAGGGACCGCGTTGAAAACTGTTTATCTTTTCAAAGAAATGCTATGTGCAGGATCTGCTTATTAATAATAATTTGCTATGATTCTCAGCCATGATGATACATTCTAAAAACAAATATGCCTCTCATATTCAAGTGTAAACCCTGAGGACCTGCTTGGCGTTTTAATTCGGGTGAATGTGGAAGACTGTACGCTTGATTGCCTGCAAAATCTATTGTTGATGTATCCGCCAACAGCATCTTGAGGGTGGAAATAGTCAAATGTGGCTTTAAAAACAAATCACGGTTCTGCCAAAATTGGCGTATTGAAATAAAACCTCAAATGGGTTATTAGTAGCAAAGCCGTTAAGTGATATAAAGTGGAGTATTAGGTCAAAACATCCATAGATCTATTTGATGTTTCACAAGATTTTTTTAACCTGGTTGTAATTCCTCCCAAAGGTGTTGTTTGAGTTGAGGTCAGGGCTCTGTGCCAGTCAAGTTCAACTAAGTAAAACTGAGAAAACAGTCTCTTTATGGACCTGGTTATTGGGCTTTGTCATATTCAAACCGGAAAGGGCCTCCCTGAAACAGCTGCACCAAAGTCGGAAGCACTAAAATATCATCATATGCTGTAGTATTAAGATTTCCCTTTATTGCAACTAGGGACATTAACCAAACTTTCCACTTGGCACCACACATTCAGGCACCCGTACCACCAACATTCAGCTGCATGGTAAAGTGTGATTCATCACTCCAGACTTCCACTGTACTTATGATATGCAATGTGTTTACACAAGTCTTCCAACCCACACGAGTACACAAGTTGTTTGTTCCCATCTTCATACAATCCAAAGGAGTCTTTCTTAAAATGGCACCGCCACATTTCTAACTGTCAGAATATGTTGTATGTGACTGTCAATGGTCACTGTTTTAAACACATGGTTAATGTTGTGAAGTGGTCACAGTTGCAAAGAAACTTGTTAGGTTTAAAGGAAAGTATGTTTGTTACTTACTTAAGTATGACATATATACGACACATTAGTCACACTGCACATGATAAAAGTGACATTTTGGTTTCATACAGAACACAAACATTGGTCTCCTGGGTGAAAGTCCTGTTTTTTGAACCATCAACCACCCGACCCCCAACCCATATAGACTTTTTTGCTTTATAACTATGCCACCTGACTTCCTCTTTTGCTCCGCTCATTATTACAATTGCCACTAGAGGCCGCCGCCCAACAATAAAGAAAATAAGCTACTTATTGAAATGCCCTAAGTGGTTGTATATTGGAAGAGGACAGTTTCTTTTCACACTAGTCCTGCCTATATTTGGCATTGTGCATGTTGATCTCAGATTGAGCCGCTGTTGGCCCTGGATGTTATCATGAGGCTGACGTTGCTTGTTGAGGTAGTTTGGAACTTGGTAGGAATCGCTACAATTACTTTTGGCAAGCTGACGGCTTACACGCTGGCTAATGCAAGTCATAAAGCTCAGAAAAACTCTCCTCTGTTTACATTTCATTAAATTTAACTTAATGAAATTTAAATTTATTTCTTTTCATAGTGTTTTAGAGAACAATGCACAGTGTTGATTACAAATGTTCACACATCTGATTTTCCAAAAGCTAGGCCTTGAGCCTTGGTGTGAAGGTGTGATCGGTGTTACAGTTTCTTATATCTTATGGAAAAGTGCTCTATAGTTGAGAGGCTCTTACAGAGAAGCAATATTGGTCGAAGGAGCTGGATTACACAGTGCCTTCTCAGTGCAGACCGTGTGGATCTACTGTTAGAGTTTTTCTGTTTAATGAAAGTGCTGAGTGGTAGAGGAGCCCTAACAATAGACTGTTTTACACAATTTATTCAGTAGACATATTTGTACCATTCACTCCTGCCTCGTAATTGTTTTCAGACCCTTTCTATGTATTGTATTGGGCGATTTATCCTCCAACAGAGGAGTTTCAACAAAAATGGATGAAAGTGAAGTTTTGCACAACTTCAACAACTTATGCTGTTACAAATATGAGGAGTATGTTTGTCCATTCATCCGTCTTGAAAGACAGCCTTTTCTCATCCTCAGGTCGCCAAATAGCAGAGCTTTGTTACACGCTTTACACACATCTTTTTTCTAAACTTTACCAATGAGTTTTGTTGCCTTAACCTAACGTGACCGTTTTACAACATTAATCCCGTGTTACTATGTGTTTCAGCTGTGCGTCATACGCTAGAGGGTGCCCTGTGTGACGTTATGTTACGCCAAGGGGCGTGATAGAGTGTCTGTATTTCAAGACCTGAGACTAAAAATGGGTTGTGAAAGACTACTTATTTTCAAAATAGAGCTTTAAGCTGTGACAGCTGAGTTGCAGTTATTTTCTGTGTGCAAATACAGTGGGCTGCTGTTCAGTAAATCCAGACTCACTTTAATTGGTTAAAATTTCTCATTAATAGCTATATGAAGACAACTGTGTGAGCTAATAAGTCTCCCTCGCTAACTCTCTGTTACTCCCTCACTTGTTCGCTCTGAAGTTTTTCTCTCCGCTAATGCCACATTGCTAATCAGCATGAGTGTGGATGGGTATCCAAATGCAATCACAGACAATTATACTCCACGCTGTGCTTGTGTGCATTAATGTGTGTGTGTGTGCATTTGTGAGTGCATGTGTGCATTTTAGCCCATTAGGAAGTGACGCACTGATTTGCCGTCAACTCTCATGCTGCCCGACTGCCAGTCACACAGACAGCAAACAAAAAGCAACACTGCCTCTCACACACACACACACACACACACACACACACACACACACAGACGCACACACGCACACCCATTATGTGCTTAGGATACTTGTCACAGTCATGGTCACAACAGCAGGATAAACTGCAGCTAATTCAGTTGAATAAAATAACTGAAAGAGTGGGGAAACAACACTCTTCATCAGCAGAATACAATATTTTTTAGACTCTGTGAGCTTTTTCCAGCTTGCCTTGCCTTCCTCGTTTTTATTTATTACACCCTTATAGCCTTTATTGTGCAAGTTCAGCTGCAGTCATCTATTCCAGCTGCACTGTGTCTCATTTTGCTGTGCGGTCTAGTCCGTTCTCCCACACGCTGACCCCTTTGTGTGACATGTTTGCCCACCATCTGCTGCACTCTTTTTATTGTTATTTATATGTTATTACGGTGATTCTGCTACATCAGGATCCTGTGCAAGGTTATGGTAGAGGAGCTGCTGTAGTTGGTGTAGATGGTCTGTGCTCTCAAAATGGCAACATGTAAGATTTGTGTGGCCTCACAGCACAAAATGACCACAGTGAAAAACTGTGTATGTGTGGGAGTTTGTTGCTGATCAGCACCGATGACTCAACACCAAGTGCTTGCTGAGATTTTTTTGGATTTCATAACTCACTTCCCAGCCTGTGCTCTGTTTTGGAACAAAAACTCCCCGCCCACTGGCATTTCAAGAGCACCCCCTCATGCCACAGCACACACAAGACCAATGCGCAAACACACACGCACGCACACACACACACACACACACACACACACACACACACACACACACACACACACACACACACACACACACACAGCTGATGCTATAACACAATCTAACCTCTGGAGGCTAAAATGACATTTTTTCAACCCCACTGAGCAAATTATTAACAGTTCTTTTTTGTCTCGTTATAACAGTTTTTTCCCCTCAGTTTTACATGTTGTGTTATATCACCTTATACTCTTCTACTTCTGATCCATTATAGGTGAGCTACTGTAAATTATGGCCGCTTTATTAGGTACACCTGCACAATCTCATGCAATCCATTATAGCTGTACTACCATAAAGTCTACTTCTATGATTCCACAATGTTCTGACACTGTCATGGGAAATTTTATGTCATTAGTGGTGATGCTGTACTGAGTACTTTCTAATATTTTTGTCTTTCCCATTTACATACATCAAAAGGATATTTTAAAATGTCTTTTTATTGCTTCTACCTGGAGGCACCAAAGTCAGAAGTTCAAAGTAAGATTCTGCTCATGGGAGCTTTACAGCAATAGTTTGACATTTTCAGAAATTCCGCATTTCAAATGTGTTTATTTGCTTCAGTGCTGTGAGTTAAATTATAAGGTTGATAACAGTCTCATGTCTGTGCATTACAATACAGCTACAAAACTACAGCCAGCAACCAGAAAGCTTTGCTTAGCATACAGCCTAAAATAAAGGGGTATCAAACAACATCTACCTATCATCACCTTCTAAAGCTCTCCACTAAAAAACTACATTCTCATTTTTCGAATCTTTGCAAAAACTAAAGTGTCAGAAATGACATGGAGGTTATGTGCAAAATTACTTTTTTAATCGATGCAAATATGAGTTGTGTGTAAATTTATGTATTTTTCAGTTTCACAAATTAGGGGCATCCTTACATTACTAATCCAGCTTTGATTAAACAAAATAAGAACATGGGTTAATATAACTTTTTTGATAGCTTATAGAGTTTTGATGTGAGCTTTCTCCCACAACTATTAAAAACATTTCATGTCAGTCACAGTACTAAAGGAAGAAGTTGATCCAGACCTGTATCATGTTTAATGACTGCTAAATATTCACTGGTGATATGACAGATGAAACATTTATTTTTTGAACTAAACATTTTGAAAGGAAAAATCACCCAAAAATCCAGACTACATATTTTCCTTTCTACCTGTGCTATTTATCAGTCTAGATTGTTTTGGCATGAGTTGTCGAATGTTGGAGATATCAGGCCATAGAGATGTCGGCCTTCTCTGCAATAGGAAAAAACTAGATGGCACTCGGCTTGTCATGCTAAAAGTGCCCAAAAGATACATTTGAAAAACTCAACAGCAATGTCTCTTTCTACAAATAACGACCTGGTTACTGAAAATAATCCTCAGATCTTGTTGTGAGCAGTTTAATGTAGGAACAATTTTCTATCTAATGAACTACAATTGACCAACTGTATCATTACACTGAAGGAAGCATGCATCCTAAATTAGCTCACCTAGCACCACTGAGCTAGATTAAATTGTGGCTCAGCTGAGGAGGACGCTAGTAGTATTTACACCTTGAGCTGTCATGAGAACGAGCCTCTCATCCATGAGTACATGCATGCTGCCCTCTGTGCAATAATACATTTGGTTGGTGTAGTATGGTAGAAAGAAAATAGTTCTTACATGAAAGTACTCCCAAAAAGGTCTGTGGATTACTTTGAGCACGACAAGCTGGGTGCCAACTAGTTCCTTCCATTGGAGAAAAAACAGACATCTCTATAGCCGATATCTCCAATACTCGGCAACTCACACCAAAACAATCTTGACTGATAAGTAGTACTACAAGAAAGTATTAAAATATGTACTTTGGGGGCGAATAGTTCCTTTAACAAATGGTACAAAATAAAGTTTTTAACTTTCCTTCAGGAGTTATTGTCCCCAAGAAGTGCTGCTTTTATTTTCTCGTGGTGGACGTCTTGTTTAGCAATGAGGCTGTGTGTTTCTAAAGTGGTACACATGTAGTACATTGTGATAATGAGTCTTAGCGAGCTCATTGAGCAGCTGTTGAGAGTAATTAGTATTTAATCTTGGAGAGGAGAGTGCTGTGAATATTCACACTTTGATCAACGCAACCAGCCCATCATCTCCTGTCCTCTCATTTCATTTTCTCCTCTCCTCATTTATTCGTCTCCTCCTCCTCCCCCTCTTCTCTTTGCCTCTCCCACTTTTTTGCACTCCCAAAGGAGCAGGAGCAGTTTGCATCTTAATGGCGGAGAAATTCCCTTCCTTTCCTCCTCTGTTTATTTCTCTCTCTCTCTCTTTACTCTGTTTGTCTCTCAGGGATGATAACAGCTTTATTACATTATTGCACAGTCAGCATGATAACATCTTTACACGCCAAAGGCCAAAATATGTCACACAGATGTAACTGGCACCCTGTGGAAACCTGCAGTCTGTAAAAAGAATGCTTCTCTGAAACTCATAAAAAGATCAAGAAGTTGTTTTTCTCCCAAGCACACCTTTGACATGTGTTTTTCTTTTTGCAGTGAATTATCAGCGGTTTGTGGTGATCTTGAGCTTTGAATGTACGACAGAGAAACAGTGGCAGCAGTCACTTAGAGTCGAAAACAACAACAGCCACTTGCATTTTTGTGGAAATTGTAAGAAGCCAAACTGAAAAAGCAGATATCTTCTTTTACAAAGAGTTAATGTTGTTTTGGACCTTTTGCAGACATGTTCGAAACAGAGGTTGCACGACAGAGAGATGTCATCGAGAAGATCAATAAAATATGAGGTACTTTGTGATCTGATAGGTTGGCGGTTTGAGGAACAAGGGATCCAACAGCTATTTGTGCCACAGCGCTAATCAGTGGAAGCATGGGCAGCTATTCAAATGCAATCACTGACAATTATAGTCTGCATATGAGTTTGTGTATGTGTGTTTGATTAGCCAGTGTCTTGCTGATTAGTCATAAATCCTCATGGTGCCAAACCGACTGTCAGTCAGACAACAAACAAAAAAACCAACCACAAATCGATAACACGAGTCCGTCCAAGTATGAACATCCAAACCCCACGAATCAGTATCCTCTTCACTTTTTTAATAACCATTTTCATTTTTTTTTTTTTTTAATATATGTACGCAAATTGGTTTATCTGGGAAGATGGTCTTTTAAAAACTAGGCCATGTGTGCAGTAGAAAGGCACAAATACTTTTGACATTAGTGCCATATGACCAGAGAAAACAGAGAAAAAGTACTGATGCATTTACTTTTGCCAGAGAGGTAGAAAACCTACAACAACCAGAATGCATACTTATCCACTTAACACAATGGCGGCTGGCTGGTATCTCAAATTACAGTTAAACTCTAAAATATGTTTCTGGAAACATTTGAGGAAACAAAAAACAGGCAACGCACTAAGAATCTTGGTTTCTATTTCATTGGTGCTGCTCAGTTTTACCATTTGATCTGAGTTTTTTCAGCCTCCATTTTCACTATGCAGGAAACAATACAGTGCTGATTGCTAAAAACTGTTGCTATTACAGCTAAACAAGACACAAGAATATGTTTCTGAAAACATTTTAGGTTAGTAATAGGCAATACAGTAGCACAACCTTGGTTTCCATTTTTGAGTTTGGTCTGAGCTGAAGAGAAAGAGAGGACAGGTGTCTCTTCTGAACCACTTCTATACTCTTTCTGTTCATGGTGGTGGCATAAAATGAAATATGAAAAAGTGTTAGTATAATCTGTAGTTTGAGCAATAAACCCAGGCTCAAAAACTGTTTTGCTTCATCTTGTGGTTTTGAGCCTGGGAGATGAGCCAGGAGATGTGGGTGCTGGTTAGACGGAGAGATATTTACCGCTGTTCATGCACACATACTGCCCACATTGTTCTGATACAAAGCAGCCTAAAAAACTGCAAAGTAACCCTTTAAGGGTGCCTCAACAGTGCCATACGCAGTAGGAAAACTGTCAGCACAAAGTAGAGTACTTGATGAAGGGATGGCTAAAGCATGTACGGCAGGCTGTTCTCATGTTTGCACGTATATCTATGAAAGGTAATACACCAAAATTCGTATATATATGCCACCAAATCATGAAGCAGTAACTTTTACATAAGCCACATATTTGGGAAGGCTGCAATCATGTGAGCAGTGTGCTGACAGGAGTCCCTGTAAGAGGGCAAGTGGGGGGGGGGGGTGGTTGTGTGTTACTGAAAACAGACTCTTCCATAAGAGTGAACTTGTTTTCACAATACTTCAACAGGACTTTGCCCAAAGGTACCGGTGGTCACAACCATGTAGAAACAACTGAGCTTTGACATTTGAATTGAATTTTAATATACATTAAAAATGACTAATCCTAAACTTAACCATATCCTCCCATGTTTCTTTTTGTGTACCTAAGTAACTTTACTTGCCTTACCTTAAGATGTCCAACCATGTCTCTTTTTTTAAACCTAACCAAAGTACTTCACGCGAAGTATGTAACTTTTAGTTGAGTCTAAATACATTGCGCCTCCATGACAAAACAGAACAGAAAACCCCCTATTAACACAGCAGTGGTGGTTGTTTGCTTATTTCCTCTTGTTGGCTTTTTAATTTGCTGTATTGCAATATTGTGGTTTTCAGTCCTATATGTAACATATATATTTTTTATTTTATCCTTGCAAAGTACTTTGTAATCACTGATTTTGAGGTGCTTTATCAATAAACTACAGTATCATTCGCATTTACCTTCATGTAGCACATTTGTGTGTTCTACACACTGTGTCACTTGTGTTTTTTGGGTGTGCTGCCATGCATGTTTGGAGGTATGCTTGCACATCTGTATTTCAGCATTTCAGCTGGTCTTATTCTGTTGCAGTGGGTGATTTCCATGCTTTCCGTTGTGCTTCATGTTGTTCAGCAGGCAGCTAAAACAACAAAGTGAGCGCTGATAACGAGAAAAAAGCAGAGGGATGAGTGGGGAAGCCAGTGCTTTGTGTGAGGTGGTGATGTTGGCTGAAAAATTAAAGCATCTGCATAATAATATTTTAAAAAAAAATCAACATTTGCTGGCTTGTCCCCTTTAATTTTGTGTACACTTGGTAATGATGATTACCATTTGTGCTGCTGTTGCTTCCACTCATTTGTTACAGACTGGCTATGATTAATTAATCTGCAAATGCTGCAGTGCATTTAAAAGCTGAATTCATCTCAGACGTATATTAAATTTTCAATTAATTTACTTTTTACTTCCTTCATCGTGCCAGCCACACTGTATTTTAATCAACACCAGAGGGGTTCTGGGTTTAATCAAGTGGTAACCTCCAGGGCTTAAAAATGAGAACAATGTGGATGTGCCAAAAACTGCAGTTCATCAAATGACCATTTGGGGCTGGCTCCAGAAACTCCATATGTCTCCATATGTTAAAATACCCATATTTACAGCAGAAATTAACATGTTTACAGCCTGGTACAACAAGCAATTTTGGTTTTATAGCTAATTCAACATTAATGGCAAACTGGGAATTTTGATATAACTCACGTTTAGATTTTTATTAACTTTTAACTTCAATTAAAGTTACACATAATTAAGTCTATAGCTCCTTTCACACTGTCTGTTCAAAGCAGGAATGTTGTTTCTATTATTCTCCCTCGCGATTTTGTACAAACAGTACGATCACAGAATGGGGGGACTCTCACCCCAGTCTCACCTTAAAGCTGGTTACAGAGGTAGTAATCGTGCCTAACTGATGTCTGTGTCAAAGGGAGAGGGCGGGACAAGTGAAATGTTTTGACAGCACGTTACGTGTGAGACCTACTGCAGAGAATTTGTAAAAGCAGCTAGCAGCAGTTACGAGCTAAAAAACGGATTAATTTTTCAGGCCTTAAGAGAGCTGCTTAGTCAAAAGGGCTTATGAGTCAAATTCACCCATTGCTCCTCCATGCCCATTATTATATATAGTCTGTTGATTTAACAACCCAAAAATTCATGTTCACAATGTTGTCAATCCAACATGGAACAGTATTTCTGCTATATTATCTACCTAACCAGGCACTTGTGCCGCACAAGGAATTAAACATATATACGAGGTGTTTTGCGGACACAAGTTTATTTTGAAAAAGACTGTATGCATCTAACGAGTGTATTTTGAAAAGACACAGTGCATTTAAAAGGCGTAAGTTGACACACCGTCCTGAAACGTCAACAACAGACGCAGCAGACAATGCGAACAGCACTAACCATGTGGCCATTTTTGATGAGTTTGGATGAGAATGTGCTCAATAATTATTTATTGTTGTCTGCACACCGAGTGCTGCCTCTCTCTTTCTGTCATGTGAGAGTTCACAAGCAAATCGTAACGTTTCCAAAATCTTTAATTGTCGCGGGAGGTGACCCCTTGATTTCTTTGCTGTCAGCGCTGACTCCTGTGATGTCTGCCACTGCACAAGATAATGAAGCGACAGGCAGGTAAAAAGAGATCCAAACACACAAACACAAATACAGACAACAATTAATCAGGCAAATGTGGAGACAAGTGATGAAGAATATAGAGAACAGAAGATAGACAGGTAGCCAAATCCCTTTTCTAAAGTTTGAGTCACAGGATGTATAACCCAGCGTCTCCTGACTTTTTGGGGGGTGATCAAAGGTTTGTTTATGCTGCTTCTGAGCAACTCACCAAATGAAAGAAACAGGAAATAGAACAAAAAAAAAAGAAGTATAAAAAGGGGACTCTCTGTCAGAAGAGGAAGAGAGAAAAAAAGAAAACGACAGGGAACAGATATAATGTTATTCACTGGTGATGTTCATTAGTTTTAGTTTGAGTTGTGAAGCGTAGCAGAACTGATATAGCCTCATAATTACCCAAACTGCTTTTGGGAAGCAATAACATGAAGTGACATGAACTGCGAGCCACGCAGCTCACACATGTGACATGAAGCGACGCTCTGCCTGCTGATTTCACAGTATGATGTTCTGTTCTTTTTTAGGCACTGGTGCTGTTAACGGGCTGCTTTACAAAGACTTTTAACCTGTTTTTGGCAGCTCATCGTCCACCACATCACAAAAAGAAGCTGTAAGATATGAAATGTGAATTTATTCTGCTGAAAAAATAATCTGAAAAGGATCAGAGCTAATCTCCAGCCTTGTGTAGTCCCTATTACACACTAAAAACACGTCACTTCTTGATACACTAAAATTTGACCTTCACTCTTCATCTTTTGTTTCATATATTTTTGTATTTATTTCCCTATTTTTCACAATCCCCCCTGTCAATCCCATGATACCAAATAAGGTATAGTTGGTGGAGCGAGGTGTGTGTCAGAGGGATCACATACACACACACACACACACACACACACACATATGTATACACAGTGAAAACACACACACACACACACACACACACACACACACACACACACACACCCACACACACACACACACACACACACACACACACACACACACTGAAGCTCCCTTTCCTCGCTCTGATTGTCAATGACGGCGCTTCGTAACGGCACATATTTCTCACACTTCTCAGCAGCAACGTCAGGTGCTCCATTTTACTGTTCCAGTAGGTCGTACTGCACAGAAAAATTGCCTTAATAAGAAAAAGTATTTTTGGCCAATAATGCAAGTATTGAAAGAGCCAGCAAAATCTGATCTTTTGTTTCTGTTTACTCATCTTCAGCTTATTATGGATTTATCAGCAAAAGTGAGAGCCTAAGGAAAAAAAAAATGAGATGGTCAGTTTTCTGATATCAGGTTTTCCTGCTCTTTACGTTTTATGATACCTACTATGATACTTTATTGATATCTCCTTTAGCTTACTCCCGTCCACTGGGAGATCTGTAAAAGCTACAAAGCAAACTTACTGTTTGATACAGCAGCAGGTTTTATTGCTGTCTGAACCAGGGCAGTTTCATTACACTAATCTGCTTCCCTAACATGCTCCAACCAATTGAATTAAACACCCTTTACCTATTCATTGCAAAACTGTAAGTAAAGCAAATTATCTCATGTTTGTTAAATTCATTTTTTGCTTTTGAGTATTGTCAGGAGTTGTGCCATGTGTAAAACTCCTGGCAGTCACATGGTCAGAGAGAAAAACACAATTCTGCATCATAATTTCCAGAGATGATTCCTGTATAAGTAATCATTAAATCAGACTTTTAATTATGTGATAGTTACCTTTTTCAAGGTAATCAGTTTACTTTCCAACTTGTCAACAGACGGCCCCACCTGTAATTTAGCCATGATGTGTATTATGTCTTGTTATGATTGTTAATAAATGTTATTTACATAACATTTCTGAATTTGAATTATTTGAGAAGATTATTTCAGTATAGTTCTTTCTCTGTCCTGTTTTATACTGCATATACTATTTTTTTCCATTTTTAACCAGACACCAGACATACACACCAAATTACACATATATACTAACATCCATGAACACATGGCTGATAACAGACCTCAGGAGGAGCTGTGATGCTCTCACACACACAATGTTTGTCCAAAGGTCTTTCAACCTTTTCCAACCTGGAGTCATCTGTACGTAAACACACACACCCTCAGACAGCACAGCGACTCACCAGTGCATGCTAATTCACACCCGAGGAGGCTAAAGCCCTCCATGAACAATAATTGGAGGGTGTTATAAACAAAGCTGAGGCCTTTTCTCGCCTTCCTGCCTCTGTTTCCTCCAGGTGAATCCACTGTCCTCTCCTCTTCTGTCTCCATAGATTTTCTTTCTTTATTTCTAAGCACTACATGTCTCTCTTCCTTTTCATTTTCTCATCTCTCATCACCTCACAACGCCTCGCTCCCTCCCCCTATCTCCCATGGCTCTCCTGTTGCATTTTGGATCCATCTGTTGGGAAATAAAGTAATAACGGCAAAGCTGAAAAACAACACGCGGAATCAGGCAGAAACACACTTCAGGGTTTAAACTGGATCCAGGTGTAAAGCCCGACTCCCTCGCCTTCGGGTTCTACTCAACACCTATCATAACAAACAAAGAAGCAAATAAACTGAGATTTTCTTTTTTTTTTTTTAACCCTTTTTTCTCTTATAAACATCTGTGAGGGCCACTGAAAAGTATTAAAGCCTGACATAACGTGAGCAAACTCTTGCAGCCAGGCGGTGAGTTTTTCCTTCCTGCTTTGTGGCTGTTGTTTAGTGATTTTCTGCCCTACTTCTCTTTGATGAGATGCATGGACGTTTTTAAAAGAAGGCCACATCAAGCTGTTTTCAACCTTGAGTTATTCTGGAAGTCAGCACACATTCATTGTCAGATGTTCGATGCATTGTTTCTAATCAGGTCACAGCTCCTCCCTTGTCTGGTAATACAGCAGGATATCCGGACACAATGGCCTTGTTTTCACTGCGGCTTAATAATCGATTTTACTTCAACTTCACTCACACAACAATTGGAATTTTTGACCCATTTTAGCAGTGAGAGTTGTATAATAAATTACTGCTGTTAAAGGTGCTGCACCTTGAGGTTTCAGGATGAAATGTGGTCCCATTGTATCAGGTGCAGTACAAGCATTATACTGTTTGGGAGTTAAAGCATCTCCACCTTTAAACATATCAGTTTTGCTTATACAAGAGCATTAAATGAAAAGTTCATCCCTCAAATGACCATTTATATATTAATTATTATATAAATTATTATAATTATCATTAATTATTATATATACACCCCATGTTATGCTGAACTCATTAGGGAAATGTTTTCTCACATGCGACTATGGTGAACGAAGAATCTAAACATGGAATTGAAGTCATAGAGATTTGCAGTAAAACTATATCAAAAATCCAAATCTCATTTATCCAGTCGAACGCTCAGCACTTCTCAAACAGAAAGACCTTTCTGATGGGGAACTGAAAAAAAGTGATGCACTCTTCAAAGCCAGACTCCATCCACAAAACAATGACTTTATTTTGCTGAACCTGTGAGCTGCGGGTCTACCGCTGCATTCATCACTTCATTTTCTTGTTATTGTGTGACTTTGGTGTTTAAAAGGAGTCCGAATTCCCCAGAGTCGCAGACAAGCTACGGATCATAGCAGAGGTAGACCAGCAACTCCAGTGTCCAGCAGGGTAAAATGACCAGAGCATAGGTGAAGTTCACTCTTTGTTCAGTTCCCTTTCAGAAAAAGTGTCTGTTTACGAAGAACTGAGCATACGAGGAGATAAATTAATTTTGGAGTAATTGCAAAAATTGTGTGAACATTTGTGCACAGGTGAACTGATAGTTTTGCTGTTGTTCAGTGTGAGCACCTTTTACTTCACTTCAATCAAAATCAATACATTTTTTCTCCCTTTTTGAAATCTTTGATTACTGGAGACAAGACTGCAATTATACATTTGTATTGCTGCTGTTAGCAGTGAGCTAGCACAAACGGCACTGGTTTAACCATCTGGAGCATTTGGGGATTAAATATCTTGCTCAAGGACACTTTGACATGCGTACAGGAGAGCAGGAGGAGCCCGGGATGAAACCATCGAACCTGTGATTAAAGGATGACCACCTTTTACCTGCCGGCTCAAATAATGTGCCGTCTGTTTGGATACAGGTTTGGTTTCAGATGAGGAAAAACTCAACTAAAGCACTAGCAGAAAACCTCAGGAAGAACAACAAAGGAGGGATTAACCACTGATGAAACTGCTATTTTTTCAGCCGGAAACAAGCCATGAAGTTCCTTGATAGATAAGCTTATTCTCAAACAAATCCAACTTACAGGATTAACACAGTCCAAACTACTGAGTGGAAAAAGGCTTTTTGCTACAGGTGAGGTTGCTGTCTATAATGTATAAATTACAGCAATGAAAAGTGTTTCTAAAATTTTCTACACTGGAACCAACTCCAATGGGGAAGACAAATTAAAATGTTTGGAGAAAGTCTGATAGAAAAGTAAAGAGAAGGTTTGAAATTTGCTCCATGAAACATTAATGTCTGAAGTGATGCGAACCAAAATGGACTTTTCTGTAGTTAAAAATGTCACTAAGACTTTTCAAAACGTTCTATTTTGCTTTTGTCTGACTGTTTGTAGGTAATGTTCCCATGGCAACAGAGAGGCATTGGTTTTTGCCATTTTCCCCAGTGGTGGGAAAAACACAATGTTCAAAAGGAAGAGCAATAATAAAGAAAAAGTTAAGTGTGGAGAGAGAGAAATGAATAGCAGCGAGAAGATTGAGAAAGCAGAGAAACATCTATTATGGTAAATTTTTCTTCACACTGACAACAGATATGGCTCCCCCTCGTTTCAGCTGTGATGGAGAAATAGACAGCTTGTGCTATGTGACTCACAAAAAGCCCCATTACAATTAGACACAATGTGTGTGTGTGTGTGTGTGTGTGTGTGTGTGTCTTTGTGTGTCTTTGTGCTTTCAGGTACAGCTGGTGATTTCAGTGGGGAAATCAAAACGGTGCTGAGCAGGACCTGATCTGAGAGCAGTGACCCGCAGACACACCTGATTGTAAAAGCCTTCCAAGACACATTGGATTTTTCCCAGCTTCTGTTACTATGGGCCGCTACTTTACCACAAACACCTTCCCATGACTGCAGCGCCTGATGGAAAGACGGTTACAAAAGCCACACTATAATGCAAAATATATATCCTGATGTGTGGGCTTAAATCACCTTCTGATTACTTGTTGGTACTTGACGCTTTGTGTGTGAGCGTGCCTACATCTCTTACAGTATGTGTGAATCATGATTGCGTCTTTGCATTAAACTTGTTCAGTGTAGCGTGTGCATGCATCTTTGAGTGTGTGTGTGTGAATAGAGTGCAGGCTGTATACACATGAAAGCATCACAACAAGCATTCTCTTGTTAATTCTAGCTTTCAAATACATTGCTCCCTCATGGTCTCACATGCACGCGCTCACACACGCGTCACCTTTAAAGATCCTCATTGACATAATACACCTGCGAGCTGTTAACACTTAACAAAAGGTTTGTTCAGGCTGAACACGAGGCTGAACACGACAAGAGTTTTACAGGCGGCATTAATACGTATAAAGACAAGAGTGAATGTAAACATGTTCATTGTGTTTCCTGCTGCACAAACTGAGGCTTAACCACATGAAAATGTTGCAACTTCAGGCAAGACACCCCGGGTGAAAACATTCAATTTAGATATTATTAGCTATTATTATTAGTTCTATTAGCTATTTTCTTTCCATGACATGTCTTCTTTTAGACTAATGGAAATAAAATATCCAAAATTCACAGTTTTGTTTGTTCTAATTCAGATTTTTGTTTTGGAAATTTATGCAAAAGCACATACATGATTACCTGGCAAAAATGGATTCTTTTCTATGGCAGTTTTTTCTAGTTTGAATGATGAATAGAGATATCAAAACTTAAAAACTTAAAAGCAAAATGAATTTTTGTTCTGGAATATATGCAAATCAGCAAATATTTCATTTATAACATTTCAGAAAAGTTGTAATATGTAAAAAAAAAAAAAAAAATTAAAAAAAAAAAATTGGACGACAAATAATCAAATGAGAAAGTTTCATGGTGATATCTATGAGTTTAAAAATTTACCCAATTCACCCAGGGGTGCCTCTGCTTTAATGAAAAATTCATAAAGAGGACAGATGACATGAGTGTATAGAGATAAAGACAGAAGAAGGAAATCACCACAAAGAACTCCCTGGTAAGTCCTGAGATCAGAGGCTGAGATGTTTATTTTTTATTATCTGGAGTTTCTCTAATATCTCCTCTTAATGCCTTTTTATGTTTTATAAAATTGCCTTGTTGTTGAAAGGTGCTATTTAAATAAACCATGAATTACAGCTGGTCTGTACAGTTGGTATACTGGCTGTTTGGGGAGAATAAACAGGGACTGTAAAAACACTCCAGCTGTTAACATTGCTGGATTTCTGCCTGTACATCGGCGGCTTATAATGTAGCAATTGAAACTGTGGCCCAATCCCACTTCTTAGTTTTAAGCTCTACCCCTCATTTTCATGTGCAACCTTGCTCCTCAAAACAGAATTTCAAGGAGTAGTGTTTGAAATATTCCCATATGAAATGGGACAATATCAATAGTTATCGAAGCTGGCGATTAAACACATGCAGTGAGTGTTGCCATTCATTGTCTTTTAATGTGGTGATTTCTCCCATGTGGACTATAGGCATCCTTTTCCTGTTGTCAGGATGCTCTTGATTTGTTCACAGCTTAAGTTTTGCACTATTAATCATCAAATCATCAAATAAAAAAGAACAATGCTTTCCGATCAGTCCACTAACAGTGCCCTGTAGTTTAATGTTAGGTACCTGTGCTCCTGCCCTGCCAGTCTGCGCTGATATTAGAGAAGCCGCAGCTTATATATATTGATCTAGATGGATGGATTGCCTTCAAAATTCCACCTTAACGCCCCTAACAACATCATCACAGTTCATCATCACAACAACATCAAAGGTTAAAACCAACCTCAAGCCTAAAACTAGATTCAACCCCCCAACGACCCTTTCAGGATGTGAGGACCAGACAAAATGTCCTCACTTTCCAAAAATGTCCTGACTCACAAGGTGTGTGACTCAGATTGGTCCTCACAAATATAGAAACGCCAGATACACACACACCACCTGCCTGCCCCATTCATACTCCAAGCCACTTACACAGCACTCTTTCACACACACACACACACACACGACACACAACAGAACAGAATGTGCATGCTACTGTGAATGAAAATCGATAGAGCAAGTTTAGTGTAATTGAATGATTATGTGTGTGTGTGTGTGTGTGTGTGTGTGTGTGTGTGTGTGTGTGTGTGTGCGTGCGTGCGTGCATGTGCGTGTCTATGTACCTGTATGGGCTTGTATAGTGAATAGATAGAGGTAATTGAATGTTAGAGAGACTGCATGTGTTTGTGTGTGTGTGTGTATGAGCCTTTATAGTCAAGAGATAGAGGTAATCTGTATAAGTGCTGCTACACACTGAAACCTTTTAAAGCCTTGTCTCTGTGTGTGTGTGTGTGTGTGTGTGTGTGTGTGTGTGTGAGTCTGCCTGCCTTCAACACCACAGAGATGCCATTTTAAACAGGCATTACATCAGCAAATAATTCAGAGACAAGAAAATCACACGTTCACAAACTCCATTAACAGAGACTTATTTCAATTTTCGCACTTTGGAAATGAAAAATCAAAGTACTCTAACATATAATGTCCCCTTTGTGTTGATTTAATTTCATAATTGAGTAATTACCTGAAGAAAATTATGCATTCAGGTACATCATGTACACAAAACAAACTCTGCCCTCCTTCAGTAAAGTAATAATTACTAATGTAAACTTGTGCCGTAGCCTTGCCATATAGTCAGAATGGTGAAAAATGGAAAACCTCATGTGGTTCTCATTTGGGAATTTTCACGCATTAGTCAAAGATTAATACCTCCATTTCTAGCTCTGATAAATTCAATAAATAAGAATAAAATTAGCCATTTTGTTCTGTTATGTATAGTGAAACAACATGTGAAAACAGTTACAAACCTTTTTAATTAACTAAATTAATAGTATCAGTGTTAATATTGAATATTATTTAGATGTAAATGCCAACTATGGTGACTTCGCTGGCCACCTTTATGTTGACACGGCTGTAGTTTGTTTTTCATAATTTAAGACAGTGTACTGCAGTTACTCTATGGCGTCTTAGTGGATTATTTTTCCTAAGAAACAGTTAATGCTGATATGGAGGATGAAACATTACTTAAGTGTCAGTGAATAATGAATGTGTTAATCAATATAGGAATAAATCAGTCAATGAGGAAATAAATAAATGTATAAAAATAAGATAAATACATAAATAAAAAAATGTGTAGTAAACACAGGAATACATTAGGAATGAAAATCCATTAATGTATACACAGATAATGGAATTGAAAATATAACTTAGAATAAATGAATACATTTTTAAAATGGCAATTAGAGGATATAAGTAAATTAATATCTTATTTTTTTCCTAAATTTTGTAGAACTACATTTATTTATTTGTGTAATTCTGTTTCTGTATATTAATGAGGTACTAGGCCTTAACTCCTTTATTTATTTCTTTATTTATGAATTTCTTTATTTTATATTTATGTCAGCATTTTTCATTAAAAAAGTTGTTTATTCCTGTATTAAGTTATTTATTTCTGTTTTATTAATACACTTATTTATTGAATGATATTATGTCATTTTTTGTCCTCCACACATGACACATCCGACTGCAAGGGAAATATTTCATGGCTCAGTAAAAATGGCCCTAGCCATCACAAACACATCAGCAGGGGCATTATTTATCCAGTATAAACAGATCAATAGCATAAACAGATCAATGCTTGATGTAGACCGGCCCTTAATGTTTAGTATTGTCGTAATTACTTTGTATTTCGGCACATCCGAAGAGTTGAAAGCAATGTTTCCTATCACAGACTTTGCTCTGGTGTCTGCAGAGGTAAATCAAGCACAAACACAAACTTTTAATTTGTTTAAATTTTGGAAATCAAATTATTTAAACCCCTCTTAACCAGGTTTGTTTTCAGATCAACAGAAATCAAATATCTGTTGTTGTCTGTTAGACTGAATTTTGCTGCTGTTATTTTCTGTCTCTGCAGGTTTTGGCTGCATATTTGTGTGTATGTTCCAACCTGTTCACCGAGCACTATCTGTGTGTGTTTGAGTGTGTGTGTGTGTGTGTGCGTGTGTGTTTGTGTGTGTGTGTGTGTGTGTGTGTGTGTGTGTGTGTGTGTGTGTGTGTGTGTGTGTGAGATACAGGTCACAGAGTGTCAACAATGGAGAGAGATGAGTTCCACATGAATGGTTCACCACCTCTGCTGCCTCTGTCTCTCTTTTCTCACTCCATCCGTCCATTCCTCTCTCCCTCTTTCTCTTCCCTCTCTCGACAACTCTTTCCATCTCGCATTCAGTGTTGCTGTTTTTTCTCCACCTCATCCTCTCTGTCTTTATTTTTTTCTTTTGGCCCACATCCTTCTCACTCCTCTGTTTTCTCTGCCCACTTAACCTTTATCCCTACATCCTTCTTTTTCTGTCTCTCTCCTTTTTTCTCCATGTCTTACAGCTCTCCTTCTATCTTTCTGTCCATCTTCCCGTGCTTTTTCAGGTTGTCCATAGTTTTTTCCACTTTCCACTTTCAGTTCCCATCTGTCTTTGATCCATTCTCCCTCTCTCTGGTGACATCTTGTCCTAATCCTTTTCCAACTCTCAACTTTGTTCTGCCCTTCTTTGCATATTTTCCCTTTTTCTTTTTCCCTGCACGTTCACTTCTTTCTTGCAGCTCTTGATAAACTTGCTTTTTACCGACACCTAGACATAGACAAGTGGCCGGGACATGATTTACGTACCTGCCAGCGCCCTCTTTTTACCTGGAGACCAGGAGGCAGATCAGAGCTAAAGCCTCCTTTAGAACTTCTTACCTGCAATCAATGTATTTAAAAAGCTCTACAAGGTCAGTAAGTCCTGCTACATATTTGTCTAAGTGGCCAACTGCAGTATTGCAATGAAAACAGCCCAAAAAGCTTTTCTCTGTTGACTGCACTAATAAAAAAGATATCTGTGAAAGCTGTTGAAAAGACACCTTGACCTGCAAGAAAGCTAAATTATTGATCTTTGCAACATGAATGTGGAAGTTCATGTTCACCTTCAAAAGCTTGTAGAAAGGTGCGTAGGAGGAAATTGTCAATAGATAAAGAAAAGAGAATTCCTGCACACTGTCCTAATAATTGCAAGTGCCTAATCTGTTTTCATGTCTTTTATGTTTTTTTGTGGACCCCAGGGAGAGTAGCAGATGTTTTGCATCAGCTAATGAGGATCCTATCATGAATCAATAAAATAATTATTTAGCAAAAAACCTTTCAGTCGTCAGACCTTCATTGACTCAACCCGATGAGGGTCTGATGACAAAATGTTGTTTACTGCAAGTAGCAGGGCAGTGTGCGGGCATTCTCAGTTCCTCGTCTTTGTGCCACACATTTTATTTCGTGAAGGTTTTATGTTTTGTAATTTTTCTCCTGAGACGTGTGAAACAGTTTTGGCTTATGCGCTGGGCATGCAGTTTTCATTTAAAAGTATTCTAGTGTAACCGGTGGTTACTGCACCAAGTGTGACCGGCGTGTCTGACTCTGCGTTGTGTTGAAGAAAAGACTCATACGTCGATCTTTTTGGAGGCAGTCTCCATTTATTCTTACATGGCTCCTGACGAAACAGCGCAAAACACACAAATCCTCCGGTCAATCACCACAAAACACGCCCCTCTCCCACGGAGATCGGTAACAAGAGGGCACGACACACAAATTATAGATTAAATAATTAAAAAAAAGAACATAACATACCTGGAAACAGCTTGCCAAAACACACAAATCCTCCGGTCAATCACCACAAAACACGCCCCTACACGAATCAAACAACACAAACATATGTTTCAGTGCAAAGTAAGTGTCTCGCAATGTGTTCAAGCTAGCCAGTGAACTTGAAAATGTAATTAGCACATGTTAAGGAAGACATTTCCTCGGACTGCGGATTCGCTTACCTCTCCCACGGAGATCGGTAACAAGAGGGAAGCGAATTGGCGCGAAAACGCTACTTGTAAAGGCGGCGTTACACCATAATGTGCCCGTAGGGGTACAACCTGGAACAAAGGTTCCACTTACCGACCCGGAAGATTAAATGGTCAGGTATTAACTAAAACCAAACATAAATAAAACAAACTTACACATACACAGTTTTTGTGTAATTATGGCAATAATACATTTAGAATACACACATTGCTAGTGTATAACTGACCCTGTTACACTCACCCCCCCAGAATTACACAAAAATCTGGGTAGCAAAACAATCACAGTATCACACAGGCCATGAAGAAAAACAACAAATTACATCAAGCAGCAATAAGAGCTTCCCAATAAAAGGATAAGAGAACGAGAGACTTGCTTGGCGCCTAGCAAGGACTCACAGTACTCTACAGACAAAATGAGGTGCCTTATACACCACACATACACAGGCCAACGATGCAGGTGAGTAAAAAAAAGGGAAAAGAAAAAAAAAGAGAGAAAAGGGCCCTAAATAGCAACATGTAATCATAATAACATACAGAGCAGCTAATCATAACACGCCACCCTGATCCACACACTTCACACATGAAGAACAGAACGGGGGCCTGATTGAACCCCTAGAATGGACTCAAGTTGTGCCATGGACTCAATCAATCGGCACACTGGTCTAATAACTCTACCAAACCGTGAGGTAAGTTCAGATGCTCGAGGCGGATTGACAGGTATTGGTTGCGGCAGGAGAGCTGGGGAGGCTATGAGGGGGTCCAGAGCAGTGGTAGAACCACCAGCGGCAAGAGAGGCCGCCACAGAAGGGGGGTTCTGACAGCCTGAACTCGGTGGTTCATCAATGGAGGATTGCTCACGGACCCATGAGGCAGTACGGCCATCATCCCAGTCATCAACACTCAGGAGAGAACCAGCAAGGGACAGCTCAACCGTTGCAGCTGCAGTGTCCAAACCAGACACATCAGTCTCATGCCAAACAGAATCAGGGGGGCCTTCGGTCATGCCAGGGGTGGGTATGGACATGGAAGCACCACCAACCAAGGCTTCCTCCAGCGGAAGGAAGTTGACCTGAAGCAGCAGGTTTCGGTGAACTACACGTTCATTCCCCTCTGGATCTCTGATCCGGTAGATATGCAAGGCGGGTTTTGAGGCCACCACAGTATGTACAACAGGCAACCACTTGTCAGAGAGCTTACGTTTCCCCTTGACACCTTTGTTCGCCAGCAGCACCTGGTCACCGAGAGACAGAGGCTGACCTTTGACCCGTTTGTTATACTGGTCACACTGATGTCTCTGCTCAGCCTGGCAGTTCCTCTGAGCCAGTGCCATGGCACAGTGCAGGTCTTCCAAAAGCGATTTCACATAGGCATTATAGTCACACACAGTCACATCATGGAGCACGTTCTTGAAGAGAAGGTCGACGGTAGCCTAGGGACTCTCCGAACATCAAGTGAAGAAGCGCGAACCCAGTGGTCTCATGAACAGTGCAATTGTACACAAATGTCATGGTCTGGATCATTTGCGTGCCACTTCTGTTTGGAGAAGGGCAGAGATCTCAACATGTTTCCCAAGGTATGCAGTTAAACCTCTCTGTGCTGCCATTCCCCATAGGATGGTAAGGTGAGGTGGGACTTGTCAACCCCTGACAACTTTAGGGAGCTCAGCAATCAGCTCACTTTCAAAGTTTGCTCCCTGATCAGAATGGAGGCGCTGAGGGAAGCCATAGATGCAGAAGAAGTTGTCCCACAGCTTCTTGGCCACCCTCTTAGCAGTTTGGTCCTGGCAGGGAAAAGCATGTGCCAACTTCGTGAAGTGATCGGTGATTACAAGAACATCCACTGACTTATTGTGATTGTCCTCTGCTGACCAAAAGTCGATGGATACAAGCTCAAGAGGGGCAGAGGTCTTAATACTCTCCAGAGGGGCTCTTGCGGAAGGCTCGGGAGTCTTGCTGAGAACACATCTGTGGCAGTGCTTCACATGATTGCGGACATCCTTCTCCATGTCGTACCAGAAGAAACGCTGGCGGGCCAAAGAAAGTGTGCGAGGCTGACCCTGATGACCAGCGTGGTCATGAACACCTGACAATGCATCTGCCTTCAGAGACTCAGGTACAACAAACTGGAACCTCTTCTGTTTGGTCAGGGGATCCTTTGTCACTCTATAGAGGACTCCGTTCAGAAGCGTCAACTTATCCCATTGCTTCAGGACTCTCAGGGTTGGCTGACTTTCATTGTAGCGTTCACGCCTGGAAGGTCTGCGCTTCCTGTCAACATAGTGAGCGACCCTTGAGATGACTGGGTCCTTCTGCTGGTGTGACTGAAGCTCAGTAAGAGACAAGGAGGGCAACACGTCCTGGCCAGGAAGTGCCAAGGTGGTGAGGTGGTCAGCCATGGAGGCTGCACGCTGTCTGGGAGCAGAGTCCCACTCATCCAAAGAGGAGAGAAGAGAGGAGACATCATCCTCAGACATTGAGCCCTCAATAGCAGCAGAGTGGGAGGGAACCCCTAGTGACTGTGGCTGGCACGTGAGGTGGAAAGCATCCATCGCGTCCATCACTGACATCACACACCTGCTCTAGCAGCTCGGAATAAGGTTCACACAGCAGCCGCTGCCTCAGGGGCTTCACAAATGGGTCTCTGCTGAGGGCATCCGCCACCACATTCAGTCTGCCTGGAATGTGTTTGATCTCAAAGGAATACGGAGCCAGCTTAGAGACCCACCGTTGCTCACAAGCGTCAAGTTTCGGCTTGGTCAAGATGTATGTGAGCGGATTGTTGTCGGACCAGACAGTGAACCTATGACCCTTGAGCCAGTGGCTAAATTTATCGCAAACCGCCCATTTCAAAGCCAAGAATTCCAGCCTGTGGGCAGGATAGTTGGCTTGACTGCGACTGAGGGTTTTACTCAAGAAGGCTTATGGGTCTTGCTTTCTCCTCACCAGCAGGCACCTCACGACAGGACTGCACCCAGACCCGTCAAGGAAGCATCGTGGAGAGGATGAAAGGCCTATCAAAATCTGGGTGTGCCAACACCACACTGTTGAGCAATGCCCTTTTCAGATCGTCAAATGCTCTCTCACAGGCAGGAGTCCAGTCCTGAGGAGTCAGCTCTCGGAAGGTACCAGCTCGTCTCCGACCAAAAGAACCTTTAGCCCTCCTCTTCTGCCCTGCAGTCAAGGTGTAGAGTGGCTTTGCGATGGAAGAACAGCCAGGAATGAAATGCTGGTAATACAGCACCATCCCAAGGAAAGATTTGACCCTCCGTTGAGATGGTGTGCGGCCGTCATCATGCATGAGGTCCTCCTTCCTAAAAGCAGAGATGGCCTTCACTTTCTCCTCGTCGACTGAGACACCACTGCTGTCCACCATGTGACCAAGAAACCTCACAGACCTGCGCAGAAAGTAGCACTTCTTCTGCGCCAGCTTCAGATTGTTGGCTCTGAGTCATGAAGACAGCCTCCAGCCGTTTCAGGGCTTCCTCCTCGGATGGAGCAAAGACGAGTAAGTCGTCCAGATAACAGAGGAGGCTGGAGAAGTTCAAGTCACCGAACACACTGATCATCATCCGCATAAATGATGCGGGACTGTTGCATAAGCCCTGGGGGGAGTCAGGTTGTACTCAGACAGGCCTAAGGGGTGTCGAAGGCACGTGTACCGCCTGTCGGACTCATGGAGGGGGATGTTGTAGAACCCCGATGTGAGATCCATGGTGCTGAAAAAGGCGTTCCCACCAAGGGCAGCAAGACAGTCGGCCTGGTGAGGCAGCGGGTGGGCGTCCTTCACGGTCTTGGCATTAAGCCAGCGAAAGTCAGTGCAGATCCTCAGCTCACCTGACTTCTTCCAGACAAGGACCAGTGGCGAAGCATATTCACTGACTGACTTACTGATGATGCCTTTCAACTCCATCTCAGACAACACCTCTCTCAGTTTATGATAGTGTGCTGGAGGGACACGGCGATAGGGCAGCCTGAAGGGGCGATCATCAGTGAGATGAATTCGATGGACAAACTCCTTCGCTTCCCCACAGTCCAGCTTGTCTTTGGAGAAGACATCTTGGTAAGTGAGCACAAGTTCAGCAAGCCGCTGTTTCCATTCATCTGACACCTCACAGCCTTCAAGGTTGATGTCTGCCAACCCACAGTCCTTAAGCCGCTGCAAGGGGGTAGAGGTGGCATCCGAGTTGGTGTTAGGGTCAGCTGACTGGCCGGTCTGTGGCCTACTCACACCCTGGGAAAGAGGGAGGTCCTCCACCGCCACACAAGGAAACACATCTGCCACTTTTGCGTTGCGGCGCAGTGTCACAGGTTTCATTGTTGGGTTAAGGATCTTCATCGGGACCCAACGATCTCCCCACATGGGTGTCACAACCCGTCCGACAATGATGTCTTTAGGGGCTGAGCAGGAAGAGGTTGGCTCCAATGACAGTGCTCCCAGGTGACACAGGAGCACTACTGGACAGCTTACCCCATACCAAATACTCCCCCTGTGGCGCAAGAGTGATAGCCTGCCGCAGGCTGACAGTGCCAACTTTATCAGGCAGTTCAGGACCAGACCACCTGGTGATGCAGCTGAGCAACTGAAGAAATTGCTCACAATCAGGGTCTGAAGTGTTGGAGTGGATGAGCTCCCAATACTTCTCATCAGACTTCATCCTCTGTATTACGGGCCTAATGACATTGCTCCCAATGATGAGCTTGTCTCTCTGCCCCGGGACAAGGAAAGTTGGCACAACAAATTTTGACCCATAAAGCTCAATTTCTAGGTCATAGATACATGTAGGTTGTATCGAAAGGCCACCACAGCCGATAAGAACCACCCTCTCAGGCACAGGCTGAGGACTGGGGAGAACACCAGCGGCTCTAAGCTCAGACTCGGCCTCTACACTGAGTGTGCATGACATGCTCCCCGAATCAAGCATCCCTTTCAAAGTAGACTGACCTCCGATAGATACTGGAGCATAAAACAGATCACTAGCTCCTTCTACTCTATGTGAACCCACAACAATAACTGTCTTGTCATCAGGAACACTACTACAGCAGTTCACATAGATCGACCGCAAGTCATTTTCTTCACTGAGGGTGTCACTAATACCGCCCATGCTACCCCTCTCACGACACAGGCGAGCTAGTTTAAATCAGCATTGGAGGGAGAAGGTGATGGCATGGCTGGGGAAAGAGAGGCCTGCTGGCACTGATTTCTAATGTGACCAGGACTGAAGCAGTTGAGGCACAACCTATAAAGCCTACAATGTGCATGGGTAGAGTGGTCCCTGGAACCACAGACCTTGCATGCAAAGAGCTCAGAAGATCATGGTTACGGGGATGACCAGTTTGGCGGTGTGCTGGTTGACGATTGTCTGGCTGACGGCTGACTGGCCTTTGATTGGTTGCAAGGGAAGCGTTGCACAAGGAAAGAACTTTGTCAAACATCGCCACAACCTGTTGAACACCAGAATTGTCAGTAGGAGATTCAACGGCAGCAAGAGCCGGGCCAGAAATGGCAGAAGGAGGCAGGGGCAAAGAAGCAGACTCACATGGTTTCACCACAACGGTGTCTGACTGGGTCTGACTGTAGGCTAGGGCAGAAGCCATTGGGGAGCTAGTAGGGGGCTTCGGCTGGTGTGCTACTAAAGCAGCCTGGGACATGCTAAGATCAAGAGGGTGAAAAGAATCACACATGCTCTGATTGTAGGCCGACAAATCCACTGCGCATTTGGACTGGGCTGCTGACTGTCTCATATTCCTCAGGTGAGTATCTAAACGCTCCTGAACCTCAGCTGCTGTCCACCGCTCAGGTGCCTTCAGCTGGAATGACATGGCAAGCTTGGGGTCGGGACAATGATTAATAAACATCAAGACCACCTCAGCACTGGGGTCCTCCACAGATTTACCCCGCCTCCGGAGACACTCATCAGCAGCATCGATGGACTTGTTAAGGCGGATCCAATAGTCCATCGCACTCTCACCAGCACGTGGAATGGTGCTGTAAAAATCTTTCATGGGCAAGTTAAGTATGACAGCTCACTGAAGTTACCTTTCAATATGTCAAACACAGCTGTGGGCAGGTCGACCGTGCTCAGCTCAGGGGCGGCTGCGGAGCGACACCTTTCACCACATCCCGAGCTTTACCGGTTAGTCTTGACATTATCAGGTCAAACATTTCAGCATGAGTGTCACATTTCACCCTTTTCAGGTAACATCTCATCATGTCCTCCCATTCATGAACAGAAAACACATCAACATGATCACCCCTGAAGTAAGGTGGAGCTTTGGTGTCTGACTGCACAACAACCTTTAACTGTGATAAACCAGTATCGCTGGATGACTGACTTGCAGTGGGAGACTGAGGCTGGGCAGTACTAGGCTGGCGCATAGTGTTAAGGCTGGCTGAGATGTTTTCTCCAATCTGTTTAGCCAGATTTGCTATCATGTCTCCATAGTAATCAACAGACATGACTTGGTGCTTGGGGTCTGACTGAGTGATAGGCGTGGAACTAGCAGTGGGGGTCAAAAGTGGGTTAACTGTCTGATCAGCTGTGTATTTGGGAACACCGGGAGACATCAACCAGCCCTTACCAGCAACCTGTTGGCCCCTCCCCACTCCAAATGTGACATTATGCATGTTTTCTTCCATATCATCAACCTCAGAAAAATCCACCCCTGACACCACGAAGAGCTATACTAATATAGCAATATAAGTGCAATATTGGCAGAAAAAAAAATATATTTTTTTTTTTAGAAAGAACCTTGAATACAAGGCACACCGTGACAGTTATGCACAATACAATAGCATGAGCCTAGCACAATAGAGAGCATCAAATCCCCCAAAGTGTAACTAAAATGCACATGTGCATGACCAGTTGTAAGGGATGACAAAAAAAATTAAATTATACATAACTGATGTAAAACAAATAGACTCAGTTATAACAGACCCTCCTCGTTTTTACTGCTTGCATCTAATGTACTGGCTGGTCACAGTAGTATCACCAGCACATACCAACATGAAATAAAATCACGGGAGAAGGAAACGAGAAAAAAAATAAATAAATAAAAAAATACGCACTCCTAAACAGAGGACGAGTGTCTCTTTAACGAGCTTTGAATCGCTCAGCAAACCTCGCGCGCCCGCGGGAGCGAGCGCAGTTCTCCGGCGCCGCGGAGCAGACGTGACGAACAGGGAGGAGCAGCAGACAGGAGCCAGGTGTCGACAGCCGAATCCCGGGGACCAGACGGACGCTGATCGTGGATGCCACGGGTTGTCACGGCACCAAGTGTAACCGGTGGTTACTGCACCAAGTGTGACCGGCGTGTCTGACTCTGCGTTGTGTTGAAGAAAAGACTCATACGTCGATCTTTTTGGAGGCAGTCTCCATTTATTCTTACATGGCTCCTGACGAAACAGCGCAAAACACACAAATCCTCCGGTCAATCACCACAAAACACGCCCCTCTCCCACGGAGATCGGTAACAAGAGGGCACGACACACAAATTATAGATTAAATAATTAAAAAAAAGAACATAACATACCTGACGAAACAGCGCAAAACACACAAATCCTCCGGTCAATCACCACAAAACACGCCCCTACACGAATCAAACAACACAAACATATGTTTCAGTGCAAAGTAAGTGTCTCGCAATGTGTTCAAGCTAGCCAGTGAACTTGAAAATGTAATTAGCACATGTTAAGGAAGACATTTCCTCGGACTGCGGATTCGCTTACCTCTCCCACGGAGATCGGTAACAAGAGGGAAGCGAATTGGCGCGAAAACGCTACTTGTAAAGGCGGCGTTACACCATAATGTGCCCGTAGGGGTACAACCTGGAACAAAGGTTCCACTTACCGACCCGGAAGATTAAATGGTCAGGTATTAACTAAAACCAAACATAAATAAAACAAACTTACACATACACAGTTTTTGTGTAATTATGGCAATAATACATTTAGAATACACACATTGCTAGTGTATAACTGACCCTGTTACACTAGCACTCTTCTTAAAAAAACAATGCACAGACTCATACAAAAGTAATCCCTCTCTATCATCACTTATGAATGACTCTTGGGTTGGCTTTCACTTTGATACTGTTTACAAACAGTAACCAACAATTCCTGCATACCTTTAAAAAAGCTGTGTATGACATTTAGATCATTCATATAGTAGTAAGTAAGCCACTATTTGTTATTAGTGGCGTCCTGTTTCGAACATTAAGTCATGGTACCTCTGTGTGTGTTGTAATCCCAGCTTCTCTGTTCTTTTATGTGCCATGTGAGTTCATGTGTGCACTTCACTGGCTATCCTATTGCAGCCACTCTGCACTGTGCTCATATAGCGTTTCCGAGACCAACGGCTTCATCGCAGAAACTTAGCGCCCACCCTCTGGCTCCTCACCAGGTTAAAGCTGTTGTTTCTGCCAGCACTGTTGCTGTTGTTAGTTATGTTCACACTGAGCCAGCAGCCGCCAGTGCAGAACCATGTGCAGAGCCATGTGCAGAAAACCTGAATCACACTCTGAATAATAGATATGCTCTGAATGCAGTATACAACTCCTTTAAATGGTGGGAATATCTAGTTCTTAAGACACAGATGGATTTCCACAGCGTAACATCAAGACATAGTAAGTCCTGAGGAGGTTATTGTTGCATTAATGTTATGATTTAGGCAGAGAAATGTAATATGTGGAAATGAACTGTAAACTTTCCTCCATCTATCCAGTGCCTTGATCTCACTTCTCGCCCCCCAGCCAAACTCCACCAGATGACACAAAATGCGTCATCGCTGGTTCTCAGGCTTCTGCTCAAACTACAGGCTGTACTTCCACATTTTTGTATAACCTACCATCCATGTTGCCACCATGGATACAAAGAGCATAAAGCTGGACCAAGGGACAGACCTGCTCCTCTCTCTCCTGCGGCAAAGCAAATGCTGCAGCCGCTATTTTCTCTAGACATTAAGCACCAATTTCAAAACTTTTACATGTTTCTAATGCATAGACAGTCCAGTTTTATATTTTAAAAAAAAATATATATTTTCAGTGGTGAAAGACTTCTTTATCTGCAACTTATGGATGCAAACAACTAATGCCACAGGATATACAGAGGTTCATAATAAAAAAACAGTGTATCATCACTGTCACCTCTCTCTCTTTTTAAGTACTCGATCAAACAAGCAAAAAGAAAAAGAAAAAATCCACTCCCTCAATCAATTAAATAAAGTCAGTCCACTGAAGCAACCAGGGTACCAAATCACATGACTCCAGTTAACAACACATGACTGTCCAAATAAAAAGTTGACTCAAGTTTTGCTGGACTGATACACACTGTCATGCAACAACCAGCTGCACTGGTCAATCAGGCACATGCAAGCGCACACTCCTGGTAGATTACACGCCATTTTTCAAACTGGACATCAGGACTGCAGCGATATATATACTGGTTTAAAGGTATACCGTGCAAAAGTTGATGGGTATCACACCGTGTGCATTTACTTTTCCATATTATTGAAACAAACGCAATCAGATGAAAAATCTCTTTTGCCCATGCTCATCTCCTTTCCCCCATCGACTTCTTTATTACACATACTTCCATTAAAAAAAGGTCTCACGCTTAAATTGATATGAAGTTTGTCCAATTAAAACACTTCTGTTTTCATTACTTTAAGGCTAATTGCAACTGATAATAATAACAATAATACTAATTGCGTAATACCGTGATAGCTACGGTATACCATGATTACCATAAAACTGTGATTATCGTGTGGTTAACTGTGGTTACCGTGAAAATCTCATTCCATTGCAACCCTACTGGACATGATATTTCACGTGTCTCTCTCCTTTCTGAAGTAACATGCCTCACCAACGGAGCCTCTTGCATTGTCTTTTTTGTTTCTTTTTAAATGCTGAATGCCTACTAACTCAAGCTCCTTTTCATTTAGGCTTTATGCCTCTGCTTTCTCGTTCCACACCTCCACCACCACTTCCACCTCTGCACCACTGTGTTTGTATATTTGTTCGTTTTGCTCTACCGCTCCCTCTCTATCCGCTAATCTCTAGTTTAAATAAGAGGCATGGCTATGCACAGAGCACACACACACACATTCATTTTACCACACACATTCTATTTCACACCTAGACACACACTCAGAGACATGCAAGCAAGCGTGACGTACAAACACACGCAGCGGCGCAGAAGTAAGACCCAAATACAAATAAGTGTAGACGTAAATTACACAATGTCAAATGGCAAACAGCCTGCTGGTCCTCTCAGGTAAATCCTGACAGTTCTGCATTTTGACCACTGGAGGGTAGTAGAGAGCTTTGACTTGGCGATATATTGATCCGCACATACACACACACTCATGTACGTGAACATACACACACTGGAGTGATACTAGTAGGTGTACAGTCAAGACCTAGAGCAGCGGCACTCACTCCCTGTGTGACCAATCACAAGCTTTTTATGCGCTCAGGCTACTGTAAATGTATATGAAAGCCCCGGCATTGTTTGGGTGTGAAATTTAGTCTCTGAGTCAAAACATGATGTGAAGTGAAGGGATGTGGATTTTTTATTTAGTTCAGCAGTCTCTTTTTCAACTCGGGGTGCGGGGAGGCTGGCTTTACAGAGGCCCTCCATTACCAAAACAGGTCAGTTTTTTAAAGATTATTTCACGGTACTGAGATTTACTTTTCAATGGCGTACAGCAGAGGGTGACAGGAATGAGAGCGGCGGGAAACATGCAGGAGGTGGTGAGTCCTGGTCTTAACCTTGTGACAATGAGAGTATGTGCACAGAGATGTGCACACACACTTTTAAATCTTGATCAAGACAGAAAGCTCCATTCCTTCCCTGCCGCTTGATCCTGCAGCAAACACAGCAGAAACGCAAGTGCTTGATTTACTTTAATCTCACCAGTAATGTGTCTGCGTTGGCGGCTGTTCCAGTCTGCTGAGGTAAATCAAGTGCCCCTGAACTAGTCCAAATATTTGAAGTTGAAGTGACATTGTTAACATAGACAAACAGATTTTGGCATTTGAGGGGAGAAAGGGACAGGAGCGCCTGTTTTAGATATAAATCTCAGTTTCGCTGTTTAACTTTTGAAGCTCAGCCAACCTGATACTAGATCCCTCTTTCCTGGAATAAAAAATAAAGACGACAGGCAGCATGCAATTACACATGGATCTTTCTTCGGTGATAATAACATGTTTTAAGCTAGATTTTTCTTCCTTTCAGTCCACCCATTACTGCTCTTTGCTCTGTTTCAGTCCCAGGACAGCGGGCAATTTGCAATTCCAGAAAAGCCACACATTAGTGTGTCTGATTTTATTATTCATCACGGCTGTAATCTTTTAGCATCCAATCAAAAAACACATCACAGCCTGTTCCTGTTTTAATAATTGCCTTGCTTGGACAATAAAACAAACAGGAAGACGCTGCATACAGAATCAATGTAAATTCCAACTGGCCGGCAGGGACCTGCTACACAGCAAAAATGAGAAATTGTAATGAAGCTACAGTAATTGACACCTGCAATTCTGCTGAGATTTGTTGTTTTTAAAGCTCATCCATGAGTAAGTTTGATTAGCTAGCAGCTTATAGGATATGTAGCCAGCAAGTGTACGAGCAGGTGGTCATTCAGGACAACCGGGACAAGCACAGAAGTTTGATTTTATGATGTTGTTGCACCCTTGGTTTCAGATGAACAGTTGGTGCACCGTTTTAAGCTGAAATATAGACAGTGACAGATTTAATCTTCATGTAACTTTAATTGTTGCACTATATTTCTAACATTATTTTCTAACTATTTAATGATAACTCATTAAGATCTTGGACACTGGCCCAATCATTAAAATCTCAATTATGTTTTCAATTAATTAATTGATCAATCATTTGGTGTAAAAAATATCACAAAAGTGAAAAATGTCCATTACAGTTTTTCAAGGGCCCAAGGTGAAGTCTCTACACTACAGTTTTTTTCGCTGAACCAGCACTCCTAAAGTCAAAACATAGAAAGTTTAATATGAAACATCATGTTTTTTTTTTTCATTTTTGCTTTTAAATGTCTTCACTGATTGATGATAAAAGTAGTTGCTTAATTTTCTGTTATTTAAAAAAAAAGATTAATTGATTAATTGTTTAGGGTATTTACAAACTGGTAGAAATGCTCAAATCAATAACTTTATATCAACAATTTACAAGATGTGTAAGGGTCTGTGATGAACCCAGAGAGAAACCCGCCTCTGCTTTGTCCTTTAACCCTACAGAACTTTTAAGTTTCTTTTGGTTCATTGTTTTGGTTTTTTTGTCTTGGTTCTACAGAGCACAACGTTACTGTTTCTGCTCACTGTCACCACTTTCCAAAAAAACCTTTGCCAAAACAGACTGCATCCTGCCTGCTCAGCCCTAAACAGCAGGTAGACTAAGTAAATGAGTAGCTTTTGAACATCAGCTCAGTTGCCAGAAGAAAATCTACATTTCTGTAAATCAGGAATATGTTAGCACGTTACACAGGTATTATAAACCTGTTGTAAAGTGACAAGAGATGGAGGGGATTGTGGTTGAGTGACAGCAAAAACAGTTGTGTTTTAGAAAATAACCATGGTGTTTCCTTCAGCTTTTATAGCCATCAATCATGGGTGTTTTTAAGCGACCCGTGGCTGCATTCCCAGCCTGGAGAGTGTCACCAAAAGCAGGTATAATAAGCCAAAACGTGGTCTTTTCCTAAATATCCGCTACATTATAATGTACAAATGCAAAGTGTCTGTAGTTTGCAGAAATGTACAACGGCAACATTTATTCTGGCAATTAGGCTGTAAACATTGTGGGGAATTTAGTAGCCAAAGAGAGAGGTATTTCCCTCAGGAGTTGGTGGAAAACAAAATAGAGTTGGTAATCTAGGATGCTCGCCAAGTGGCCAGAAACACAAAATTATGCTAATATTGGTATTTGTCTGCTGGACCGAGACTGGAAATAGGCAACTGTTTGCTAACATGTTCACCATAACTTTACAAGATGATATGTCAATGTTTTTTTTCTTTTTTTTTTGTTGTTTCTTTTGTATAATTTCCTTGACTCTTCAGTGTTGCAGCTTCTGTTAAAAAATGCAGTTTTGACTTCCTCCATGATGTTACATTTGCTGACATTGTTGACACTTTTAACACCTCTTTGAAGTCTTAGCTGTTCAGACAGGCTGTTAACCCTCAAAGGCTCTAAGCAGTAACTCTGTATGAAAAGCAATAGATTAACTATTTATTGGGTTATGAAATTATGGTTAAATTTGAAAAATATTTGAAAGCATTTATTTTTTTTTTTTCATTTTGAAAATATCTGAGAATTTCATAAATATTCAGTAATAATAAGTAGTAGTAGTAGTGATAAAATCATTATTAAGTCAAACTGTTTGAAAAAGAAGCAAACATCAGCCCTTTTTCTTTCTTTCTTTTTTTGTCCATCTGTCCACACTTTCATCACTTTATGCATTTCCCCTCTCTCTTTGATGTGTGTGTGTGTGTGTGTGTGTGTGTGTGTGTGTGTGTGTGTGTGTTTATGCATGCCCAAGGCGCCTTGTGCTGAAGTGCTAATGGACATAGGTGTGATTAACACCACACCACATGGTCTGATAGTGCTAGCCATACTGCTAACCACTCTGCTGTATGTGTGTTTGTGTGTGTGTGAGAATAAAACAGAATGAAAGCAGGAGAGTGTGACAGTGTGTGTGTGTGTGTGTGTGTGTGTGTGTGTGTGTGTGTGTGTGTGTGTGTGTGTGTGTGTGTGTGTGTGTGTGTGTGTCATCCAAGCTGTCATCCCGCCTCGAGACATCTGACTCTGCTGAGAGAAAAGTCCTTGACCTGGAACACCTCATTCATCCCTGAATTTGTAAAGTAAAAGATCCAGGAAGTCGCCTCTTTGTGTCTATAAATCAATATTACTGTGCTATTCTTTCTCATGCATTGTTTTATTTTGATAGAGTATATTAACCCTGTGATCAATTTCAATCGAGGTCATTCAAAGGTCATTATTGAGTTTGGGAGGAATGTTGACAAAACAGTCTAACTTAAACGTAAGTTTGTTACTGAAGCTGTTCTGGAGCTTTCAGTCATATCACATGATCTTCATCAGCAGATAGATGTTGCAGTTTGTCGTAATATTGTAGTTTTCATTTTTATGTGCATAAATTTGAATCATGACAACAGTCAAACTCCATCCACCGATGAATGTCAAGAGATGTGACAGAGTCACTTTACAGACCTTGAGGTCAGACTGTTGAGTCAAAAGTGGAAGACAATAATTTATTTCAGTTTTAGTGTATTCCATATGTTTCACTTTTGTGTGTACGTGACATTGAATAACGTGATAGTAATGGGCAGAAATTAACGAACAAATGTATTTGAACGACTGTTGTCCTGTAAATACGGAGTCAGCCTGTCAAACATCTGAGTGCTCATGAATCTGTAGTGTGTTGTATCGTAGCGCACGAACAGCACTGAATGACCAGGCAAGAATGATTAAATCGGACTTAATTTGAGACATCTGCCAGCTATTGCCAATCAGGTTTGAGTTGTAATGTGGAATCAACATGAATGCTACAAAGAATATGTGCCGTATTTTATTGCTCAGAACAATCAAACAAGTTTATAAAAAAAGAGTGAAGGAAATGGATCAGGTGAGCCATGAAATATCATTTTCAGATTATTCCAACACCACGTAACTGTGATATCAGCTACTTTACATAAAATCTAGTCGAATTTACTTAATTTTGTGAAGTTGTTGAGACTAAAAATGACAAGTTTCACAAAATCATTTTTTCTAAGTTGTAGCAGCTGAAGTAAAGTCGTGTTACTGTGTTTTATATCTGTAATCTGCTGGTTGAATACCAGTCAATAAAGTTTGTATTTTGTTAAACATGTTAAGAAAACAGAACTTGCAGATCTCCTAACTTCATCACTTCCAAAATCTTCTTTGTCCTGATCAAGTTAAGTCAGTCAACTTTAAGATTTTAAACTGCAATCTATGTGATATTATGAGAGTTACCTATGTATTTAATAAGACCGAAAGAAAAAAAAACAAACATGCAAAGGCAGAAATAATTGCAGACTAATCAATGCTGCAGCATCCTTAGTGCAATGAGTCACATCTTCCAAAAAAAGAGCAGGTGCACAAGACTGATCTTCAACCCTGGAAATTATATCACCAGTACATGTTCTGTTTTCATCATTTCCATGTGCTACTAAATTAAAGCACAGACTATGTTACTTGAGACTAACTAGATGGATTACACTGATGATGACACGGCACCAGCATACATTTTAAAAGTTACCTCCACCACTCAGATCCCATCAATCTAAAACGCCCAAGGCTCCAAACTCATTAAGCCCTGGGAAAGTTCTCTCATTGAAGCAGAAAGACATGCGGAGAAGACATAAAACAGTCGGGTAAACACAACTTTGAATCTCTCTCGCTGCATAACTAACTGTCAGTTGCTCTCCATCATCATAACTGCTTACTAATTCACCCATTTTTTTCCTCTCGCTCCCTGTAGCAATGTGCAACTCGCGAGTGATTAGTTCATTTGCAACTAATCTCTTTTGCGAATGGGGTCATTAAGAGTATTGTGAGTGATGTCATGTTATCCGGGCGCCACTAGATGCCAGGATGTGGTGAATTGCTGCTTGAATTTGGACATTAAGTTGCTTTTGATGACTAAGACTGCTGAAGAGGCACTGATTCGTTTGTGTCTCATTTAGTGGTCTTAGAAGTTGAAACCCTTATCCAATCATGTGTTAAGCCACTGAATCAAATGGATAAATAAAGTTCTATTCCTTGTAAAAGTCCTAAAAAAGTTTTTTTTCTGTTAGATGTATCAAAAAAAGTCCATAAAAGTAACTCTAAAAGAGAAAAATAATCTTTCTTTCTCTACACTTTTCTCAGAGTGGCTTCTAACTGTGATGTGTCAGAAAAAAAGTATTTTCTGCCATCTACCAATCATAGCGCTAATGTCCCACATCAGGACTCAGTCAAAGCACACAATCAGTCAGTCACTGAGCTGCAACACTATGGTGACAGGTAGAAAAGAGATGCACCAACTGAAGATGACATCACACTTTTGGTGTGTGTTAATGTGTGATTATGAGAGACCGCAGTTTATAAACAGTTCATCATTAAACTAGCACTTCTTTAGTTCCCCTTCCCAGGTTCAATTACACTTTGCATCCCAGATGTGTGATCTATTAACATTAACAAAAGTTAAAGTCCATGTTTGTTTTTTGTTGAGTCTTAGGTCCAGCGATGGTTTGGTGCAAAACAGAATTATTGATATAATTTAGAACGATGTCCATATCTCAGATGCTGGTGAAGAAGCCGACATCTCTGTAATGAGATAAGGAATGAATTTACTTGATTTATTCTTGAGTTACGTGAAGCATTCAGTTTCAAGATGAGTTCTGAGAAAAACTTGAAATGAAGTTGGAGCTAAACTAATTTAAGATAGACGATTAGTGAAGTCCTGTGAAGTTGGGATGGGAGGAGGGTTATCTTCAGTTTAGGCTCTACGTCCAGAAGTAAATATCTTGAATATTCATGTGTTTTTTGGTGTTGTTGTGATCAAAACCCTGAAGTACTGCAATCCCCCAACGTAACGGCTATCGTCTGAGGACAATAAAGCCTTTAGGGGCAATAGCTAATATTTTGGGAGATAGCGTGTAACCAGCATATTATTCAGGCTTCCTCTTATGTGCAGAGCTTATTGGGGGGAAACTTTAGAAAGAATTCTCCATAAAAGTTCAACACCAACATACAGGTATACAAGAACCTCTCTTACAGGCTCATCTAAACAACAGTGTTGTCCCTGTGAATTTAGGGCTAAGCTTTTGAAATAGATTGCATTGGATTTTACAAATGTACCTAAATACACTCCCAACCACTATGTTGAAGTTATCAATTTTAGTGAACACTTTTAAAGCTTTTACGCCTTGGTGCTAAGCTAATGCGGCTGTCTTGTGCCGTGTTTACTTTACTTTCTTCATTTTTAGTGGCCTGACTATCAGGGCCAAGAAACTGGTCACTGGAAACTCTCCCTGCTCCTGCCAGTGTGCACAGGGAGGAGAATTTTATCATCATGCCACTACCAGTTTAAATAAATGATTAAATTAAAGAACCAAAGAATTATTCAACTTGCTGGCTGAAAAGCAAACCTGCTGGAGCGTCTTCAAGGAAGTGTCTGTGTCCGAAAATGAGGCAGGAACTGTATTTGAAATAAATGTCACCAGGCTGTAAAAAAGTTTACTTCCCAACTTTGTTCCTGAGTGCCAAAACCACGTCTGAAACAAATCCCAGCTGAACCACACATGGATGATTTTTGCGACAGGATACAGATTGCGTTGCTCTGGCTGATTACATTTCAACAGTATATTTCACCTGTACCCCCGGAATCTGGATGAAATAAAGTTAAACTAATAAATAATGTAAAGTTCAGTTTCATGTTTTTTCTCCCCCGTTTTTTCTCTCTTGTGGGCTTCGTCTGACTCTTTTTCTGGCTTGTTTTTGAAAAGAAATTCCCATTCCTTGTTTTAGTAAAATAACAAAATTGGCAAATGCTTTTTGTCATTTTTAGTATGGGCTGGAATAAAAAGAGAGAGAAAAAAACATGCACAACTTTTAAACAAGCATGTGTACTTATTTGCATGCGGCTCTCTGTGGGCGCACTGCTCTGGCTTCTAGGTGTAAACTCTCAGGAAACAGGCACACATATTACAATAAAATGTTAACTAATAAGCACAGCGCATGAGCTAAAGACCCAGTGAAAGAGGTATGACGCAGAGCTCGCCCCCAGTCATTTTCATGAGAAAACTGCCTCACATTAACAAAGTTCTGCTTGGCACAGTGTCACAGATATTGTGGGAGACGGTGCAGATTTCTTATTTATATGCTGAATTCTTCACAATCTTAGGACAGCTGCTATTCAGCTGAAAAACATAATATTTGTTTTTGATAGCCACAGTGCACAAAGACTGGACAATTGAATTTGCCAACCTCTTTAAAACTAAATTGGTAAATTGTCGGGGTGTACCTGAATCTGAATATGTGATTCAGGAAAGCAAAATGAATGTAATAGAAAAATATACTGACTCTATCCGAAAACCTATGATGGACATGCCTAAATGTATATTTCATCAGATCGATTCATATTATTGTGGATGGCCACAAGATAAAAATGGCCATTCTGTTCCCACCGCACGACTTTGATTTCACTAACTAGTTGTTTGATTTACTACACATTATTGATAAGTGATTGCTATATTCTGTCACCGAGCTGACCGCTGATGAATATCACTAAGGGGAACTCTTGCATCAATGTGGAGGAGTCATGTGCAATGTCCAAGTCATGTTCAAGTGGACATTTGTGCCAAAATGGTTGAGTCCGAGGGGATGTTTGTGTCGAATTTAAAAAAATGCCCTCAAGGTGTTCTTGAGATATCACGTTCACAAGAATGGGACAAATATGAATCATGGAAACAAAGTGCCTGTGGTCAGGACTGTTGCTGGTGCGGAGGCTTAATAAAAAATACAACAGAGGCAGAGAGTTAGGTATAGTATGGAGACGTGGAAAAATTCATAAATATTTCATAATAAATTATATGCCATTATCAAATCAATTTGGTGCTTCAAAGGAGCAACTATTTCATTGTCAGTTAAAATGAGTTTGGAAAATACATTTTCCAGATTGAACATGACTTCTAGTATAAACCGTGCCCACTTCGAGTCGAATAATTTTGTTTGTTTAAAGAGATATAAATACAGATAATGACGTCAGTACACGTCATTGTCATCATCATTTCTGATGTTCTCTCATTTCCCAAAAGATTCATGGCATTACAATAATGTCACACTACTTCTGCCTCTGTTTCAGGGCCTCAAAAGGTGTAATTTGCATGGTCACAAAATGTTTGGCTTTTAACAGTTTAGTTCAGGGCCTCTCAAATTACCTCTGCCACCAGCTGGGATTTCTTCTAAGTATGCCTTGTGTTTGTGGTTTACTCTCTTTTCTCCATCTAACATGAGTGCCATTAAAGAAACAAATCTCAGTCACAGACATTTGCACACAGTGTCATATTTGATTTGAACGCTACAAATTTGATTTGTTTGGAGCATACTGCCAGCCTTACTGTTTTATGATGCAATTCCTCTCTCTGTCTCACGCTTTCCTCCCCTCTCTCCCCCACATCTTTCTGCTCTGCCCCACAATGAGCTAAAGTGACTTCTGTTTTAATTCTTTAGTTGGACACTGAGGCTCATAAAGACTCATAACCAGAAGCTGACGGTTGTTGTTTGCTTCATAACTTTTGATGGGAAATCCATACTCTTGTACAAATTGGTCAACAGTGAATAACTTTAACATCCTGTCCAAACACTACAGCACTGGCTGGCTAATGCTGGCTGGCTTGAGTGTTAAATTCATGCCACCAAATTCTTATATACTACTTTTTTATCTAAATATATTTTTTAGTCTTGATTTGTTAACAGTAAAATCTCTCAGATTATTATGGATGTGCATGTCTCCCTTTCAGCTGCATATTTATGTCCCTCTGTTGCATCAGCTGTTTCATCTTAAAGAGAAATTGCCAAGAAAATATAACTTTTGCTCTTTCTTTCAATGTCTACGTTCTGCTTAGTCAAGAGCTGATGATTTTTGACATATCTAGCATACCAGCATTCAAATCAACAAAAGCATAGCCTACTATTTTAGTATTATAACAAACTAACAATTAGGAACCTTGCTCGCTTAGCCCATTTTCCGTCCCTTCAATTTGATAAAAAAGTGTAGGAAGACAGAGAAAAGAGAAAACGTATCAAAGAGCGATTGTGGCTGACTGGCATAGCATGTTCCCCAACTGGCAAGCCTGCTAGTTGCTAGCTCGCCAGCTTGATCAATCCTATTTGCTACATAGCCAAGACTCTAAGATCAAATATTTTGCAAATTTATGTATGGATACATTTTGCCATGCCACTTTTAAAGGTGTAGTTAATTAAGGCTGAATGAAATTAAAAATTAAATGGCAGGTCCATTATTTTGGCTTTTTTGAGTTTTTTTTTTAATAATGTATCAAATCTGAAAATTCAAATTTTGTTCCTATATATGATTTGAAATGAAACTGCTGTTAACCAAGCCCCTCTAAAACTGTTTTCCTGATGTCGATTTCGGCATAATGATGTTGCTACAAATAAAACCCCTGGCCAACCTTATGTGCTTCTTTTTGACTGAGCCAAGCCATATTTAGGAGTTGTGTGTTTTTGATCTTCCAAATCAGCGATATTCCTCTAACCCCCAACTGACGCGGCAGCTAAGCAATGTACTGCTGTGGATGCCACGTAAGTTTTGATACGAAAGTCACAAAATAACACAAACAGACAAACCAACTGAGGCAGCTTAAGACCAACAGCCCCCATGTTCTGCAAGTTAAAATGACTGTTTTTATCGAAGGAGTCCAGTGGCTTTGAAAAAAATGATAAAATAGCTTCAGTTCCCAGTCGGAAAAGGGCTATTGCCAAGGTTAATCTGTTAAAATATTAAACTGACTATGAGTAAGTACCTCATACAACCTCACATCAAAAAATCCCAACTAACCCATTCAGTGATTATAACTATTATTATCAGTGCTTGCAACTCTTACTAACCTATGTCACTGCTTTTTGCTAATGGCTAAGTAGATGTTTCTTTTGGAAAAACCCAGAAAAGATAAATAAGGACCCAACCTTTAAAAAGATTACTCCTGATTAATTCAGAGTGATAGCAAAATAAGTAGTTTTAAAATAACTGAAAAAGATCTTGTATCATCAAGATATAAATCTGCCCAAAAGACACCAAATGGTTGAGATGTTCAACATCCAATCCACACAGTGTCAGATGCATGTATCATACTGTAAAATGATGGTTCAGGTGGAGAAAGAGAGAGAGAGGGGAAGAAGAGCTAAGATGCTATCAAAATGCATGAGGCTTTCCAGACTGATGCTGCCCTGCAATCTGACAGTCACACAGCAATCGCTACAATCACACACTTGAGCAACAGGGACCCGAGTGTGTTTGTTGTGTGTATGCGTGGCAGTTTGTAAGTGAGAAAATCTGTTTGTGTGTACATGTTTAAGTGTGTGAGTGAGGGTGTGAATTTGTGTCCGTATCCGAGCTGGAAGGCTTGTTCCCATTCAGTGGTTTGTCATTGCTACAGGACACGCATGTCCAAATCAATGCTGAAGTCATGACACTGATTTAACTTCAGCCGCCAGTCCTCCTCCTGTCCCCTTTCCTCACACAGAAATACTGTAGAATCCAATGTGTCTTTCCCTCTCCATCTTTCACACTCGTGCATGCACACACAGACACACAAAGGTGCTACAAATCTCAAAAATTGAAATCCAGGGTGTCATGCAGCATGTTCTTTCCCTGCATTGTTTTCTGAACATTGCATCCTTTTTATCGGGAGTTAAAGTGAAGGCAGATGAGAAAGTTTAAGGGAGATAGGCCATAAAACCTTCAAACCCAGGATATCATGTTTAAAAACAGCCTTATAAAAAAAACACGTGTTCTTAAGGCCCTGACACAAAAGCCAACGGTCATCTTTCGGGTAATGTTAGCTCAGTGAGCATTTGTTGCGGTGTATTCCACACCATTGAGACCTGTGAACTTTTTCCCTGCTTATTAAAATTGTTAAATTGGTGTCAGAGATGGGACCTGTCGGTGAATGAAATCACTCTGAATGGCAATTTAACAGGAGAAACAGAAGTAAGGAAAGTAAACAAAGTCAAGGAAGGAAGTTAAGCGGGAACAAACTTGTTTTTCTTTAGACTTTGAGCTCTGCAGCAGAAACGTGTCATCTATGTTTGTGCTATTGTTCACTGAATCGTGGTAAATGTTTTGTTATTTCAAAATTGGGTTGTGTTGTAAATATGAACTGGCTAACTAGTATCATGGTGGTCTTCTGCTTCTCCATTTTTAATGATGACTAAAAATGACAATCGTCTGCTGATATGTCAAGTTATTTCTTTTCATGTAGGTGCAGAACATACGTTCAAGCTAGTTGGCTGTTTTCTTTGTGATGTGTTCAGGTACAACTTTTTGGTGGAGGCACAGGCGATGTAAAAGGACACAACAGCCGGCTTTTGTTGCCACTAGTTCTTTGATGTCAGTTTGGTGCAGGCATGTCAAACTGGTCCACAGGGGGGCCGGTGTGGCTGCAGGTTTTTGTGCCAACCAACCAAGAGCACACAGTTTGACCAATCAACTGTCTGAAGACGGAGATCAGTTGATTAAATGAGTCAAGTCTGGTGTGCTGCTACTTGATTGGAAACAAAACCTGCAGCCACACCGGCCCCCCTGTGGACCAGTTTGACATGCCTGGTTTGGTGTGTCTGAGCCTTTATCCTAAACTTCTCTTATGTTTTCTGTGAGGTTTGCTTTTGTGAGCGTTAATTTGTTCAGAACTTTCTAAGCTTGTGCTGAACGTCACATGTTTACTAGTAGATGTGTGTTAGCTGAGATTTCATCATAAGCATAATCAACCTGCCAACTGTTGTGTAATGTGTACTGTTCTGCTCGGCACTGACTGGCTTCAAATATAAAAAAAACAAATTTAATATTGTCACTATTTAAAATCCATTAAAAAAGGAAATATAATGTTATTGCTATAATGTTATTGCTCTCAGTAAATAGGCTGAAAGGGTATCAGTGTTTCTTGAAGTTCAAACCGCATTTCTGATAAAAACCTGTTGCTGTCCAAATAATATTGGCTCATATTTGACCCAATCTCCGATCCCTATAGCATCACTATGAGCTTGTTTTCTATTTTGCTGTATGAAATAAGATGTTACCCCTTTACCACTCCACCTTCCTTTTAATTGCCATAAAAGAGCAAATATTGCCTGAAATATACAACTTTGCTATCTATCTATCTATCTATCTATCTATCTATCTATCTATACAGCTACTGTAAAACAGCCTGTCACTTTGCTTTGTGCTGATAGAAGAAACTGTCAGCTGCCCTGGTGAAATGCTAACATAAACGAATCTTAGAAGGGAGTGGACAGATTGGTGTGTGTGTGTGTGTGTGTGTGTGTGTGTGTGTGTGTGTGTGTGTTTGTGTGTGTGTTTGTGTGTGTGTGTGTGCTGGTTGCATACACCCGTCAGGCAGACAGAACAGATTGAAATGCTATTGAAGCCCCATAACCAAGATAGACGCCCCTGGACTGCCCACAATACCCTCACACCAACACAAACAGAGAGCCAGAACAAACAGGACTATTATTCTGAAAACCCGTTCCTCTATGTCTCCCTTCACCTTTCTAACTTTCAAGAGAAGAACATCATTAACTTACGACAGACTTTGTTGTTCAATAGCTAGTTTGCAAAAAAAAAATGCGTTTGTAAAGTATTCTATCACAGCCTGGGCTTACACTGTCCACTGGCTAAAAACAGGGCAGCAGCAATATTAAGGGACATGTTTGCTCCTCATTTTATATTTCACAGGCTCTTCATGAACTTTCAAGGGCAGTTTTGCCCTGAGAACCCATTAATTTCTACCCTGGAGTGTGTGCATATTTGTGTGCTTCCCATTTAGCCATTTGTGTAAAACAGAGGCCTATACTTGATACTGAGCTGATGAAACAGTCGAGGCAGCTCTATCAAGCTGAATCTGGTCCTTGAGAGCTTTAGGAGGATGTGAACTTCAGATCAAAAACAGCGGATCAGTCACGAAAAAGACAAAGAGAAGAGAAGCAGCAGCATTTCTGGCCCATTTAAACCACAGGGGCCAGACCGGGGCCAGCTGTCTGTTAAACCGAATGAATTAACCCTGCAGCTGAGATGGCTTACTCTAATGGCATGGATTTAGAAATGGAAGGACAAATATTTGTGCTACCAGTGTGATTTCATGTCATTAGTGATTCCCAAAGTCAAACTATTTTTCCTCTTACTCTTAATCAATGCAGGATGATGCCGCATCAGACAGACAGCTCCTGTGGAATACATGTTTTTAAGGTAGAGAATATACTCAGTGATGGAGAAAAAGGGATGAAAAAAAATTATTGCATTTCAGGAGGCCCTCAAATCCTGGACCCAAACCCCAAACCCTCAATGAAGGCACTTTAATGTGGTCGCAGCAACATTTGAATAAAGGTCTAGATAGATCAATAAATACTTTACTCACCCGGAAAGGGAAATTCATCATATTCTCAGTAAGGTAAGAAAGACACTTCTATCACCTTTATTACAACCAAACAACTTTCTGAAACACTCAACACAACAGCAGCTCTTCTTTATGACACCTAAAACAATCAGACTTTCTTATTTCGTTGTGTGAAACTTTCTGCGTTTGCAGAGCCACAACAGCAGCTAAATACTGTATGTGACCTGTCCACAGGATTTATTAAGCTCATGCTTCTTCCTGCTCGTTTTTGGACATGTTGAGAAAATGATGTGTTTGATTATTTTGACTATTTCAGTTTGTTTTTGCTTTTTGTTTTGTTTTGTTTTGTTGAAATAAAGCCTTCATTCTTTACTTCATTTATTCATTTAAACACTTTTTAAATTTTTTATCACGTCTTTAAAATGCAAACTGCAAGTGAAGTTATAATGCAATGTCACAAGCATCGTCATGGCAAGATAATGCTTAAATTAATTAAATGCTAACAAGCTAATTTTTTAGTACATATAATGTTGATGTGTCTACAACATTTTCATCTGGTTCAAAGTGGTGAGTAACTAACTGACATCCATGGAGTCACGCCACAAAACATGTTGTTCCCCAAACAAAGCTCAATGATCATGTAACACGTCGACAATCTGTGATGGTTCCCTCTAACAATACTTCATATAGTGTTTCCTAAATTACACATCAGGCAGCAGACTCATGGTGTTTATCGCTTATTTTTATTTATTCTTATTTGTCTTTTTTCAGTAATCTAACATGTGAAACTAAAGTTGCTCCAGTGGGCAGATTACTCTTGTGTCTGTTGTTTGTTTCATTTCCTCTGTAGTGAATTATCAGTCAGAGGACCACCACAACAGAAATATGTGCTGAAGTCCCTGAGCTGAACTCAGTGATCTATTGCACATTAATATTAGATGAATACATGATGCTGCAACATTTTGGTATTGAATTTGTAAACAGGTTCATATGGGTACATGTTCACTGTGTTTGTGTATATTTAAGTTGGCGTGTGTGCATTTATAATTTGTATCTTGATGTGTGTGTATTACTACTAGTTAATTAGGAAAATGCTCAACGCCTGACTCAGTTGCATCTGAAGGCCACGCGCAACTCATCACTCTAGGAGTTGAAGGCGGGGAGAGGAGGTGGCATGAAGAGATAAGCATTTTTTCTCTCTTTCATTATTTCCACTACATTCCTAACTTCCTCTGTTCTCCTTTTTTATTTGTTCTCGCCTCACTTTTCTGTCAGACTCACTGCACTTGCTTTTTCTTCTTTTTTATTTTCCTTTCTCCCTCTCTGGCTTTGTTATGGCCACCTTTCAAACATCTCTTACAGGCACTTCTCAGGCTTTTCAAATTCCATTTCCTCCTGCAGGCACATGTTGAAACCCTTGGATCTATTTAGATGCACACTTAATGACAATTTCCTCAAACACTTGACGAATCTCCATTTTACTCAAATGCAGATTTATCTAAACTGTGTTTCAAAATGAAATGACACTCCCTGCTGTGCCTGGTAATTACACTCTGGTGACTTGGCAGCAGCACAGCCACTAAGCAACAACTGCCTAATTTAAACTGCAGCTTATATGAATTTTTGTCATTGCTATAGTTGCAGAGCAATGGTGAAAAAATTGCAGCAAGGGAACTACATGTAAGGAAAACAGAAATCCAACAGTTAGGGAACGCACAAAAGAACCGGAAATATATAAAGAGACTGTCATATAAACTACAACTTCTTCATATAGTAATGCAGTGAATTTGGGGATGATTATGATAAGCAATGAGTTTGCGGCTGATGATTTTAGGTTGAATGATTCACACAAGGCACCTCAGATCCCTCCACTAAAGCTGATCAGGAAATTGAAAAGGAGAACACTGAGTCATCCTTCAATCTTCTTAAAGGTAAAGTCTATGATTCTTGAGACAGCCTAAAAATCGACCCAACACAAAGATGTGCTTTTCAAGATGCTCCGCCCACCAAAGTCATGGATGACCAATGCCAAGGCAATGACAGGAACAACTGGATGAGCCGGCTGATCAGAACAGCGATATGGCTGAATCCATAGCATCCGCTGCATGAGGGTAAGTTAACCTTGTTACATTGAAAGGTGTGCACTTTCTCATTTCCTGTGTTTGCTTTTTTTGGTGTGTATATCCAGGTGCCACCGCTGACCACACCTGTGCTTGATCTGCTCATTAAAGCAGAAAGATTGGTGGTGTGGACACAAACACATTACTTATATAGATTTTTGTGCGATATTGTGATAAAGCAAGAATCGAGCAGGAAGGTAAGTTTTACTTTCTTACCTGCTCTTATGTCATAACGTACTTTTTTGTCCAATTTGTTTTTTCTTTTTTTCAGGTGGCTTTTTATTGTGTAAAATGAACCCATGGTACTTTGAAGTGAGACCCTGAATGTGACATTTTCGTTTTAAAAAATCTGACTCCTCTTTTACAACATTAGTCTTTTAAATGAATGGCTAGTGAGTGTGTGTGTAGAGAGGCAGGTGCTTGTGAGTGTTTTTCTACAGATATTCCTTTGTCAAAAGCGGAGAGGAAGAACTGTGAGTAGCTGATGCGGGTTGGAAAAGGGTGTTTGGATAAAAGTGATGAGGCCTTTTGTATAAAATCTGCAACCAAAAGTACAACAGAAGCAGCGTCTCATTCTGTCCTCACTGCATTTAGATTGCCTAATTTGCACATGAAATGAAGTGGCATCTTATCCCTGCGCAAGTACTGCGTATGTTGCACTGATAAGTGACTTTATAATGCACCCTGTTGAGCTGTTAGCTGCTGATGATTGTATATGGCTTGTAATATGTAAGTAAGTTTTTTTTATTGTGTACTTTCTGTTTTTGTATTGTGTTTTTACTTTAAAGTGCACATTTTTCTTATAGTACTAAATTTTTCACTGAAAATATTTAAGGTACTTTAAATCCCATCATCCACTCCACTTACAAGATTAAACCTAATATTGCAGGATACATACAATGACTCATAACAAAAACAGATGATTTTAAAGCAACTGGTTAAAAAAAATAAAATAAACCAGTCAGAAACCATTCATCCTGCTCACTCTTCCTATTAGTTCACAATGCTGACCTTCTATTCATGTGTCTCCATGGTAACCAATCAAGGCAATTCACCTCCAACACCTCTTCAAAAGCTGGGGGCTCTTGACAGTAATTGGCAGCATATGTATGTAAATGTTAATGTTTTACACTGAGACCCCACTTAATGAGCAAAGGAGAGGAGAAAGTACATCTTAAGAGTTCTGCTGAGTGAACCAGTGTAGCCAGTAATTGAACCAGTGACCTTTTAAAGAGTTATCTTGAGGGGTTTGCTCTGTTGAAGCCCGGTGAGTCAGGGATGGAAGTTTCGTCAAACTGTAGCGCTGTGACCAAAACAAAATCAATATGGGGGCTCGGCCGGTGGGTGAGTTGACTACTTTGAAGAGCAACTGAGCAGCATTAAAAATCACAGAGGGGACGACAGCATGAACCTGACACTGAATCAACACTAGACAGGGCGACCAATGTCACTTTCCTTTTAGTTAATTAGAAAAACACTTTTCATATTATTAAAGGGATACATCATCCACGAAATGATAATTTTTTAAAAATCAATTACTAGCCTTGAGTTAGATTTTGTTTTTCCAGGGTGCCACTATTTTATTCTCATTTTTAGTGCTTGATAAAATGTCATGAAATTTGGTAACGCCCTGACTTTTCATCTAGTCCCATCATCTGATCAACATGTCAAGGTTTAAAACTAAAAGTGACTGTGCCTTTGCCATCAGGGCCCCTCGGCCTGCCTGAGGAGATTACGCTGGCAGGATCAGTGACTTCTTTCAAATCACTTCATAAAACCCATTTTTATAGACTTGCTTTTATGTAATGTTGTCTTTTAATTGGTGTTTTAATTTAATTTCTTTTGTCTTTTTAATATATTTTAACTCATCCTTTTATTCTGTCTTCATCCTGCTTATTATTATCATTATTATTAATGTTCTGTGTTTACTGCCTTTATTTTGTTATGTCTTCTTAGATGTTTCTGCCTCTAATCTCCTGTTATATTCTGCTTTAACTCTTGTTCGGCCTTTGTTTGGCCACATACTTGCTGGATTATACAAGAGATAACCATGTTTTTCCATCAGTTACATTGGATCGCTCGTTGCGCACAAAGCCCTGCTCCACAGGCACACCCTGCTATTTTGCTTGACGTGCTTTAACAAGGCATTTTTGAAGTAGCTGCACCTTTAGCGACGCGTCTCAGTGTTATTGGCACCTCAGGGTAATTTCTGACAACAGCGAGATAAGCCTGCCTGATTCCTGTGTCTATAAAGCCTAGCATTCTTTTAGTGTAAGAAAAATGCTAGTACAGGGCACTAGGGACACCACAGCATTTCTGAAAATTTAAGAGAAATTCAACTAAAAGCACTCGGAGTAGGTGCAAAAAAAGTTGGAGTGTTCTGAGAAAATATGCATATTCCCAATATCTCCTCATTGGGAACAATTGAAAAAGGATGCTGGTGCTCAGAAAAAACCCACTATCTCTATCAGATGGCACCTATCCATGATTTTATTATATGTGTTTTTGACTGATGAATTAATTGCAACTTAACAGTTTTAATTATTTATCAATACATGTTTATAATTTTAAAAGTTTATGACAATATAATGAATTTTGGGGGCTTGCAAAGCTCATTTGGGTGGGTATTGCTGCCAAATGCCCCCTTTGTGCCAATGATGATGGCTAAATATAGCCTCACAGAACTGCTAGTATGACTTGACTCTTAAATTTTGTGTCTCTTCCTTTTTTAAAAAAACCATTTATATGTTTTTATTTGACCAATTCGGTTTGTTTTTACACTGTGCTTTTTAAAATCATCATCATTAGAGTAGAGGTGTGTCCAGTGACTTTTTGACCTCTCTAAGCACATCTGTCTAACTTCTGTTCTCATAAGTGTATGGCAGGAAAAAAAAAAAGTTAGATTCCCCAAAATAATTCATCATTTTTCCACTCTACATATTACAGAAATGTAAACAGCAAACAAAAGAGAAAAAAGATTGCAGTGCAGGAGAATCTGATCCCATATCAGATTCTAAATTGTTTGGCTCCTTTATGTACATGTGAAAAAAGGACACAATGTGATAAAAACTACCATAGTTTCAATATTGCGTCTTCTGTAAAAGCTCCACTTCATGCATCAACCCAGCATCTATCCCGCAGAAGCAATTTGAAAAACTATTTCTTTAATAACACACAATGTTCTTTAACCAATAAATATTTAACCCATTATAATATACATAGCTGCAGGCTCGCTCTTTCCTAAAATAAGTCTTCTGGTGCGTGACAAGTATCTCAGTCAGCACGCAGTCCAGAGTGGAATAATACCTTCATCTGTATGACAGAGCAGTAAAACACATTCAAACAGAAAGCTGCCAACAGTGTTTCAATTCCAATTTATGCCCTTCTGAACTTTATTGCAGTGCATTGGGAGCCACAAGGTAAACAAAACTGAGTGTAAACAACAAGGAAACTAGTAACCTGTGACGGTAAACACCACAGATATCAGGTGGAGAGGAAAAACAGAATGCATTTTCACTTCCAGAACTGCAAAAGCACAGATCAAGAAATACTTTCCACAAACAAAATGTATTCGCATAAGATAAATAAATTAATCCTAGCGGCTTATAAAAACAAAATAGGAAAATATTGACCTGCAGAATGTGTAAATTACACATACCGCCATCTAATTCATCCCATAGACCCCTCTGTGTATTTCTCTGCATGTGCCCGACTACCACAGTGTGATTATATTAAGGATCTAACACACACTCACACACACACACACATAGATTTTGAAAGTAATACCCGCTGTGGTTGTTTATATAACCAACAAATGAAAAATACTGTCCACAAACCCCCAAACTACCATATGAGTTCACACACTTCTAAACACATGTCAACGCTTCCCTCCACAATTCCCTGCATGTCACCGTCAACCAATGAGGTGCATCTCATTGCAATTTAAGTGCAGCACACACTCACACCTCTCCCTTCCTCTCACTGCTTGACTTTCTCTCTCAGCGTGATAGTATTAGCAGTCTAGGACTCCTGCTGATAATGTTATGAGCGGTCCAGACCAGCTCGTATACAACTCAACATGCCTCTGAGAGGAGGCAGTCTCTTAAGCCCTCTTACCAACAGAGAGCCTCATATCCAAGGTACTTATGACCTGCCCTCTTTATGGGACTTAAAATGATGACGGGAGAGATGAAAGAGGCATGTGAAAGGGGCAAAGAAAACCCATTACTCACATAGGGACAGATGATCAGATGCTCATGTTGGTTTTAAGCCATTTTGTTTTAGAAAATATCTAGAGTAGATGACAAGAAAGATTGAAAATAAGGCATGCTTGCAGTCTTTGTTGAAAGCCCTACGCTCCCATGGTTGTACAACACAGATGTTTTCACTATTATGCCCTTTTTTAAGGACAGTGTGGATGTGAACTTGTCTGGTCTCGCTCCCAGGGCATCAAAATACGCAGCTTGAGCAGTCATTACAGTGGCATCGTTAGTGACACTGGGAGCAGCTTTCAGCATCTGTGTGAGATGCACTAGGCTTTTAATCTGTAAATTCTTCCATGTTATTATTGGATATTCAGAGCCAAAGACGTAGTATAATATAAAGAGAGAAAGTCCACGTAATGTGTGCTGGAGAGGAGGTGGATGGGTCTAACAAACACAGGACTTTGACCCAGAAGACTGGTGTCCATGTCCTGTATGAAACCTCAGTGTCCTCTTTTAAAACTTCTTTTTTAAAAAATGTTTATAAAATGGCTTTTAATCTTTTTTTGATTGTTTCATACTTTCAAATTTGCTTATTCTCACAGTTTTATTAATTAATTATTGAACTTATTCCAATCCTGTAATTGGACCTCGTATTTTGTTTACATGTCTGTAAAGCACTTTGTAAACTTGAACTGAATGTGTTGAATGTCACATGTGGAGACAGACAGTGCCTTCTGTCTGTACTCTGTGCTCCTTTTGTTGTATTTGTGCAAGTTTTCTGAAAGCTTACGGATACGCATGAAATATAGTAATACTACAGGAGATCTAGGAGGCAGTTAGCGTAGCTCAAGCAAGATACAATCATAGGAGTTGACAAAGAAATTTAAATAATGGCAGAATGAATGTGTAATACATAATAACATTTAGTGAAAGTAGTGGGCAAAATTCTGATCTGATTATGATCTCCTCCACCGTTGTCTTGAATATTGTCATGTCATTTTACTCTGCTCTCTAGTGCCATCTATTAACTATCTATCCTGTTACAAAGGACAGATAGAAGTATGAGGGCAATGTTTGACACTGACATATTTATTTTCATACATAAAGGGAGCATAAGTCCAGACACACCACACGTCACGTCACGTCACGTCACGTCACGTCACGTCACGTCACGTCACGTCACGTCACGTCACGTCACGTCACGTCACGTCACGTCACGTCACGTCACGTCACGTCACGTCACGTCACGTCACGTCACGTCACGTCACGTCACGTCACAAACAATTTCCAACCAAAAAACACCTGACAAAGGCTAGTGACAACAGTGTGGGATACACAACAAAAACTATGATAGACAGACAGAAAGACCCAACACTGACCAACGACCAACTGTCAGCTTAATGTGTCAGGGCCCTAAACGTCAACATTGAGTTAATTTGTCACGTGAATCGTTAGTCAGTTGTTAGTCACATTAGTAGACTAAAGTGACTAATGTTAATCACAACCTTTGACCTTAACCAAGTAGTTCTGTTGCCTAAACCTAACCACTGACCCCTTCCACATCAAGAAACAACACAAAAGGCTGCTCCTGCTGTTTTACAAGTTTTTGATAGATGCATGAAGAAGAAGAGGTGTGATGACAAAAAAACATAAAATCCAAGCTCCATCATAGAGTGTGGACCACCATCATGCTCTCATAAAGCTAGATCCTTAAATATAAGTAGTAGTTTCTGGTAAAATAAGCTTTGATGAATAAACAACCTGACTGAACTGCATTTGGATGAGGACATTAAACTATGATTGTGCTGAATGTTGAAAAGGAAAAAAAGCTGAGGATCAAAAACAAAAGAGCGGACCTGATTCTGTGAAATTTTGTGAAATGTACAGAATGAGTCTGTCAAAGCAACTTGTTTAATAAGGGTTTCTTTTCTTCAAATTGCTGTTTGATTTTTACTAAACTCATTTCAGACCCACAGATGGTCTAAAGGCAAAAACAAGTATTTTCTGGGTAAGTATCTTCTGGTGTCTCATCACTTTAATAATAGTCCATCTCTGCTTCACTTTCTTGCCAGTAATCATTTTGTCACAGCACATGCCAGATTTTCACATCATGAACATTTCATTATCAGAAATGAAATACTACATTTCTCCTTTAAAATCATGAGAGAAGAAAAGTCAAGCTATCAATAGTTAAAATCATATTTTCTAATGTTATAGGCTAAATGACTGACTTGTTATTTAAAAGCACACAGGGAAGGGCTAACATAGATAATTAGACTTTGAGATTTTATTCTGTCATTTTTGTCTGTAGCTGCTTACAATGTCTGAAGTGCAAGGAAACAGCAGCAGAAGGCGATCAGTAGAAGAAGCTTGTCAGGAGTCCCACATTTTGTCTGATACCATCTCATGTAGATATACTGTATATACTACTTTGAAGCCAGGAGACCTGAATGTTCCCACTTGTTGAAGGCAGATTCAAGGACATCATTTACAGAGAAATGTCAGCCTATTCAGATGTTATCACCCCATTAAAGGGCCATTATCTGTGGCTTTTTAGCATCACAGATATGGGTAAGAAGGGGCTTGCCACACTTACTATTAGTTGCTGTTCTTAGCCCATTAAATGGCTGTTTGCTTATCCAACTTTGTGAAACAATTGCAGTTTGTCAGGTTTCACTTCCATCTCCACCTCCTCACACTTTACAAAAATTAAGTCAAAATAAGTCATTTGGAGCCCCATTCAGCAAAGAAGCAATTGGCATAGTCTCTAGTTCCTGCCATCTGACAAATCGAGAGCAGCACCAAGTTAATCATGAGCACACTGATTGCCTCACACAGCTGTCAATCATGACGTCAAACCCCTTTTTTGGCATAATTAAAACCAAAATAACACAAATAAAAAACAGAAAAACAGAAACAAAACATTCAAATGTATATTAGCGTGATAAGAACTACCTAAAATGACAGAAATTATTTTTGGGGAAAAAAAATTCCTTGACGTGTACTTTATTCGCCCTGGAGGGATCAGGGATTATGACCCATACTACAGTCAGCCTGTCAGGGGGAGAACAAGAGGTTTTGTCTTCACCATTGGGCAGCTGTCCTGCTGGACCTGCCTGTCTATTGTTGAGTCATGTATGGTCTGCAGAAGGTTTGCTGGACCGTAAGCTCAGAATAAAGTGAAAACTGCATTGATTCAAGTGTGCTGGAATGTTTTCAGTTTTGACCATCTGAAATACTACATGCATTATACAAACTATAAAAACTGGCTCTGTGCGATTTGAAGGCAGATGAAAAGCTGTCTGACGAACATAACTAAAGACAAAATTCTCCAATGTCACCGATTGACTTCAGCACCACGGACAGCGACAACCAGGCAGAGCTTGACCGTTCAGCACCATGGCCAGCTCCACCACTGCCAAACTACACCAGCAGCAGCTGCTCACAAACCTGAGCATCCAGTGTCGAGCTTCAATGCTCAGAGCAAGCTTGAGTGCCAAGAAAAGAGACAGAGCTTACCAGTATCATCTCTTTTCCACTCTGTTTTCCTCTGTTGACTTTCAGAGAGCTTGTGTTCAGGATGTGTGGATCACCAAAAGAAGGAGGCAACACCAGACGACTGGATTCACTGCAAAAGACAAGAATTTGATGAATGAAATGCAGTGGTCTGCAGACAAGACCGCTTAAACACAGACAAAGTCATGACTAAGATCTGAGTGTATCATGACTGAGAAAAGATCAGGACTTTCAGGGGTTGAAACCGAGACAATCAGACCAAGACCAGAGGGAGTTCCACACTGCAGGACACACTTATGATAAAATGTGTAACACACAACCCATCCCAAAGACCTCCTCAAACTGATATAAAAGATCTACATTTGGACAGGCAGTTGATTGATATATTTGCATTTGTGGCCTTGAAATAAAATTTGAAATACAAAATATTGGGTCAAGTCTGAGACAAGGTTTCGAAAAGTAGTTTTGAGAATGGCTTGGAGTATTAAAAAACTCATAAATGTGAACTTAATCTTTCAACTTTAGGGTTGATCAGAGAACCTTTAATATGAGCTTTATAATAATAATAATAATAATAATAATAATAATAATAATAATAATAATAATAATAATAATAATAATAATGTTATAATAATAATAATAATAATAATAATAATAATAATAATAATAATAATAATAATATTAGTATTATCCGTATTATTATTATTACCAGCAGATAATATTTCACACAGCAGCACATTTTGAGAAAGGAAATGTCTGTTTTAGTTAAACCTTTTAAAGAGCAGCATTACATGGGCTTGCCATGTGTTTGACCTCATGTAATTTCACTTGTGAACCAACCTCTCATTTCAGCAATATGTTTGCATGAGCCTTTGGTTTTTTCTCTTTCACATATTCCAAAACTCTTTAGTAAAAAGTGATTTTATGTGATATGAAAACTACAAACTTATACAAAAAAACAGTACATCACAGACCACAATAACACCAGTCTGTTGCTTTTCAAGGAGCTGGAACATTTTTATATTTTTTAAAAGAAAAGGTTAGCTTCCATCGGTACAGCAATAGCACAGCTCTTAAACCAATCTGTCACATGACCCTCCAAATTTTTCTCTCTTCTCTGTAATCCTGTACGTGCACTACATTTTCTTTACTCTGATATCCTTTTGCTCTCCTCTGTGTAATTCTCTCCATCTGTTCCTCTCTGCTATTCTCTGTCTCTTACAGTATGTCATCTTGACTGCTTCGTGCTCTCTCTCCATCTGCTGTAGTCTGTCGTTTATGAACATATCGGTGCCATCTGGTGGACGCTCCAATCCGGAGTGATTCATGGTACTGTAGCACAAGTGCATTCAGTCTGAGGATGTCTGGGCCCGGCAGGAGTTAAAGGCTCCAATCCAGACATTGTTTGTTCATTACTTTAGTCATCGAGGTATGCTCATTATTGCCATCACCATCCAGTCTATCCATTGGTCTGTGGAGTAGAATACCATGCATGCAACTCTTTCTTTATTGCTCTGGAACTTCAGACCTCCACATTGTATTTATGAACCGTATTAAAAAGCTCTCTCAGGGTGTCTGTTTAGCTTGACATCAGAATTGTTTTATATTATGTGCATGCTACTAATAAATGATGGATAAAGATTCATACACACATTCTGTTTGCTATCAAGCTCAACATATACTGTACATTTAAAATGTGATGATATGTCAATGCTGTAGTCACAACTTGTTTCTGCTGCCCCCAAGTGGCCACTAGAAGCAGTTACTGCAGGTTTAAACTTAACTAAATGTAGGTACTACTTTGTTTTATTTCACCCATTTCAAACATTATCAATTTATTGAACAGGGTAAGTAGCTGTTTTCAGTGTTATAAATACAGGTTAGCTTTTGCTACCTTGACTAGTATGTTCAGAATGCTTTTATTAGATAATAAACAATCATGCTTCTTGTTATATGGGGACAAGTATACACAAGACTGACTTTGTCACTGGGAGGTGGAGGAGATGGTGGAGGGCAAAACCACTGTCAAGCTGCAGACCTCTGTTCAAGACCAAAAAACATGTTGGTTGTTTATTTGCTAGACATCGAGGGGATTCCAGTAGTGTTTGTGCAAGCAAAGGTGGGTATTTTTTAGCAAGTCATTGCTGCATCTACCACTACATTTTGCCCCCAAACATTGCTGTTTTTTAGTGACATATCACTGCATTTACAGCAGCTTTTATGCCCCCAAGTGTGGGTGTATTTCCTAACCATAACTAAGTGTTTCTTGTGCCTAAACACGATGGAAACAGCTTTGTTGAAACATACAGTTTTTCCAATTCCCGCTAGGGTAACAGCATTCTGAACATACTAGTCAGTGAAGCAGGAGCCGTCTAACCTATATGTATAACCACGATAGAAACAACTAATGCCTAATGCATTTTTGTAGAAATGTGTCAGAGTTAGTAGTTAGTGGAGTTTGAGTTATGCAAACCTCACGGACACTACTTGGTCATAATGTTACTGGCATAATAGCCTGTAATAAGAGGTACGACCTTATTTTATGAAATGTAAAATGTTTTCATTTATAGTTTACACCATGTTTAACCAGACTTTTGATGACAATCAATTTTACCTTTGCTACTCTTTAAACAGGTCATTTATTAGCAAATTTTATCAGTTGGTTCATTAAGCTGCAACACTATTGGCAGTTACTGGCTGTATAAATTTAATTACAGCTAATCTCTATGTGAGAACTAGTACTATATTTTTCTGGGGCAACCTGTTATTTCATTTAGCAAATCTCACTTAGTAGTAACTTAGTTATAACTTTTCAACTTACAAACAGCTGGTGTAAACAACCTCAGCTCTACAAACCCCAGAGACAGAAAAACATGTAGCTGTAGCCATTGTTAAACTCATACTGCTCATTGCACACTTGCTGATCCACTGCTACACTTTGCTTTAATCAACAAAAAAAATTCAATTTAGCGAGGCTGCATACAATTCAAGAAAGACCTTTCTGTAGCAATCACGTCAGATAGCTGCGATAACTGCTTCAAGGTGGACTAAAATGGCTGCCGCTGCACAACGAAGAAGTAATCTTACATGTCTGCGAGCCCAGTATATTCTTAACATCTTAATTAGACCACACATTAAATTGCTGAGAAGTACAGCATTTCTTATCCCTTTCTGTCAGAGCAAGGACACGGAGCCGCTCAGAAAAAAACACTGAATGGGAGCTGTGCTGAAATAAACATCAGATAAATCAGTCATCTCGCAGGTCTGTCTACAAGTCCAGCAAGTTTTAATGAATTAACTTTTTTAATTGGGCCATGTTTTGACAACCTCAGATCCCATGCAACCTGATGCAGTTTTTACCCTTGCTCGTAGCTCTGGCACGTCGATGGCCTTGCGTACATCTGAAAAGCTACTTAATCAGCCCGCTCAATTAGATTCAGTTTTATACAAACGTTTTAATTAGCGCTGTTTTTCTTAATCTGAGTGCCTTTTGACAAAGTCATGAGAGAGATCGGGCGAGATAGAGAGAGAAGCTGATGATTTGGTCCTGCCCTCCGCTTCCTCTTCCTCCTCGTCTCGCATGTGTTTCGATGAGTCATCATCATGTGACTGTGCCAGATTCTAATCAGCTCGCTGCACCTGCTGCTGGTTTCTACAGTGTTACTCTGACAAACACCAAAGATAATCAAGGTGGAAAGGTATACGATGCCTCACCTCACCCCAAAATAACAACAACCAAAGTGCCCAGCCACGGTCCCTTGGCGCATTTGTGGTGATGACATGTGGTCCTAATTAATTATCACGTTATTTGAAAGAGTGATAAGAGCTCTCTGGCAACCTATTGATCAGCTATCTTTTTCTTTGCTTAAGTAAATTCTACAGATTTCTGTCAATAAACACAGTGTATGTAACTGAATAATACTCAAGTACTGTAACCTAAGCACCATTTTGAGATACTTATAATATTTTTGAGTATTTTCATAACATACTTATATTCAAAAACTCACGTAGTGTTTACTTCACAACATTGACGAGAGCTGGGTTGGTCAGTGTTTCCAGGCTGTATCTCTGCCAGGCCCTCATGATAGCAAAGAAATTGCCCGTCTTCTTGCAAGAAACGTTAAACTTTTGTTGCAGTTTGACCTTTCTTTCTTATGACAGACATTTTTTGAGGGCCTGAAACACAAACTTTTGAAACCAGGTTCTAGAGTGTAGTCTTTTGTAAACCCAACCCCTTCTGTCACCGTGTAAACTGCGCGGATCCTGTGAGAACGGTGACCTCACGGCGGCGCTCTGCACATGCGCATGCTGTTCTTCTAAGGTGTGTGATAACAAACTTACACCGCCAGCTACTGGCCTGCCATGCATACTACGGCGTTATTGGTTGTTTTTGTAGATCCGTGTACACGAGGCTTGTTTTCACCATGTTATCATATGAGCGCATCTTAAAAAAAGCAAAGATGGACTTCTCAGTTTTTAGTCGGGCTGTTTTCGTCTAAACGCTGCCTTACTTCTGAATGGCGCAGTACTGCAGCAAAAAAATCCCCTGCAGCCCACAAAGCATTTTCCTCATAGACTGTAAAAGGGACACGTGTAAAACTTTTGACAGAACATCTCGAAATGCCAACAAGGTAACAAGTAAACAAGTAAACCCCAAAGCTAGAAACCTTTTTGGCGTATGCACCAGGCAAGCAATTCCATTGTAATGAATATCAGGATGCAGTATCATTATATATCTATGATCTCTATGTCTCAACCAGGGGAAAGACTGTAACAGAAAACTGCAGCACTTTCTTCCACAAAAAATCTAAAACTTCTAAAAACAACTGGTCACGTTCCATCAGGAATTTGATACAAAATCAGGGAACAATTAACATCAGACAAGACTGCGTTAACCTGATGTTAGCATGTAGCCACATTGTAGCAGTAATGTTAACACCTGCAGTATCGAACCTGGAGCAGATGACCATATAAAGAAGTCTGTCAAAAGCTGACATCAGCTTGTCTTAAAAGAAGGGGGAAAAAAAGCTAGAAACAGAGTTTTCAAAACATCTAAAGGTCAGTGCTGTGTGGTCTATTAAGAGCGCCCTTACCTTTACAGTATCTGTGGTCTGTTTCTCTACTACATCGTGATAAAGTTTCATTAGAGTAGGAGGAAGTGTCTCACACTTCAGACATTAACTGACATTTATTCTTGAAAAGTGTGGTTATAAAAAGACAATAATAAGGCTTGTAAATGTACAATTTTACACCTTTATGCTCCTTTTTTCTTTCCCCTTTTTTGACAAGGACATTTATTTATTTTTAGGAGATGTGTCCACAAAGGTCTGGGGTTTTTTTTTTTTACAAAGCTCTTAAAAATGAGTCATAACTGATGGCTCACTGAGCAGCACTGAACTGAAACACTTGTAAATTTCCTATGAACCATAATGTACATATATGATTACATTGGACCACTTTTTTTAAACATTAAGTCAGAGATTTGCTCTTTACTTTTTCTGTTTTGTGTAGCTGTGTTATCATGTCTCTCCACAGGTGAATGTACAGGACAGTACATCTGAATGGGGTCAGAGTGAAGTAAAACCAAATGGACAGAAACAATAATGAGCAAGAGCAATCAGAATGAGTGAGCTGTGAACACTTTTTAAATCGTTTTTTTTTTTTTTTTGATGATGATGAGCAGGTCTTATCACTGCAAGTCCATTTCAATTCAACTTTCAGCACAAAGAAAAACCTTCACCAAACGGGGGACAACTCTCATTCGGACCGAGAGCGGGGCGGTAATTGGAAAGCTTAATTGGGGAGATGGCATCTTGTTAATTGAATTAGCAGCAAGAGAAAAAAAAAATAGAAACTGCCAATTCATGACAATGTCATACAGTGACATTGAGAGGGAAAGAAAGTAAAGAGAGAGAAGCAGAGAAGCTGACAGATAAATGGTAATAAGCGAAGGAGAAAAGAGACATATGACAGGCAGATATAAGTGTCAACAGCAGCTGAAGAGAGGACAAGAGATGGACAAGAGGACTCTTCAATGAGAATGACTTATTTAAGAGGAGAGAGGAGCTGGGAAAGAAGTGTGAGGTGGAGGGAAGAGGGATGGTAAAAGGAAAGGATGTACTGGCACTGAATATACCTAAAAAAGGATCATGTCAGAACAATTTCAAGGTTACATATGCACATAGGTAGGAGTAACACACACGTGCATACAGGACATGCTGTGTACACACACACATACACACACACACGTGGTGCAGTGCAGCCCTTACATCTCAAAGGGGGAAACCCCAGGGAGAAAAGCTCATGGCTGATTACTGTTACAGCTAAGTGAACTGTGTCCTATTTCAGAGACATCAATGTCAAGATTGTGTGTGTGTGTGTGTGTGTGTGTGTGTGTGTGTGTGTGTGTATGTGCGTGTGTGTGTAAATGGGTTTATGTGAAAGAATACAATAATTATTTTTTCCTCTTACAGCATAAGCTCGCTTTGATTAGCTCAGATGTGCACTTTGAAATGGTCACAATGATCTCTCATAAAACAGAAATTCTGAACTACAGATTTTGTTCCCAGAGTAGAAGGACAGAAATTACTGATAAAGGGTTTGTTATTATAAAGACAAAAAGAAAGGAGAATTGACATTGAGTGAGAGAGAGAGTTTTGATGCTAAAATAACAGCTTTGAATTTGAGCATTTTTTGCTGTCAGACTTGGGCCAAAATTTCAGGCCCGCATAGGACTTCTTGTGTCTGGTAAAACCATCCTGATCAAATGAGCTCAACATTCTGTTTCTCTTCCTGTCTCAGTCCGGACTTTCTGCCCACCCAAACCATTTCAGTCCACCACAGGCCTAGTCGGGCCAATAAGGGATCTGCTCTGTAGCTGAAAACATTGGCAGCCAATCAGGGACTGTGTTATAGTGGATGACTATGCATGCAGGCCACTGCTTTCAAAACAGTAATGGCACTTCACGCAGCAACACGTGGTAACTTTAGCATTAGCAGAGTAAACAAAGCGATTAGTTGTTAATTCAGTAATAGTAGAGTCCATAACAACAATCAAACAAGAACATGAGGATACACTCATTGAGTTTCTAAGAGGAAAGGACTTTTTCGCCATTTGTCTGACTGGATTCGGACAAAGCTTGATTTACTAACTGGCTCTTTTGGTGATGGAGAAGATGTTCCTCGGTAAAAATGCAATGTTGTTGTTTCGCCACTGATTGCGCTAATGGAGGAGCAGATATGAGAGGCTGCAAAGCTGGGGATCACGGCTGTGCAGATCGGTGTCCACAAAGCTTCGGACAGACAACAAGGACGCTGGTTTGCAGTCCAGAGGCAGCTGGTTTGTTAACAAGAAATGCCGAAATATGCTGGCAATGCTAGTGCATCACAAAAACCTCATGGGGATTGTTGTTGGGCAGGTGGACGTTACATATTAAGGATAAATTAAATAAATTGTACTTCTTAGACTGTTACTGTCTAACTGAAGGTATTTGTATAGTACATAGACTGTACATAAAGATATGCCCACTGTGCAGTAACAATATCAGCGGTGGGGGAGTTACTGCCAAAACATCTGTGCAACCCATTGCAAGCAGCCCCATTGAATGCGAGCGCTTGGACTGGCTGTCACAGCTGTCAATCATGGTGGAAAATGCCCTTTTTGTAGTGTTGAATACCTCATTAAAACCAAAGTTATCAGCAAAACGATAGCTTGAACAAACATCAGGGTGATGTGAACTACCATTTTTCCAATCCAATCACAATTGTCCTGGGCATTGCTGAGCCCAGGATGCAGTAATAGTGCCCTCGCAAAACGGTGGCACGCAGACAGTGGAAGGGGAGGTGAATGGCAGCTGAAATAGACGGCCAGTGACAGCTCATCCAGGTTTTCAATTCTGATCTTGTTTTTGTAACGGTATTATGTGACAGTGATTTTTCATTTTGTTGTATTCTTTTATTCTGACGCAACATCCCTTGAAGGCTTGGACAGTATGTAATATTTCATACCTTTCTGAAAAATCTCCAGGGTATACAAGGTATTACAGCACTCACAGAGAAAGCATGGCTTTTCTGCTCAGGGCGCCATTACTCCTCTATAACTTTACATACCAAACAGATGTTTTCTGATATAATAATGCTCTGAATGTTGCATACAGCTCTTTAAAGTTATTCTTTAATGTGGCTTGGGTTTTCAACCCTGAGAACAAAAGAGTGTGTGCAAAGAAACCAGAGACTTTTATTCTCAAAACTGCATCCTGTTTAAATACCTTGTGTGTGTGTGTGTGTATGTGGATTTTTTAAGTAAATCAAAGTTTTAATTTTATGTTGTCTTTGTTCTTTTGTAACTTCAAAGTGTTTTATACTTTGAATGAGGTGAATGTTAATTTGATTAGTAGATAAAAAAAAGTTTTCACTGGATAGGTGCGTTGTTTGACTTCTCTCTGACATTTCTCGATAAAGAAAATGAATGACCGTCTCTCCGCAATAATTTGAAAAAGAAAGGATCCCTTTGGACAAATTTAATTGTCATTTTATTCTCTGTTTAACCTCACCTTTCTTAGAATTAAAGTCATCTTTCTTTGTCTGATGGAGTCTTTTTTTATTGACCTGTGTTTAACTAGCAAGGCCAGTCATTTTCTGATAATGACAGAGCAAGACAAAGACAGAAGTTTTACAGGGCTCCATCAAATATTAGTAAAAAGATACATTTATTACACAAAAAAATGAGACTTAACAAGCTAGCAGAGCCCGTGGACCCTCTGCATGACTATCCTGGACTGAATGGACGGCAGCTCGGACTTAAGCCGTTGAAACAGCTAATATTCAGCAATTATAAACCCCAGCTCTGGGGTTCACTGTGGGCTGGTGAACATGCAGTAGCAGCGGGGGGTCTAATCCCTGTAACAGTGTCCATAACACATGGATGTACACAGAGAACTGGATACAGCGTTGGGGCCCCTTCCATTCCTACTAAAGTTGCGCAGTGATGCATGAGGTAAAATTGGTTCAACTGTCAAGTAAAAAATGACTTGGATGATTGTCACTGCTTCCACACCGTGTGGATCATAGAACAAGCACACTGAAGACTTCTGCCCGACGAACTGGTTACTTCTGGTTTAGCGCTTTGTTAAGTTAAATGGGTATAAAGTTATCAAAGTCTGTGGCTTTCATAGACCTTTCAATTGTTATTAGACCGAAAAGATTAAATTCCAGTAGTGAAACAAAATAATTTTTGGAGGTTGTGGCACTGAAAAAAACGTGTCCATCGATTAAAGGGTGTCTCTTTTGCCAGGTGAGTAAATGGAAAAAAAGTTCTTTTGGGCTGCAGAGCATCACATGATGGTATATTTACACTTTCTGGCCACTACGGCACACCTTCTGGGGGCTCTGGCACAAAGTCAAGTCTTGAACTTGAGATTTTCTAGGAAAAATGTTGCCTTTACATAGAGGTCAGTCCACAGGCTAATGGAGGTAAACAAAGTCTCAGTTTTTAAGTTACATTAAAACCTGTTCATCCTTTGGCAACAGAAACAATAAACACTGGTAAAATGTTACATACAGAGCCTTTACATAAGAAATTAACCAGGACAGGTCAGGATTGTGACAACGCTTTTTTTGTTCAGACACCTGAGAGCAATTACAGGCTGCAGGTTTTGAACAGAAAAGTCACAAACTCGTCAGTAGAAAATGTCTTTTCAGATGGCTTTTGAAGCTTTTTTTTCTCCTGTGTTTTGCTGTTTCCCGAAATGAACCCCAAAGAAAATTCTACACATGAGCGGCTGTGTGATTGTCATAATGACAGACGAGTCAAAGAAATGAAAAATTGCATCTCTGGAGTGTGCCTTAGATATATTTGGTCTTTTTTCATCTTTTCTGTTCTCCTCCCCATTGTTTCCCCTCTCGTTTCTTACTCTAAACTTGTGCGTGTTCTCTCGTTTACTCACAGTTTCCTCTTTTCTTCTCTCAGCCCTTGCTTTTTTGACTCCCCCGCTATCCTCCTGCTTCTTCTGTCCATACATTTCCCTCTCCTGTTGCCCTATCTCTCTTTCTATCCTCCTTTCTCTTCCTCTCTACTCTCGCTCTCTTCTTCTCTCACATCCCCACATCCCTCCAGCTTGCTTTTGTCCCTGTCTGTCAAAAGAGTGCTTCTTCAATAACAGGATGCTGCTGCATAACAGTAGCCATTATGCAAATCTATCTTTTATTCAATGTATCAAAAAATGCTTTCTTTGTCAGGGTCAGAATAAATCTCCATAGGGTGATTTTCATGAAAAAGGGAAGACACACGAGATAACATAATTAATTTTTTAAAATGTTTACGCAAGAGTGACATTTTCATAAAATCTTATTAGTTTTGTTATTTTCTACCATCACATAGAATCAGAATATATTCAGTAATGTAACAACTGACTGGATGCCATGGAAGCTTTGATTTTGATTTTGCCTGACACACATAAGATGATTAACTTAAGTTTCTGGCATGTGCATGTATCAGGAAAAAAGATTAAGGACCAGAGACTCATTACAAATTTCTAAAAATAAGGATTTGTTAATATATACATTTGTAAATATTTTTGTGTATTATATTGAACATTTGATATGTTCAACAATGACCATATAATGAAGCATATTTTTCAACCTGGATCCTATTTTCCCTTAATTTTTGTGGTAAAATGACCAATGGAGACAAAAATGTTTAAAATTGGTCCAATATTGAGAGAGTGCTACAGTCTACCGCAGTGCAACAGGCTGCAATGTAACCACTTGGGGGAACTATGCAAGGTCAATGTATGAAACTCTTCCCAGCACTTCTCTCTGCAACTATTGTCTCCCCACATCTTGAAAGATTTCAGAGTGAGACTTCTCCTTGAGCCAGACTTGGTGACACACAATAATAAACATACTGAATTAAGCAAAACCTAACAATAAAAACCAATTTATGGCCAGAAACAAGACATAAAATAAATGATAATGTTTCTCCACAACTGCTGGCTATTTAATTAAGCAACTGTTTCCAAAGACGTTCACCATATAAACACAAAGCTGATGGTATGTCAATACTGTGTTCACAACTTTTTATTTTTTATTGCCCCCAAGTGACCAAAAAAGAAATAGTTTGATGAGAATTTGACATTGGTGTTAGCCACTGTTACTGTAGGTTGCAGTGCTGATGCTTAACTGAATTTCATTATCTCAGCAGTTCATTAACTTTAACATTTTCTACTTGATACAGTTTCAAGTTGAGTCTTGAAACTGTTTTGTAAACACATTTTGAAGATATTGTTCACTTCATGCCACTAAATAATTCAAACATTAATTAAAAAAAGGAGTACGTGAAGTGCACAGAGACTTAATGTGGCTGTTGGTGATTTTTGTTGGTGAGGTAGGAAATTGGAAATTATGCAAAAAGAGAAAAAGAGACTGGAGGGGGAAGAGACAGGGAGGAGAAGCAAAGAGGAGTCAGGGGAGAGAAGTGGAAGAGGAGTTATGATGAGAATGTTTGCTCTATGAAATGCTCCAAAGCAATCAACTGAAGCAAATTAATGCCTCTTACTCTGGAGAGAAAGAGAGAGGATATAATGATAAAAACAGAGAAGAGAGATAGACGAGAGGGTGGAAATGAGAAAAAATGAGAGAAATAAGTGAAGAGGGAGAAAAATCCCTTGTTTTCTATTTGGTAAGGATGGCGTGGCTGACACAGATGCGCAGATTGCCTATCAATCACTCCGGATTGCGTTTCTCCTCTTCACCTTCTGCTCACATCGTTTCCTCTCTTCACTTTCCTCTTGTCCTACTTCTTTGTTCTTTTTCTCATTTTCCTCCTTTTGTCTTCTTTCTCTTTCCTCTTCACCTTCATACCCCTTCTCTCCTTTCCATCTTCCTGTTTCTTTCCTTTTACTCCTTAATGTCTATCTTCTCGTCTTCCGCTCTTCCTCACTCTCCAGACCCATTCATGAGGCGTGTGTGTGTGTGTGTGTGTGTGTGTGTGTGTGTGTGTGTCTGAATACAGCATGCTTGTAAGTGCATCTGTGAGTGTGTGCATGTGTGTGACAGCAGAGACGGATTGGTCTGTATTTAGGGAAGCAGAATATCAATAAACAGCGAAAAGGAAAGTGCTCTCATGCCTGTCCGCTCTCCCTCTTTCTTACACGCACGCACACACACACACACACACACACACACACACACACACACACACACACACACACACACACGCTCACTGCTTTCCTGAGGCGCTGTGTGGTTAGCAGAGGGGTCGCTCAGGAACGCCGTGTGTTCCTCTGTGTAGTGCCACAGGTTGCTAAACAAGGGGTTGAAAAATGGGCCGCTTCTGAGAGCAGGCGAGGATTGATCACCCAAACACCTCTTTTATCTTCTCTTCTCCTCTCGGTCTTCCCCTTCTATCGTGTTTTCTCATTCTCTTCTACTCCCTGTCTTTCTTATCCTCTCCTCATCATCTGCATTCTTTTTGTTTCAATATTCTTCACCTTTTCTTCATTTTTCCTTTATTTTTCTGATTGTTCTCACTTCCTGTCTTCAACTTCCCCCCACATCCTTTTCCACTGATTCCCTCACTTCTCCCCTAATCCCTTCGTGTCCCCTCCTTTCCTTTTGCAACCTTTTTCTCTCTCACTAATTTGCCTCCTCTTCTCCTTTTTCTCCTCATTCATTCCCCCTTTCGTTGCTGTTCTTGTCCAAATTAGTGTGTCTCCACCTCTTACACCATGTTACCTACCACTTCCATGCTTCCTCTTCACTCCTCTTTTCCTTATTAACCCTTTTTGTATCTCCTCTCTTCTCCTCTCTTCTGTTATGTCTCCTCTTTTTTCTTTACCCGGTCCTGACAGCAATAGAGGCTGTCCAATAAAACAGGCATAAAAACGCAGTCCCTGTCTAGGCTCAATTTACGCACGCACACACACACACACACACACACACACACACGCACACACACACATCAGCAACATAAATCAGACATAAAAAGCCAATCCCTGTCTGCAGTCAATTTCCATAAAGATACAAGGGGGATGCTCCGGGATGAAATGAGATGGGACTGAATGTATGTAATGTGTAATGTAAAATGTGTGTGTGTGTGTGTAAATCTGTTTTTGTTTTGTACATGCAGTGAGTGTGTATTACCTTCCAGGTGTGTGTCTTCAGGCACATTTTTATTGTAAGTGTGTGTGTGTGTGTGTGTGTGTGTGTGTGTGTGTGTTTGTCTTTATCTTCTCCCAGGTGGTGTAGACACACTGTGAATGCTAGTGGCTGTTGCTATGCTAATGATTCCTGTTTACATCACACATCACACCACAGGCTTCGTCACATTATCCCCTTGGGACACACACACACACACACACACACATACACATACACACTTGCCATCTCCACCCACTCACACACACACTAACATACAAACACAGCGTGGCACGCACACACACACACCTGAGCACGTACACAGTTTTTGATACAAAAACATCTTTCTTAAGTAATCATAAACACACATACACACACTGCAAGATTCTCACACTTAAACACAAATGCAAATGTATGCATAGGTAACTAGAAGCTGACACACACACACACACACACACACACAGACACACTGAAGCTGCCTCTCCCATTGAGGAAGACATGTTTGCAGCGCTGTCATAAACCAAAGAGTTTGATCAGTTTATAACTCTGGAATTAGCCCTCTTCTGTGTGTGTGTGTGTGTGTGTGTGTGTGTGTGTTTGAGACAGTATGCCTGTCTCTGCATATTCAAGTGCACACAGACAAATCTATTCTCTCTGCAGCAGTCTTCCTGCCCATGTGTACATGATTAAGATATACTGTTGTCTGTTTCATGTATGTGCATATTCACAAGTTCATTGTACACCGGCGTATATTAGGAGCGGGGGAAAAATTTATACAGCATAGTATTGCGATATTTTTATGTGGCAAAATATCATTACAGGGATGCCAATTATCTATTTTATTAATTACATAAACTACTAGTGTCACACATACAAATTCAACTTTTTGATAGCTTACTAGCATAATACAATCAATTGCTTTTTCAGTTCACTAGATGCACTTTGCTGCAATAAAAATGATTCAGTGAGTTTAACAAACTGAAAACTTTATCTTATCTTTAGAAAGATAATTTGCGTTTGAGAAATTGTAATAAATCACAATATTTCACAATACTCAGCATATCGCCACGTGTTCAAATTCGCAAAAAATACTATATCGTGACTTATCATAGCAGTATGGTATTGTCGGGCCTCTGGTGATTCTCAGCCCTAGTTTATATGTGTGTGTACATGTGATCTTCAATTAGTGCATATTTGTGTGGGCAGCTGTGCCCTATGAAGCGCCATTTTACAGTGCAACTTCTGGTTGTGATGTTCATGTTATCTGGTCTTTATACTCTGGAAACAATGTTTCATTTAATTTTCTTTTATTTATTTTATTTATGAGGACAACACACATTAATTAACATTTCTGTAAATGTGCCATTTCTGTAAAACTGCCAGTGTTAGCCATCGGGCTCATTTTCAAATGTAGTCCTTTGACAAGATGTTTCAAAACTTGTAAAATGATAAAAAAATCACATAGCAATGGCAGCAGTAATAATAAAGAATTGTTCTACTATTTTTAGCAGAATGTGATCATTATACTGTTTTCTTTTTCTTTAAAGCTTGCCATAGTGACTAAAACTAATCATGTCATTAATGCAGCCAAAATAAAAGGTCTTATTGTATCTGATTTGTACAGTAGCTAATGTTTAGCCATTGGCTGGATTCCATATTGACCCCTTTTAGTCAGTCAGTCAGTCATTTTCTGTAACCGCTTGTCCTTGTAAGGGTCGCGGGGGTTCTGGAGCCAAACCCAGCTGTCATCGGGCGGAAGGCGGGGTACACCCTGGACAGTTTGCCAGACCATCGCGGGCTGACACATATAGACAGACAACCATACACACTCACAGTCACACCTGAGGGCAATTTAGAGTCACCAATTAACCTGAGCTGCATGTCTTTGGACTGTGGGAGGAAGCCGGAGACCCCGGAGAGAACCCACGCAGACACGGGGAGAACATGCAAACTCCGCACAGAAGGGCCCTGCCCGGACCGAACCGGGATTTGAACTAGGGACCCTCTTGCTGTGAGGCAACAGTGCTAACCACAAAGCCACCGTGCCGCCCCTTAACCCCTTTTATATACAACTATTTATTTTGCTACATTGACGAGCTAATAAGCTTTTATAAAGAGACTATAGCTAGTTTTGTAAGGCTCAAATGAGCTGATTCTTCTCAACCAACACCTCAGAGCATTAAAGTTCAGGCAGGTAGAAAATACTATTACTGGCTCTCAAGTCATGCTTTCAAGTACTCAGGCTTGATATTTTGGGTGCTTAAGTGCATTCACATTGAAAAGTACAGTAAAAGACAGTGTGCCATGAGTACTTGGATGGTGTACGGTCAAAACAAAAAGCTGAATGTGGAACGGGGCTTGTTTTTCCTCAAGTGTAATGTGCGCTCCATTTTTAAGGTGGTTTAAGGTGGTAAGACATCTGTTCTTTTCCTCAAGTGTAGCTTTCGGGTACTTCATCATCACTGATCAAAAAAAAATTAAAATATTCCTCAAGATATTCACACAACTGATTCACAAAAACAACTTAAAAAGATAAAATATGAGTTCATTACAGAATGCTGTCACAAAAATGAAAATGTTTTTTACAAAACTTTTGTATACACAATAATAGTTTGGTTTTGCTCTTTGAGGTTCAGGAACACACTGTCAGCAGTGCTAATGTAAGACACATAAATGCTGCAAACGATGCTCTTCATCAGTTACCAGAATTTGAATGTTATGTTCACTGTTGACATTTGGGCCTTTCTCTGTTTCATGACAAAATAACATTTAAAAGGTAATTTAAATACTACCAACTACTCACAGACTAGCAGAACATAATGTTTGTCTTGATGCATTAATTAAAAAACAGCTGCTATCACCGCCCGTGTACATGTACACATGCTCGTAGTGCACATACTGCAGTCAGGAGCATTTACACTGGTACAAGGACATAATGTGAAACGCACACAGCATACAGACTGTAGGGACACACACACCTGTCTCTCACTCTCACACACACACACACTCATACACACATGCATCAATGAGGACAGCGTGACCTGTGTGAGCTAAGAGCTACACACCACTTTGCTGTAATAACTAGAGCTACATCTAATCCTATTTCCATTAGGTGTATGCTCCAGAAGGCTGTGTGTGTGTGTGTGTGTGTGTGTGTGTGTGTGTGTGTGTGTGTGTGTGTGTGTGTGAGACTGCATGTGAGGGTAATGTGTGTGTGCAGTTTCTTCAGTTGTGTGTGTCAAAGTGTGTGTGAAGAGTGAGATAGTGTCCATTTGAGCATGCATGCTTTAGGGTGAGTTGGCAGTAGAAAGTTTGAGTGTGTGTGTGTGTGTGTGTGCGTGTGTGCGTGTGTGTGTGCCTGTGAATGTGTCCAGTCCTTAATTCTTTTTCTGAGCTGTGGAGGGCTGAATCAGCGAATCCCCGGTAGACCTGCTCAGCCTTGGCCAGTACTTCAATTCTGAATTCACAGTACACACACACACGTACGCTCGCAGATACATGCATTCATGCTGAGTCATACATAAGGGCACATGTGAATGCACACTTATGCAGACAATCCATCGGACACTGCAGCTCAGGCTTGCCAAAACATGTGTAAGTATGCATATTCTGGCACACTGAGCACAAACATGGACGCATACACATGTATACACTTCACTGATTAGGGGCCCTGCAGACCTTTTTAAATGTATGGCTCTGGTCCCAAGTCAAGTTTTACATCCAGTCCCCTATATATGTACTCTGCTAATAGGAGTCGAGATCAGAATTTCGCATCTTAAATTTGCAATTTAAATTCCCTGCGACATCCGTATAGTAATTCTTTATAGCGTGGCTTAAGCAATGACAGGTCTAGGGTACTCAGACTGAAAATGCTTTGCAAAGGGGGTGCTTTTGTAGACCTGCAGTTATTTAAAATGCTTATCCTACCTCTGCTTTGCAAACCAGAGACCCCTAACAGCATGAGCACTGGAACTGACAGAAGTGACTTCAAAGTTTAGATCCTGCAGTGTCAAACGTACTGCTTTCAGAGGCACAAACAGGAAATCATTAGTTGCATGGAAGGGTTTAATTTGATAAGTTTCATATGAAATCTGAAATCTTTGAGGAAGTCCATTTCGTAGGGTGATAGAGAAGGTCATCAGAGTGTTTGCAGAATGATTTATACCTATTTTCATCACTGAAATGCTAATTGGGGAGCAGATTTTGTATGTAGTATGTAAGTATGTACTGAACAAAGAATCACGCTGTGATTCCAAAGTATTCTATGTTCTATATGTGTTCAGCACAAATTCATCTTCATTAATATGAAATGTGTAATTTACAGATAAGTGAGTTTTGAGTCAGTACATGTGTGTTTGTTTTCTGACCCAATGTCCTGACAGAACACAGATGGGCAAACAAAAAGTGTTACTACCTACCCCGGTCTCCCCTATTATCAAAACTCAAGAGATTCTGCCCATTATCATTTTCTCAAGGAAAAGGCAAAAAAAATTGCATGACACAAAACTTGTATCTACTGATATGGTAAAAAGAAATATTTACACTTACTGGAGTTGATCAGCTGGATTGTTGTTGAAAATGAGGCTGCTAATCAACAGTATCACAGTCCTGCAGATCTGATGAGCTCCTCACGCTGTCCCCACCCGACATGCTGCCTGTTCACAGTATCACTCAGTGTTGTTCAGTGTCTGTAAAATGGCCAAAAAAAAAAATTATAGTAGCAGATTTTCTGAATGAACAACCTGAACTAACAAACTGTCGCCATGAGTTTATTAGAAAATTTTAAAAAACAGTAGTGGAAATAATCATAGAGAACAGTACTGCAGATTTGTGAAAGCTGATTTATTTTCATTCTAAAAGTCAGCCATTAATTGTTACTATTCTCTCTCTCCTGCTTAACACTTAAATCATAATTTTCTTTGAAGTACATTGCAGTTTTTTTGTGTTTGTGTGTTTTAACATTCTTTACATTCAAGCTCTTGCTAAATGAGTTCAGAGAATGCGGATTAAGTCTTTCTCTGCCAGGGAATGCTCTCTGTATTTATGTAAGATTTTGGTGTCAGGTGCTTGTGGCGACTTTCTGGTGCAGACGCATCGGAAATGATGCGTTTTACATTAGTCAGACAGTGTAAAGGGGGAGAGAGATGAATTTATTTAATATTGTGTTAAATCGCTTTTGTTGCCTTTTCCTGTTTTAAATTGCTTTTTAAAAAAAACAGTTTTATGAATGCTTCATCTGTAAGTGCGTGATTCGGATGTTTTCTTCTGATATTATGAGTATGGCCGAAACTATGGCAGAAAATTCTAAAAAAGCATCCAAGAAATGTTTATGGAGTTGATACTCCAGATAAAAAAAAACCTTGGCTTTCACAAGATAAAGTCAAAAACAGACTTGGGGGAGGTGCAGCAAGTTCACCTGCAGGCATACATTATAAGCAAGCGTCAACAGTGTTTATGTAAGTACTCTCACTGCCAGATGGGGGAGACAAACATCTCACACTGCAGCTTTAACTATATGTTACTTGCTTCTTCATCAGTAAATGATAGGGGTTTACACAGATGTGAATAAATTACCATTGTAGAGGGCTGCAAAGATATGCTGCAGACAAGACTTTGTATCACATACGTTCAAAAGTATAAAAACTTCAGGGTCAGTTAAACAAACACTTCCATCTGCTTTTCTTGTATGACCTGAGAAGAGGTCATGCAAGGCATCTGTGTGTAAAATGGAGCAAAATGCAATTGAACCTCAGTTTAAATTTGTCTCAAAAGGCTTGACAGCACAAACCGTCTGGCCTTACACCTTTGACCCAGATAAGGAAGAACGCCACAAAATAAACCCTTTAATAAGAGACAGACATATCATGAATGAGTCTCATAATAGCAGTTCAAGATAAAATTTCTGTGGGGAAAGAATCTCATACTATTCTCCTGACCTCACAGGGCTGCATGTTCTTCCACTCAGCTCTCCTTTCATATTTTTCTCACCACAGGAGTAACGCTGGTGAGGGTCCAGTCATCCAATTACCCAATCACTGCGCTCACCGTGGGGTTTATCACCCACTACACACCTCTTCACCTCTCTCACTCACCCTCACAGTCAATTTAGGACGCACGGCTTTCATATCCTATCGCCTTTCCACTCACATCAGAGTAACCTCTATCTCTATAAAGAGATATTACATATGTAGAATATATCTTTAGGCAAAAGAACAAGCTTTGGGTACCAGAGACACTCTAGTTTCTAATAGCTGCATCGGCCAAAATACTATCTTGGAACCCATCGTCTATCATCTGATGATAATCTAGCCCAATATCAGCGTTATTGTTTCTGCATTCATATGCAGATCCATTTTTAAATTTAACTTGCATGTTCTCACTTCAAACTCCTCAAATATAGCAGCTTGGTCAGTGGACCTGTGCATCAATTTATGACGCTGTCGATAGCCCTCTAGTGTCAGTTTTGGAGGTTCGGGGATTGTATGTCAATTTCTGCTCATTACATGCCACAGTGTCTTTCAAAATAAACTTTTGTGCTTACAGCAAATGTAGATTTTGTTATCAAAACTACTTTAGGCTAAGGCAGCAAGGACAATGGTTTGGGTTAAAATAACGTTTGTTGTGTAACTCTACTGATTGAATGAGTACGTCACGTGTCATGGCTCATGTGGTAAATGGACTTGCACACTTAGAGCGTCTTTCTCTTCCGACCACTCAAAGAGTTTCTACCTTTACATTTACAATTAACACAGACACATATATATTGGAGGCCGAGGTGACCACATAAGGTGTCACCTGCTACTCAGTTAAACATTCACGAGTAAATTGGGTCTAGTGTCTTGCCCAAGGACACTGGAGGACTGCCCCCCCATTTCATGTATGTCACATGCATGGGACACATACAGGGGTATCCTGGGATAAAGTCATAGTTGTTTTGACATCTTCCAACCACTTACTTCCACACTTCTCAAACTTTTTTGCTCTTCATTCGTCATTGCCACGGATGGCTTAGCTGAAAGCCTGGTACGTCTCATACAGGCGCTAAAGTGTGCTTTGTGTGCTGGAATCAGATGCTGATGGCCACTGACAAGGCTGCTGTATGTGAAGCCCTGGGAATGAGAACGGGCTGGCAGATATCTGTTTATGAAGATTAGCTGAAATGAAACAAAGAGGAAGTCTGGATATCTCCTGGGTACACTGGAACCTCAAAAATATTGGCTGCTGCCCCCCAGAGAGAGGCTTACCACCATTAGAAGCCAATGGGTTTCTCGATTGCTTCATTCTCCACTGTGGTATCAAGCACAATACTGGGCCTGTACTGCGCCAGGATTCCCATTTCACTTCACCTCCTTGTGATCATAATGTTTGCTGCATCCTACATCTCCCTCCTAAACTGCTCACTCTGTATCTTGCAACTTTATACTACAATGCAGGATATATACAAGAAGTCTGAAGGAGAGTAAAGTAGAAGTAGTTGTATAACAGAGTTGCTATAATTGCATAGATAATTGTCATAAATGGCCACCTTTTCTGCAGCAAATTTATTCCTGATTATTAAACTGCAGAAACCTGTTATTAAATTGAAACACGAAACTCACAGGGACTGCAGTGGCCTGGGGGCATAATTTTCATTTTCAATTTCAGGAAAGACATCTACTGGGAATTGCTTAAGCCACCACAGATGAGTGTATTTTACTGATGAACACGATCAAACAGAGAAGAACAAGAGCAGACTTCAGGAGAAATTTGCAGAAACTCTAATGTCTGTTCTCCATGTCATGTGTCATCATTCTGTAGAAAACTTTTTTTCACTTTTCATGATTTTTATTTCCCTTTTAATATGTATCTTGGCCTTGATACATGACCTAAACTTTTAGTTTGACATCGCTGCCTGTTGTCGTCTGTAATTTGTACATTTTGTCTCTGCATGATGGTCACACTTGACACTGAAAAATCAGTCACTGACAGAAGCTGTATTTTTGACGTGAGCTGAATGACCACATTTGCACAAGTGCTAAAATTTCAGGACCCAGTTATTATTAACCTCACGGTCGTTAACCGCTGCGCCCAAATCCTCATCGACAGCCCTGTTATTGCTCGCTAAATGATGAGTAAAATCCCCTTACATCTGATTACTGCTCAGTCCATCCAATCATCGCTCTCATTTGCTGCTGTATGTCACGTCTACACCTGATGCAGAGGGATAATATTGTTTGATTGGACATGACAAGAAAGTAATGATGGAGAGACTGATGGGTGGATTGATGGAATAAAGAAGGGACACATTAAATTATGTTTTTAACACCTCAAAAAGAATGGCAGGTGGAGTAAACTACCACTGGATGTGAGAATGTAAATGGATGGAGAGAGATGTTGGAAGAAGTGGTTAATTGATAGGTCAGTAAAGACAGAAGGGTCATTCAGTACACCAACTTAAGGGATGGAAAAACAGATGAATTAATGAAGGAAGAGAAGATACAAAATTCAGATGGCAATTAATATTTTCTTATTTGATGCTTTCTACAAAAATCTACTGAACTGCACTATTTGCTGGAAAATAAGTAAATACAAGCCACAGATGCATTACATTTGCACGTTTTATCCACTCCATATCAACATTTCTGCAGTGAAATAATTCACATAGGCAGCCCAGTGTCACTCCTTATTCGTCAAGTACCAAAGTTTTGGTACGTTGGCGTCAGACACTGGGGCATGGAGACATCCTTTAGCGGCGGTATGAGAAGTCCCAGACAGAATCATTTATTGATGCTCATGGCAACTTTCATAGTATAAAGAACAAGAAAGCCCACATATGGCTGGACTTTTACCCAGGAGCCTGTTATTCAATTTTAATTACACTAGTAATACACTAGTATGAGTGGCATACTATGCTGGTGACAAAGTTATCTTAAGTCAAACCATGATGTTTTTCTCTAAACCTAAGCACGTTCTTTTGCTGCCTAGCTCTTCACAAGTACACCCGCAAACCAAAGTCTTTCACCTACATTCTAAGTTTGTTTTGAAGAAGACAGTATGTACTGTACTTTGCAAAAACTGTTACATTTATGTGAAAATGGAAGTTACTTTTGAAAAGATATGATGTATGGAATGAACGTAAATTGACATATTGTCCCTGAATGTGTAAATGTTTCCCAGGAGGAGAACCTAATGAGAACGTGTTGACTTAGGCAAGACAGCAAGAAAACTGCAGACCAGTGTTCAAGACCCACAAACAAGAAAGCCATTTTTAGCAAAACATCAGGACATTTCTGTGATGTCAATCTAGGTTTCAAAGGGTTAAAGTGATGCATCGGCGTTGTGCTCTGTCAGCCAGAGGCTCTTTCAAAAACTATTCATTTCATCCCGTTTTAAGAAATATTTCATGCTACACCTTTAGGTAATTTGGTAACTAGTAGTCTGTTGCTAGCCACAAAAAATGTGTGTAATTACATACTAGGAGTGCAGTGAGTCAGGAAGTAATATTTGTCCCAGTGAAGCACTAGAGAAAGCAAGCATTATAAGGAGAGGCAGAAGACTTTTGTTGATAAGAGAAGAGTCAAAGAGTAAAGAAGTAAATCAGTGTGCAAGTGATTTTTAATTAATTTCTGAGGAGGCAAGTATGAGTTTGGAATATGTAATTGTTGTGTCTTGTGTGAGGAAGTAAAGGTGCAGGAAGTAAAAGCTTAGTTGCCCATAGTCACAAAAAGACCAGCAGGGACACATATGAAGATCTGGAAACTAAAACTTCTCACATGTGCCAAACATATAGAGCTATAGAGCTATGGTGGCTGACGTGAAAATGTGAATGACCCTATCTGGAGTCAGTGTTTGATTGGATACAACTCACCATCGCTTACATGTGTAGAACGTTACATTAACGGTTAAAGATTTTTATCAGCTTCAACTATGCCCCGTAGTTAAGTAAAAAAAAAAAAAAAAGACCATTATCTCATGTTATTATCACCTGTGTTTGTGTTAATGTTTGTGTAAATGTGTCTTTTTGTGTTTTTCTTCACCACAGGGAAAAACAAGCATTAAGCACAGATCCTCAGGTTTGTCTCTGCCATGTGTCTACGTCCTCACTCACATTCCTGCAGAGACATTTTGTGTGTGTGTGTACACAAGCACGCCCGTAAATCAGCATCAGTTTATGTGTGTGTGCGTTTGAGGAAGCATCTTGCATGTGTGCACCTATTATGTGGTTTGCTTGTGTGTGTGTGTGTGTGTGTGTGTCTTCAGCCTTAATTTGATGTCTAAATAAGTGGTTCCTGCCCCCAGGGGTTCCCTAGCAATATATCACTGCGGCAACAATGGAACTGCCGTTGTCATGGTCCCCTGGGACCAGCCGCTTGCCCGCTCATGCATGGCCTTGTGGGAAATGCGGACCTGGTGAACAACGCTCCTTCGCTAAATGACACACACACACACACGCAGAATGCACACTCTGATATGTGCTCACTTCGAACCCACAACCTGCTCATTTATTTCTCTTTTCTTGTCTTGATATGTTCTCTCTCTCTCTCTCTCTCTCTTCACATCATCCTCACCTCTCTCCTCTGTTACACTTTCCCTCTTACCAAGGTGAGATGTTTGACAGTTGCTTTCAGTAAATTGGTTTTAAGTGAACTGTCCAAAACAGCACAAAGGGAATATTGAGAAGACCTTGGAGAAATCTACGTACGGAGGAAAGACAAGCAGTCAAAGAGAAAGAGGACTAAGGAGGAAGAAAGGAAAAAAAGAAAGTCTTTGACAAAAGACACTGAATAATAACAATAACAACAACAACAACAACAACAACAACAACAACAACAACAACAACAACAACAATAATAATAATAATAATAATAATAATAATAATAATAATAATATAACCAGAGGGCAGCCAGGTACATCAATGTATAAAGTGAGCACTGGGGAGCAGTTGAATATTACTGAAAGACGAAAGTGAGATAGTTCTGATGGACTGACCACTCTGTTGTCTATCAATGTTTACTCTCAGGACACAAGATATACAGATAATCTGGTGTAATAATATCAAAGAAATAATCTAATGATACATGATTTACATGACAACAAGCTGGTTTACGAGGATTCATTCAATAATCACATAATGTGACATTTATTATGTTAGTGTGGATGCTGGTGCACGATAACGAGTAAATGAGATCTTCAGTATTTACATATCATTTACATTTTGCTCGCCCTGATAGAAGTATACATGATTAAAACTAAACAAACAGACAGACAATATTCCCACAGGCAGCGTTTGAAATTAAGCAGATTTCCCAGTGTGGATTGAATTGAGAAGTACTTCTCCAAAGCAATTTATACACTTAAACAGCACATGCAACAAATGGGAAGGGAAGTTTGGCAGCAGTCCATGTGACCAACAAAGTACTTAATTTGTAAGATTAGGCATTTGTGATGTATCTTGTCTGCTTTTAAACTCCTTTATGAGATTGTTACAGTTTCTTAAGTGCAGACTGAACTGAACCGAGCTGCGTCTCCTTCTCACCACTGCAGAAACAACATAATTCATTTTGTTAACTCGAGTTCAGGTTCCAGTTTGTCTGACTTCTGCATCTTTCTTAGCCTTTCACATGATGCTAGATGAATAAATCAGCAAATATGCAGATTAGCATTGTAAGAAACGTTAATAAAAGCCAGAGCACTCCTTCAACTAAAGTTTGGTTAAGTGCATTTGGTAAACAGTTTGCAGCTTTGTTTCGTAATTAACTTGTAATCAGTCATTGTTAGCAGAGGTCAGGCTCTCAGTCTTAATTGCCAGTGTGACTAAGATGTCATTTTCTCTCTCTCTCACCATCTCAGTTTCTAAAGTCTCAGACAATCAACTCAATTCACCTTCCAAAACAAATCTCCCTCTAGCCTCGCAATCAATTAGCGTACCAGGAAATCAATTAAGCCCATTGCTAAAAGAGCTATTAATAGAAAGCTGACAAACAATAGGGCGCCATACATCACCACGAGAGCTGATGTTTTTAATTAGTGCAACATTTAACATCTGTAATTATGAAGACATAATGAAGAGCTATGACTGCAAAGTTTCCGTTGTTGAGCTTCTTTGAGACGGTGTCAAGAATGAGTGTGTTAAATGTTTGTAATTTTAAGATGTGTTTTCAGGCTAAATTGGTTATACACTTAAAAATGTAAGAAAGGATGCAAGTATGTAAGTATTTGCGACTTGTTGAAAATACATTTACAGATGTAATCGTTTTTAGGCCTTTTTAAAAACTTTATTATTTGTGAAAACACAAAAAATCAGACTTTTATTATGCGCTAGCTTTATTTTCGCACTTCAGTTTAATTAAAGTAATCAGAAAATAAATGTTTCCTGTCTCTTTATCTAATTAAAAGTTACAAGGTATAACGCTGATTTGTTAGGTGAGTTGATTAATTAAAAGGAAAGGACAAGATAACTTCATTTACAAAAAGAAACTAGCTTAAAAGTAGAAACAAAATAAATGGAAAGTTCAAATAAAACTTTATGGGGTGTCTTCACTAGCTACAAAAACATGCAGTTGTTAAGATGCCAAATATTTGTTTTAAAAAACTTTGCACAAAACTATATTAAACTTATTGAGGGCTGTCCCGAATACCATTTTTGAGGCTAGAAGCTAAGGTGATAATTACCTGTGAATATTCAAAGCTCTCATGGTGCGCGATCTGACAACCCGAACCCGACCCTACTCTAATGCAGAGTGACAGAGACAGAGAAGGGGAAGTGAAATGTGGACTTTGAATGCTGCGAGCTGGGCTGCATCGATAGGTGCAAAGCAAACACAATCAAAAAGCATTAAAGACTGATTTGGAAGATGATTGCCATGGCATCAACTGAAGCTTTAAAGCGTTTTGGGTCAGCTGAACATTTTTCACATACAGTTTTGGTTCTCAGAAAAGATGTAACAAGATGATTAGCAGAACAGCAGAAACAGAACAAACATATTTTGGCTATACAAAGGTATACTTAAGTTTGTCAAGAACTTACTTTTTTTAGTGGAAAATTATTGTTTTAGCACAGTATTTTTAAAAAAGCTAGGAAAATTACTTTTTAGCTGAACTGGCCCAAGATCTCTCTGCTCCAGTCAGGCACATCTCAAAATGTTTTTATTTTTTGTTTATATTTATTATTTCATTAATTCACCTGTTCCAATTTGTTTTCTGTAGCTTTTATTCCCAACATGAAGGTCAACATGTTTCAAATCCTTCTCCACACTACCTAAAAAAATATCCCTGGTGACTGGACAGAAAATCTTTTATTTATGTATTTTGACCAAAAAGTAGTCCGGCTTGATTCTATGAATTTCAATTGAAACAAAAAAAGTATCTAACAAATACAAACTACTGCATTTATGCAGTGACAATTACAGGTTCAGTGTGTAGGATATACGGGGATATTTTGGCAGAAATGGGATATATTACATTAAGTGTGTTTTCTTTAGTGTAAATCGCCCTGTTTTTATTAGCTTAGAATGAGTTGTTTATATCTGCATTAGGAGCGGGCCCTTGTCTATGGAGTCTGCCAAGTTGCATCACGTTTCTACAGTAGCCCAAAACGGACAATCTAAACACTGGCTCTACATAGGGCCATTTGCATTTTTGTGTGCGCCACCTAAGTTAGCAGCTCCTCTGCGAGAAGCCAAACAACCTTTGAGAAACACTGATTTTTCAATGTGATACTGCTTTATTCAGTGTTTTTACCCAATTAAATCATTGAGTCTGTTTGTTTTGAAGAGAAAAAAAGACAAATCTGCGAATAATCTGACTTCTGGTAAAAACCACCTAAACAACTAAATTTTAAATTATCAGAGAAAAGGTGAGCACAGATTAGCAGGTTCTCACTGCAGGCAGGTCGAACAGCACCACAGATTCACTAATTTGTGACATGAAACCGTTTCATTTTCACATTTTACAGACTTTGATCACCTGGTCTGTTTGTTTTGGAGAGATAGCAACCTCTGAGGATTACTCCGCTCCTGGTTAAAACCTCCTGAACGATAAACACTGAAGGAAACCTAAAACAGAGTTTATGCTTTGCATATGGGAGAAATTTCAGTTGGCTGAAATCTGCAATCCTCACTGCTAGATGCCACTAAATGCAACACACTGCTCCTTTAATTTGAATCTAATCTAATGTTTATCTTTAACTACAGAATGTAAACTTCCTCAGGTGTAAAACCCAAGAATTCCCAGAAAAAAAGAAGGACATGATCTCAGTCCTCTCTATGATAACTATGGACCTGACCTGGTCACACCTGATGCTCAGGGGTTGCAAGCAGACAATTTTTTTTAAAGCGCTACAAGAAAAAAACCTTGATAACCACTCATCTACAGCATCACTGCAGGATAAAGTTGCATACAAAATGCATGTGGGGTTTCTACTTTGTATATTTACTTGCTACAAAGTGAAATATTGAGCAACTTTTAATGACTTGGGTATATTTATCTGTGTGAAGAAAAACAACATTTATACCCTGCATTTCTGCCCTGCAGCTGCAGTGTTGCAGTGAGTGAGAAATTGAGAGAGGGAAGAGACAGGTACAGATGGCGCAGCAAAGACACAGAGATGGTGGTAATGGCGGTGTAAATATGTCAGTGTGGCCGAGCTAGGAAGCAGGGGAGTTGACCTTGGTCATAGTTTAAGACCTGTCTTTTATCGAGCTGGCCAGCAGCTCCGAGAGCCATTTGTCTGCTCACTGCCACGTCTTTCTCTCTCCTTCTCGTTCATTGTGTCTCTTTCTCTCTTTTTTGTCTCCTTGGTCCTCCTTTAATCTGTCTAATTCCTTTTCCCTCTTTTATCACTCACTTCAGAATTCAATTCAAAATCCTTGTTATCACTTTGAAAGCTTTGCATGGTCAAGCTCCCTCTTACATTACAGAGTTATACAGCCCGGGGCTTGTTAGTTGTACCTCGCTCCAGACTTAAAATCAAAGGAGCTTGGTTTTATGCTTTTGAAGTTGTAGCTTCCAGACTTTGCAAATCACTCCGACAGGAATTGATCTCTGTGGACAAAAAGCAGCTCAACGCCCACCTGTTCAGACCTGCCTATGCTGAGTTTTTGGGGTTTGAAATTTGTATTACAGTACGTCTTTATCTTGTAGTACTTGTTTTCGATTTATTCTTGTCTTATAACATTTTCGATAAAGCAGTGTTACACTTTGAATATCTTTTAAAACTAAGCCCCTTTCCCACTGCAAAAAAACCCCATGAACACCCACTAACATCTGGCTTTTTTATATAAAGAGAAAAGCAACAATCGACATTCACACCTGCGTCAAATCACAGGTATATATCAGCTCTGGCTCAGATTGGCAGTGATGGATATACAACACCCAGATGAACGTGCTCATTTTAGCCCGCATTCAAGCGAGGTGCAATGACACGCTGACACAAAATACCAAATGTTTTCGTACAAGCAGAACACAAACATCGTTCCAAATTAGTCTAAGAGAAACTGAATAAGAAGGAGATATTAAAAAATAAAGCAACGGCATTAACATTTTTACTGGCCTCCTTGCTGCCTTCTTCTGTTACCTAACCTATTTTCCAGCCTGTCCATGAGATCAAACTTGACATACCCGTGTGAAAAAAATCAGAAAGGTATACTCCTCTACTGTGTACATGTCTCCAGTGCACTGGCAATGTAAGGAGGAGTCTATCACCTATTTTTGGTGTTAAAACCTATGTACACGCACTGATCAATGAAAAAGGGGTATTACAAACAGACATATTCACATGTATGTGCTCACTGATAGTATCCTATGAATCTTTTTTATTGGTTGTCATGCTGCCTTACAGTGCATTCCTTCCTGCTGCACACATCAGTTGGGTCTTTTTAAAGAAAGAAATATCTTTACACCATAAACCTGAGCTGTGGATCAGAGGTAGAGTGGGTTGTCCACTAAACAGAAAGTCAGCGGTTCGATCCCCGTCTCCTCCAGGCAACATGTTGAAGTATTCTTAGACAAGATACTGAACCCCAAATCGCTCCTGATGCCGCGTCATCGGAGTGTGAGTGCGTGTGAATGATTACTGCGTAGCAGGTGGCACCTTGTACGGTAGCCTTGACCTCCAGTGTGTGAGTGTGTGTGAATGGTTGAATGTGACAATGTAGTGTGAAAGTGCTTTGTGTGGTCAATAAGACTAGAAAATCACTTAACAAGTACAGTCCATTTTCCAGTTACCATAATTGCGTAGGTGCTTTGTCTATGCACAAGGCTACAGTTGTTTTTTCACAGCTGTTTTTACAAATTCTAAGAAATAGCATCCACACATACACAGCGCTGCACACGTACACACTTTCTCTCTCTCTCTCTCACACACACACACACACACACACACACACACACACACACACACACACCGCTGCTCACATACACTCTCACACATAGTAGATATTATTTCCACTTTGTGTCTTTTATGCTGCTTAATCATGGTTCTAAGCAGGCTCAGTTCTTACTGTAAACTGCACGCACGTACCCAGTACACACACACACACACACAACGCACACATCCTCACTTGCACACATCCTTGTGAAGTCCATTACTGTATCTACAGTTTCCACACATATTTTTAAACTGGGTTAATTAGGCTTTGTGACTGTGATGTGATTAGCAGCAACATTTCAGTCTTGATCACAGTTTCTAGAAGGCTTCTGAGAATCAGGTTTTTATGGGATTTTTAACCCCACACCTCCTGATTTGTTTTCTATTTCTCATCTAATTATGGCTGTGACTCGTAAAAATTACGTCTGAATGTTACTTAACTGCTTACATAATGTTGTTGTGGTAACATAATGGCTGCCTGGAGACAATATTTGGAAGGAGGTGGTTGGGGGGGGGTACGGGTACGAAGTGCAGGACTTTGACACCAGAACTTCAGGTTCATGTCCAGACTTCTGTCTTTGGTTTGTTTGTTTGTGTTACTGTGTGACTTTGGCTTTTAAAATGTTAGTTTGAAATTGCCTAAGTAATACAATAACACAAACTAACAGATTTGAGCAGTAGTAGACCAGCAGCTGAGCTAAAATTCCTGTTTTTGTCATTGGAGTCTGATGTGGTTGATGACACCATAGATGGGGAACTGCAGCCGTTAACAGCTACACAGTCGGAACGGGCTGTTTGATGAAAAGGTAAAGCTCCAAAATATTGTAAATGAACTGTTCCTTTAAACGGTTTTTGATGTTTTTAGGTGAGACTTTTTGTAGGTGGCTAAATTATGTTTCATCCACAGCTTTGCTTCTGTTTTTGGACTTTTTTTCTCCAAACTTGGGGTGCTGACTGACAAATGAGTCTTGATACGCACCCCATACAACACCACTTCAAAACAATTTGAAACAACACTTAAATATAAAATGTAATTTACTTGGAATTACTTTTCCCTCAAAACATATTTTCATTATTCATACATAGCCACTTATCCTGTTGGGGGTCATGAGAGGACTGAAGCCTATCCTATCCCAGATGCCACTGGGTAATTGCGAGGTACACCCTGGGCAGGCCACCAAACTATCACAGGGCTGACACATAGAGACAGACAACCATTCACGCCTATGGCCAAGTCACCAGTTAACCTAAACTGCATGTCTTTGGACTGTGGGAGGGAGCCACAGAAGCCAGAGAAAACCCATGATGCCACTGGGAGAACATGCAAACTTGCACAGAAGGGGCCCCCACTCCAGGTTCGAGTCTGGAGCCCTCTTGCTGTGAGACAATGCTAACAACTGCACTACTGTGCTGGCTAAAAACATACATGCTGTTTGAAATAAGTTGTATATAAGCATAATTTAAATCAAACAGGGTAGCACAATACATGAACAAACCCATTAAGTCCAGCTACTGTACGTGACTTTAGCCTGTCATCATACTAACTACTTTTGTGGTGTTATGCAGCTTTACTTGGTCACCACAAACAGCTGAAAAGTGTGCATAAATAGCATGAATTCAAGCTACTTAACTCAGACAACGGGAGTGCTGTGGATCAGCTGATGTGTCAGCTCAGCTTCACTATCACCAGCTGAGCGGTCTATTTAAAATGCTGCTGTTTCTTCCTGCTTCCCCCTCGGGGGCTGCATTGATCTCCCCCACTCCCACTTTTTGCTGTCTTTAAATTAGCCTTCACAGGGAGTGATATGAAACAGAGCCTTCATGCCGAAATAAAATCTATATTTACATGCATTCTCATTATAATGTTGCCATTCATTTGCTGACTGACTGGTTTTTAATTTACTGTGGCCTTATAAGGACTGGGCTGAGATGCAGCAGTTTTCTAAAAAATGTTATGTAGGAGGCGGCAGAGTTGGAGGAGCACGGTGCGACCACAGGGCCGCAGACACAAATTCTAGACTGAGTCAAATCTGCAGGGATAGTGATTGAGAAAGCTCTCTTCCCACCTTTATAATGACTTTAGGAGCTCAGCTGCTAATTAAGTCAATGCTCAAAGGCACAGTGATAGTTGCACTGGTGTGGCTGCTTAGTGCTCTGAAGTCTGATAAACTTGGCCACCAAGCAGCTCCATCTGAACTCTGGTTCTCTTGCTCCTGGTTCCCTGCCAAAGTCCAATAATCCTGTTTTCTCCCAAAATTCAGCTAAGGCAAATGAATTATAGATATGTCTGTTTTGTTACTTTTTTACCAAATTAATGCTGGGATCATCTCTTTTGCTATGTAAAGGAAGGAGTACTGAGACCTGCTGAATAAGCGAAAAATATTTCTATGATCTCCGAATGAATACAGCTTAAATAAAACCAAATATTATCTCACATTCTCAGTTTAAGTGAGGATTGACGTTGGATTTGGTAATAAGAGGAAAATCAAATCTCACAATATTTTTGACCAAATACCTTAACATTGATACTGCAACGATATTGTAATTTGACTAATTTGTAAATTGCTTTTAGAAAATATTTACATTTTTTATTTCTGATAAATAATCATCAGTAATGTGGGTCATTATGATTAAGTAAACGGTAAACAATAGAACAGCTAGAACAGTTTACTGTAATGGAGCCTTTATGAAAATAAGATATCCCAAATCCATGACAACTATTTATTATTTATTATTTATTATGCCAATTATTTCTTCATATCACAATATAGATATAATATCGATATATTGCCCCGTTTTGCCCCTGAAATGACAAATAATCCATCATTCATTGATTTATTCAGAATTAAGTCAGACTTCAATATGTTAAAGTAAAAAGACATGAAACAGCAAAATGAATACGTATCAGAGTTAAAAGACATTTGTGGTATCAAGCTTTCGGTTTTACTTGACGACCATCACCAAGAGAAGGGAGAGCTGTTAAGAGATGAGAGCTAATATATACAAGGAGTGCTGAAAGCACCAAAAGTAAAGGAAGAGATATTCCACATCATCCTACTTCTTCAAGAAGTATGAACACATATAGCTCTTAATAAAACAGCTGTAGAGAAGTTTCTGTGGAACTGATGTTGTCTACAGACATTGTGTAACTTGGATGTTGTTGTGTGTTGATGTTTTGTATCATAAACAGCATAGACCCGTGACATCATCAGTCTAATTGCTGCAACTGAGCAATCAGCCACACACCTGGTATATTACCGATTGTTTTCTAACATCTCTTTCTGGTGCTGATGATGGTGATGAAGTGAAGTGAAAAATGTGAAACACAAAACAAGCCTCTGTCATTTTTTGAAGTAAATTTACATTTATGCAGTCGAGATACTGGAGGTTCCCTCGTTTATATGGACACATGCATAAAAGTCCTACTTACTGTTTACAAAAATGAATATAAAAGGGGATGAGAGTACCTGGTGGTTTGGTGCAAGTTTAAGGGAGCTGTATGCAACATTCGAGGCATTAATATAGACGTTAAGATATACTGAGTAATGGCATCCTGAGAAGAGAATGTTTCCGAGCGACCTCTGTCTGTTTGTCCTTTGTAGTGGAAGGTCTGGCCATGTAGGATGGCTTTAATGCTCCTTTTATGTCTTTTGTTTTGTTTTGTTTTGAAGATGGCAGCTTAAGTTGTGTCCAACTTCAGGTTAGCCTTCTCTCATGAAGGTTATCTGAAGTAAAATGCCACACTTCATCTTTGCAATGACGGGACCATTCGTTAGCATCCAGGAACTACACCTCCCATGTTGCTGAAATAATGCTGCTCTGTTTTAAAGAATATCATGGATTTTGTATTTCAAGAGACAAATCAGCTTTTAACGATATGTTTTTATTACACAAAGATATTTTTCTATGCCCACATTTACAGTAGTGTCCACTTAAGGTATTGAAACATAAAGTGCTCTCTTATCGGCTCCAGCTTTTTTCACCACAGTTGCTACTATGGTTGTGGGAATCTGTGAAACTGAAGGTGTTGTATATGATAATATATGAGATTGTCTGCAGCACTTTGCACTATCTATTGATTGTGTTACCTTTCATTGCTGCACTGAAGTTTGTGTAATGTTGTAAATGTCAGAGCTGCTTTTCATTTTACATCTTTCACTCCAGCGGCCGGACTGTGCGGCAATAAAATGAACATGAACTATGCCTGAAGAGGGATTGAATCTCTTTCCAAATCTGTCATCCGTACGCAGGTTGAGTGCTTATTCATGCAATAGTGCGCGCATTTATATTCAGGGGCATGTTAGGTGGATGCATGTGTGTATGTTCATATAAATATGCTTTGTGCAGATATGTCTCTGTGTTTATGTGCGCACATTTGTGGCTATATTGTGTGTGGGCTTGTACAGTCAGTGCACATGTCCGTGTGTGTGTTTGGGTGTATTGCATGTATGTGTGTGAGAGGGGCCAGGATTAATGCGTTGCTGTCAAAGGGCCACAGATGATGAAGTAGTCAAACCACAGGAAGATGGAAAGAAGAAAAAGAAGTCAGAGTCTAAAAGAGAGAGAGAAATGTGGACATGTAAAAAAAGAGGCAAGTAATCACAGAGAATACATCTTTTTTTTTAACATAAAAGAAGTCTGGTAATCATGAGCAATATCCCAATCCAATCTCACCTTTTTGATAGGTGAATAATAATTACATATTTGTTTTAAATCAAAAGGCATTTCAAAGATAACAAAACAAAAAGGGGTGCAATAAAACAAGATGTATTTCTAAATTACTATCAAGGCAAGCGGCCAAAAATAAAAATTCAAAGATGTGAGTCATAGTGTGCACAGGTCGGGAAAATACTCTTGCAAGTGCCTCGACAAATAAATCACAAGCTAATTAGAGATCAGATAAACAAACACCAAGGAGAGAGGAAAGAATAACAATGGAGGCTGAGAGGGCAAGATGCCGGTTAGGAGTGCTGGAGATGACTAATTTGCCGGAGTATAGTCAATATATTCTGGTATGTTAAGAACCAAATCCCGAGGCAGGTTAAATTGGGTTGTCAAAACCAAATTTTAACTCACCACATGAAAAAATAAATGAGAGTAAAATTAGAGTCTCTGATGTCCCCTACGGAAACATTGCTCATGACAGTAAGGAATCAGTGTAAAGATATAAATATCTAAACATTTAATAGTAAATGGATTTGAACTTGTATAGCACATTTCTAGTTGTACGAACAGTCAAAGTGCTCTCACACTACAAGTCTCATTCACATATTCACACAATGGTGGTCAAGGTTGTTGTACAAGGTTTTTTAAACACACACACACACACACACACACACACACACACACACTCACACACTGATGGACCAGCCATCAGGAGCAATTTGGGGTTCAGTAACTTGCCCAAGAGTACTTCTACACGTACACAAGAAAATAGTTCCCACATGAAACTGCTCACAACAAAGTTTGTGGGTTTGTGCTTTGAGCACCACAGATTGAGTGCCATGTAGCTCCATTATACTTGAGTCTATAGTCTAGAGTCTAGAGTCTATATATGTCTAAAGTCAATATCTCTAACACTCCACAAAACAATCTAGACTGATAAACAGCATTACAGGTAAGAAATAAAATGTGTTTTTGGGTGAACTGTCCCTTTAAATAACTTTGACTTTGAGAAGTGCTCTCGTTTCCCATAAATTTAAATAACGATCCTCATGATTGCTGAAATTAACCCAAGTTTCAGTCATCTGTTAATAACAGGGTGTGCTATGAAAAGTATGTAGCTGTATGAGGTGAAATGGCAGAGAATCTAATCACCACACTATGGTGTGACCGAGGCTGTCTTAAGGTCCAATTCACTACTGGATAATGAGCGAGAAAGTGTGTGTGTGAGCGTGTGTGTGTGTGTGTGTATTAGTGAGAGAGAGAGAGAGAGAGAGGGAGGGAGAGGGTTAGAAATAGAGAGGAGTCTGCAGTTACAGGAAGCGTATCATCGGTACAGCTGGTGAACCTCTGGGTTGCCGGCGGAAACTCCAATCAGACCAGCTGAAGCCATCCCACTTCCTGATGCGAGTCCAGATTAAAACCCCCAGGAGTGACCTCAGCTGTCATTGACACACACACACACACACACACACACACACACACACACGTATGTGCGCACACACATGCAAGCAGTGTGTCAGATCACATACACACTCATAAAACTTATTCTCACAATCACACACATGTTCACACTGTGATGCTAATTAAACTCCACACAAATGGGACTTAACATGCAAATACTTTTGTGCTTATTAATCCATGCACACACATGTGAATAAGCACACATGGGCTTGGACATGGGACCGAGTGTGTGCGTCTGCACGTGCACGCACACACACACACACACACACACACACACACACACACTCCAAGGTGTTAATTAAACATTGTGACAGGTGATACCACTTCCCTGTGCCAACTCTGACAGAATGCCCATCCATTGCCCACTGTGTAAACCAGCTGCCACGTCTCTCGCTCTCTCATATACAGACATACCAGTTCCTCCCTGAATTCTCTCTTTCAAAAGAGTATACAGAAAAAAAAGAATATGTATTTTTTAAAATATTAATTAAATACATTTCTGCAAATTTTCACTTCCAATATTGAGAACATTTTGAAGGATCTTTTTGTTAAGAGCATCTATTTCGTCTGAGTCAGGGAGAAAATAAAGCAATGCTAAGGTTTGGTGACTTTCATGCCAAACATTTGTGTAATTTCCAAGGAAATCTAAAATAAAGTCCTCAAAAACAAGTAATTGCCATTAGTTTATAATGTTATTTTTCGGGCTGGCTAATAAGTTCAGCACATTTTTTTCCAAACCAATGGGCCAGTTGAATGTATTACTCAAGTGTATGGACATCTTTGTGAGCCACAAACAAACTGCTCTACAACTTTTCATGCAGGAGACAACACACTCAGAATCCACCTGTCAAAGTGGAGAGGGGTAACACACCTAGCCATGCAACAACTGATGCAGACAGAACAGCTACAGACAAACACAAACAAGCGAAGATCCGAAAATATTTGGAGGGTTTTTTCAAGTGCAACTTAGTTTTATACAATATCTATGAAAAGGGGGGTCCCTGCTCCATGTCTCTTTCAGCTCCTTGGCCTGGAAAACGATGAAGACCCCAGCTTACATAAATGTCTGATGAAATTAGACCTGGTAATAATTGTCTGGACATCCCGATGGTGGTAACCTTTACTGCTGACACAGACAGAAAATGTACCAAGGACAGCTCCCTCACTGCTGACAGCTACGGGATCAGCACCATGGAGAGCACCACAGCCTGCGGTTATCACATACAGTACGTGCTGGGAGTAAGAGTTGTTTAAATTTAATACTTTAATATTAAATAAAACCACCTATGCGCCAGTAGAGGGGGGCAGTAATGCACCTGAAACTGTCGTGGTAAAAAGTTGACACCTCTGATGATCTCTCTATAATTAACTTTAACTTGAATCTATTTTATCTAGTTCTTGTAAGCTTTCTTCAGGTTGGTGCAGATGTCTCAACCAAGGAACACTGGAGACGTCTTTGACAGAACAACAACAAACTCGAGTCAATCCCGGGATTAGACTAAATAATACTTTTGATACAGTCACTTTTATACTTGTTTGGGGACTGCTGGGGTCTCTCCTCCTTACTAAGAGTCCCAACCTTGCTTATGTTCTCATCTTTTGGCTTCGATTGTAATGGTGTCAGGCAAGCACTATATTTTAAAAATCAATATGTCTTAGTTTATTTACCATACACAGGTTACAAACTGGTTAAATGTTTACTTTGTTTCACACTGGTTATTCATACTGGTTAAATGTTCGCCTGTTTCAAACTACAGCATAATAGACCACTCAGTAGATAAACACAAAATCCAGATTTAGTTGACTTATGTAAAAATGATATTCAGCTATTTTAAAAGCGTGTGTGTGTGCTGTTAAACTTTTCACCTCTCCTGTTGCTTACATACAGTGAGATGGAGCTATTTGAGGCCTGATACCAAACAGTTACCTCAGGCCTTGAATCTCCCCATTAGCCTCATAAAGCAAGATGTAGCTTTTCGAAGCCTCATGCCAAAAGTCGCTCTGGCCTTGAATCTCCTTATTATGTCCAGTTCTTATCTTGGCAACTGCTCCTTTCGTCCTCTGTAGGCTACTGAACTTTTCACCCAATGGTCTGATTTTTTTATCACTACAAAACCCAGGTACCACTCCCACTAACTAGAAGAAGAAGAGATTTTAAATCTACCTCAGATATGTAAAATCTTATGCTGCAAATGTTGCTGTCATGTTTTGAAATTAAACAATGGTGTAAACAACAATTAACCATCTGGTTTCAACAATTTTCATTCAGGAGGAAAAATCTGCCTGTATCTCACTTTTTTGGTAGACAATGACGATTTTCCTCCCTTGTTTACCTGTTTACTTATCTGTTGTACTTTCATTGGTATCTTGTGTCCATCTCGTAACGCCATCACAACTGGCTTTATGAGTGCGTGTGTGTGTGCGTGCGTGCGTGTGTGTGCGTGCATGCTTGTGTGTTTATGTTATGTTGGATGTTGTCTTTCAAAACATCTGCTGAGGGGATAAATGATGCACCTGGATACCTGATCTCACACATTTACACAAGTGCCAATTCCTGCCTGCAAACACACACACACACACACACACACACACACACACACACACACACACACACACACACACACACACACACACACACACACAGACACATGCGCACACAAATACTCAATGCCTGAATCTTGGCTGCATATCAGAGTTCATTTCACATGGCATGGAAACCTCTGCTTACATTTTCCTCGAAGTTTACTCAGTTTTTGGTGTGTGTGCGTGTTTGTGTGTGTGTGCTTGTGCATGTCCGTGTGTGTGTGCATACATGGATTTGCGCCTTTTCATGTTAATAAAGCCTACAGATATAGCTGTCAGCTTGCTGTGTTGATTCAGGCTCAAGGCCAAATGCTCCAATATCCTCCCTGAGTTGCTGTCTCCATCTATCTCCATCTGTCTCTCCCTCCTCTCATCATCTCTGTCTGTACGCATCTGTCTCTCTTCCCCTCCATCTAGCTATATGTGCATCTGGTCATTCGACTGTCTGTCCTGGTGTCTCTCTGTCCTGCCACAACTAATTTCCCAGTGAAATTAATAAGAAAATCCTACATAGAGGATGTTTTGTTTCTACAAAGAGGAGTGGTGTACAATAGACGGGAAAAATCCACTCGCAGATACTTAAATTATTTTTAACAACACTCAGAGAACAGGTGAAATGTTTTTACATGCAACTCTGACCTGCAAATGTGGTAAAAGAAAGTGATAATGACACTGAAAAGTAGCAGAAAGACACCAAGAAAAATGTATGAACACAAGATGATGATTCATTACCACCTATATGCATATCAGTGGGAAACATTTAACCCTTTGAAAACTGAGCAAACTGGCTTGACTTCTTTTAAAAACACAAAGTTATGAGTTACAAGAAAATTGCCTGAAATTAAGCAGAAAAAGAAAAGAAAAATGAAAATAAAAGAAAACAAAAACAAACTATTAATATAGATAAAATAGGTAATAATTATTATTATTATAAATATAGTTTTCTGGATATTTTTTTCACTTTTTTATCATTATCTTTTAAAAGTTTTATTTCTTTTTCTCTCTTTGTCTAATGTCTTGTAATTTGCAGGACATATCTTGCCACGTTGCTCATTGCCTTTTTAGCCATAAAATTAAACCAATTTGTTTAGGTTTCAAATGTTTAAATGCATGTGAAAGGTATCTCAATGTAGCACAAACAAACTGATGTTATTCTAGGATTTGAAGAGATTTCTGAGAATTTTTAGCATTACAGCTAGTAATCTAGTTCACTGGGTAGAGAAGATTGGACTTTTTGAAGACCAAGAAAAAGTTGTGGCCACCAAAGGCATAGACATGCCGCCTCGATATTTAGAACGTGCATAATAGTGTAGAATTTTACTTTGACATGAATGAAGATATTTATAAATTGATGCAGGAAAGTCAAATTGATACATTAAAAAAAATCACCCAAATGATGAAAAGTGTGTGATGCTTAAAATTTCTTCCAGAGGACCCCCAAACCCATGTCTCATATTTGTGTTTCTACCATTTTTTTCTCCATTAAAGGGTTTTATTGGGGAGAGTTTTTCCTGCTCTGCTGTGAGGATGCTAGGACAGAGGGATGTTGTATGCTCTATCTAAAGCCCTCTGAGGAATACCCCCCCCCCATACATACATACGTATGTATGTATGTGTATATGTATAAAACCTTGGTGGTCGAAGTAATGGTAACACTTCTACCTAGGAACTCTGAGACAACAGGAAGCCATGAACCCAGGGATGATGCTTGCTTATACTAATATGACTGCGTGTCATTTGCTGAAGGCTTGGCTGGCTGAGCAACAGGCTGTGGGATTGAGAAAATGTGGGGCTTGGAAGTTTGAGACACGAGGATTTTAGGGCGACAGGGAGCTGACTGCAGGGACTGAGACTGTATTGACGCAGGCAGGCAGGCCAGCAGTGAGGCAGGCAGGGGAGACAGCTGTACACCCTGTATGCTGTGATAACCATTTTATTTTAACTTTATTCACCTGTCTCTCCTGATTGAAATGATGATCGACATCAGGGAACAGGGAACAAAGGTATCCAGTTAGAGCGATCTAGTGAACAGAAAATGCTGGCCAAGAAAATTCGTAGTCTTTGTAGAAGAGAAACTTACAGAGGACAGCTCTGGAGAAGCAAAGCATGACAGGTTTGTAAAGTGCGCTTAAGGAGACATACTGTAAGGCCTTTCCAATATAGACCCTGCCCACCCTACAAAGTAACCTTCAGGTTAATGCCTGTATTACAATATTCCTTTGAAACGTGAGCACCTGGATGATGGAAATAACAAGATGAGCAACTTCAAAATGACTTAAACAAATAACAAAATTTTTGTTTTTCCAGTATAATAATTGTAAATAAATAATTTTAACAAGTTGAAAAATGTTTTTTCTTTATATTTTTGACTAGTTTTTAAAAAAAATAATTTTCTAATTATTCTCTCTCTCTCAGCTAGCTGTGTCACTTGTACTTAATTTCTTGCAGTTTGTATGACATTTCATGTCAAGTTTCTATTTGCCTTTTTTCACGTTTTCAAAAGAAATCAAACCAGCTTGCACACATTTGAAAGTATTAAATGTTTGTGAAAGGCATCTGAATGCAGCTCAAGAAAAAATGATGTTAAACCATGTTTCAAGGGGTTAATTGCCTAACTTAGTAGGAGCAGTCACAGCTGGTAAAGTTAGTCACACAGGACCCAGATCACATAGAGCATCTTCAGTGTCAACTTAACACAGCTTTGAACATGGTTAGTAAGTGTCATAGATGCAGCATGCTATTTGAGTGGTTTTTAGCCAAATTCCACTTCTAACTATTTGGTTTGAGATGTCCTTTAATGCGGTGAACCCTCCATGTGAACGCAGAAACAGAGTGGAAGAGGGAAGGGTGACAGGCGGATTGGAAAACACCCACAGAGTCTGAGGCTGGTGAAGGAGAGGGAGTTTGTTTTTTTGAGGCTTTTATTGACTTTAATGTACAGGACAGCTTGAGCGTGAAAGGGGGAAAGAGAGGGGGCAACAAGCAGCAAATGGCCGAGCCCGGAATCGAACCCACGGCCACTGCGTCAAGGATATAACCTCTGAATATGGGGGGCTGCTCTATCTGCTGACCCACCCAGTTTTTACTTTTATTCCACAACATTGCTGAAATACCTTAACTGTTTTTGAAGATTTTGTCATTCAAAAATAAGCAACTTTCTGCTATAAGTTTGCTAAAAAGAAACAAAAACAATAAATGCAGCTTTAAGAAATCGGGTCACTGCAGAAATCTGTCCTTAAATGTATGTAAACACATTTATCGATGGTGATGATGGCAGCTCCCTGTAATGTATTTCTAATGTCTGTAGATAACTTTTCACTTTTCACTCTCATCTTTCTCCTCTTTGGACTTATACCTTGTATTATTTATGTTTTTGGATCTAGTAATACTGCACTCCTGATGACAAGAGGATAGAGGATGCAGTGATTTGGGGTCTTCACCCCCCTCCTGTAAAAGCCCGACTCCCTTGACCACAGCTTTCTTATCGACTCTCAGCTCAGCCTTTAATACCTTCGAGTGGCACCAGAGGATCAAGAAACTTCACCATCTCAGTCTGCCTTCATCTGCTCCACGCTCGGCTTTATTTTTTAGTGTGTGACAGATTTCACATAGGCTGTATCGTTCTTTCGTCTCTCTGCCTCCGTCTGTTTTTTTTCAAGTTGTGTCTCGATGCATTTGCCCCCGTCTTTTTGATCACTCTCATGTCCGTCTTTCATCCTCTCAACATCCTTCTTTCTCCCTCTGTCGGACCTGTACTGTAACTCTGTTTTTTCTCTCTTCATCTTTCACCTTGCCCTCTGTCTTCACCGTCTCTGTGTCTGTCCCTCTCTGTTTTCCAATTTCACTCCCTCCCTCTACACTCGCTGTGTAAATCCCCTCTTATCCACTCCCAGTAACAACTCGCTGCATCCGGCCCTCTTGTTCTGTCACTATGGATATTTGTTCTAGATTAACCTCTCCCGCTCCCTCCCTCCTCTCCCCTCTCTCTTGCTTTTTCACTCATCTCTTACAATTTCTTTTTTTTTTTTTTGCATCGTCCCCTCTATTCCTTCTTTTTCTTTGCTCTTTTGTGCTTCAGCTCTACACTCCCTCCTCTGGAGAGCTGCGACATCAGTTTAACTGGCATCGCGGGATCCGGTCCAATGAAATATAAATGTCTGTCTCTCTCTTGCTCATTCTCTTCCTCCATCTTTCTCCCATTTGCACAGAAAAGGAGAAAGAAGGGCCCTGATGAGCCACCAACTGCCAGCCAATTCCCGAGGATGACACGCATGTTTGTGCCTCACCGATTGCCGTTTGCTTTTCATCTAAGGGATAGATTGAGCTCTTGACCCCCCCCCTTCTCCTCTCTTTTTTTCCCCTTTTCAACATCTTCTTTCCTCCTCTATTCATCCTCAACGTCTGCAGATGGATTTCAGAGGGTTAGAAAGGTGTGTTTTCTATCTTGGTTCCTCAATTCTTTTTTTTACATTTTCTCTCTTGACCTTTTCCTCCTTTTTTAGTCCGTGCATTTGTTTGACATGCTGTCAGGATATATGGGGTGGCCTTACAATGGCAACAGGTGTTTGGTTCCAGTATGGAAGGCAGTTATTTTAAGGTGAATAAATAATTATTATGGTTATTGTGATTAAAGTAAAACATATAATACCAGAGTTTCTGTATTGTTACACACAATGATACAGTTCTGGTGCCTTACTTTTATTATTTACCAGAAGAAGGCATACTTCCTTTAAAATGTTAAAATTATATTTTAAGCTGTTGTATCAAAGAATAAGTAATCAACACTGTATAAAAATAATGGATGTAGCCACCGTGAAAACACTCTCACTCCCTCCTCTAATACTGATGCTTGGTCATTGGCCCTACATATCAAACTGTGATGCTCTAGGTACCCCTTCAGGATGCTCAGGCACAGTGTGTCTATTTATGCTTTTTATATGCATGCGTAATTTTAAACTACTTTTCCCTTTTTACAGGATATCTACAGTTTCCAGTTGTTGAAAGCATATAGACTCTTTTCAAAGTTAACTTAGAACATAGGTAAAAAAAACTGTTTTTAGGTTTACTTTCTTAGGATTCGGTGATAAAATGTGGCACACTATATTGGTACTGAACTCAACTGACTCGGTTTCACTTAGGACACGAGCAATAGTCTCCTGGGTGAAAGTTCAGAGTTTGTTTAACCCATCCACCTCCTCTCTCCTCCCTGTGTGGACTTTCTCACTCTTAATACTATGGCAGCAGCTGGGAGCATAAAAAGTACTGCCGCCTGGTGCATCTCATACTGATGCAGAAGGGTGTCTTGTTGCATCAGTATCTGACACCAAGAGCCTTTGGTCAAGCATCAGTATTTGATGAGTTGGGAGTGAGTTAACCATGACATCACCCTTTGGTTTGGTTTGTAGACTATCATTTTGAGGCCTCAAAATTTTTGGATTTTCATCTTGGATTTCTGGATCAAGACGTGACCAAATTTGGACATGAGGGTGGAGCAAGCCCTAACACTAGCTGCCAACATGGTTAACACATTGCATCTAGAGTCTATGGTGACCAAAATTAACTTTCAAGAATTAAAAACACACTAATATAGTGACGGCAGTGCTGTGAATCTGGGGTTACACCATGGTTACGTTACCAAACCAACGTTGTTGCTGTGGTAGTAACTTGTCAACAGACAGCACCCACCTGTGACTCAAATCGGCAGCACCCTATGCATAACTGTTTTTTTTTGTACCAGGTTGTAAACATGTTTATTTCTGCTGTATTTTAACATGAAGGTCTATAACTCACATTTGGAGCCAGCCTCAAGTGGCCATTCGAGGAACAGCAGTTTTAGCACGTTTGTATTGGCTTCATTTTTTCAGCCGTTTTGTGGCAGTCTCACACTGGTTATTGGTGTTTTTGCTCCAGTATGGAAGGCAGTTGTTTTGAAATTGGAAAAATATAATTACAGAGATCAGTGTGATTAAAACAAACAAGTATAATACTTGCTTTGGGAAACATGCCACATTTTTGTGCTAAATGATTTTTATCATTTAACAAAAGAAGGCAAACCTCTCAAATATGAAATGATAACTTAACACAATCAGGAAGAACTTACAATAATTACAGTCTAAAAATGGCTAAATTATGATTTAAACTGTCAGATAAACAAGCTATCTTCAATACTTGACAGCTTTTGAAACTGCTACAGACAAATTTCTGTTGGTACCAAAAACAAGTAAGGTTTAATACCAAACTTTTTATTACACATAATAATCCATTAGTTTGAGGCTTTTTTGTTGTTGTTCTTTTCCACCATCATGTTGCATATCAAATATTAATTTATGTGTCTACAGAGCAAAAACAATTTTAATACAGACTTATAATCTAAATAATCTAATATAAAGTGTTCGGAGTGAGACAACAAAACAAAGGCACAGTGTAAACAGCAGACATTCGTTTCGATTAAGCTGTTTGCACTGCGAGTCAAATTTGAGCCACATATTGTAGATGTATGATGGATCTGACTGCATAACAAATGTTAAGAACATTTTTTAGATTGTATCATCATTCAATCAGACATTATTATGAGTTCACAATACGATGGAACAGTTCTTGTTATTATGATTTAGTCAATCATTCTGCTGAAACATAGGTTTGTTTTATAAGTGAGAGACATGAGAAGGATCCTGACTTAATGTTAGCAAATATATTCTTCACCAGAAAGCAGAAAGACTGATTAATGCCAACCCTTTTGTCCACAGTGAATTGATTTTTTTTCATATCCCTTTATTCATATACTGAATGTAAGAGTCCAGTAACTTGCTCACAGGAAGACCCACGGATCAAACCACCAACTCTGCAATTAATGGATGCTCGTCTCAATCGCCCAAGTTACATAAATCACTTACTCTCTGGAACCATGGGGTGTTTCACATCCAACAAAAAGAAAAGTAGCTTTGAAAATGCTGCAAAATCAACTAAAAAGTCCCTTTTAAAAATCTGATTGGTTGCCATTTGAACCTCAGCAACAAGACATTTTCAAATGGGTATCATTAGGGATCCACTTGGTTTCACTATGATAAAAACATCTGAATTCAAAGGCACTATAGTGTTGTGTAGTATTCTGGTAAAAAATACCAGAATTATTTTTTTCTTCTATTATGTCTTATGTGTCAGTGTGTTATCTGTCTGTGCTTCTGTTTGTGCTGTGCGTGTATGTATTTTTGCCTGTATTTCATTGCATTGTGTGTCTTTGTCTAGTGTTTGCAAGAATTTGTGTTTCAGTGTGTCTGTTTGTGTAAATATGTGTGTATCCAGAAATGTCTGAGTGTGTTTGCTGCACTTGGTAATTAAAGCAGTGTGTGCCAACCCAGCGACAATGTAATACCACTCTAATCATCCTCTGCTCGCCCATCTGTGTGCCCAACATGACTTTCTCTCTCTCGCTCTCCACACACACACACACACACACACACACACACACACACACACAACACACACACACACACACACACACACACACACACACACACCAAACCACCAGTCATATCTTTTGTACATTGAGAAGGAGCAACACAGCGAGACAAAGAGAAACAGAGTGCCATTTGTTTAGACAGAAAGAGAGAGACAGACCGTAGATACAAGCAGCCAATCAGAGAGAGCCTGAAGCTGAAACGCACTGCCACCACAGCCCATCGTACGACATACGTCAAGTGCCACCACTAAAACCAATAGTAAGCGTCCGCTGCAGCACGTCAACAGCAGACCACCCATTTTCTCACTGCTCATATAAAATTTTTTTAAGCTCACAGTCAATAATAGACAACTGCAATACTGCAGGTAAGCTATGGCGTTTTGTTGTCTTTTGACGTGGAAAAAATCCACAGCATTTTGTTTTCCTGCAGTGTGTGGTCTCCTGTTGTACTTTTAAGGCACAAACACTATTCATCAAACAGACATCAAAGAACTAGGGGTGACGAAGGCCAACTTTTGTGCCTCATGTCACCTGTGTCTCAGCCAAAAAGTTGCACTTGAATACAACACAAAGACTTAAGCCAACGGCCAACTGGCACATACTTTCAGTGCCTGATTGAGAGAAAATATCTTTCTTTACCAGCAGGTGGTGGTATCTGTACTTGTCATTCAAAAATGAAAACTGGAATTCAGACAGGACAGATTCAAGATGCTACTTAGCCAGTTAGCAAATCAAAATCGCAACCCAATGTTGAAAGAACGAATGATATTTACAATGCGTACACAGTGGACCCCGTCACTGCTGTGTTCAACTCAGATTCAACATATGCAATCAGCTGAAAAGGGTCAATGAGGGCCAACAGTGCATGCAAAAACTAGGGCACCATACGCTCACCAACAGCTTTATATTAACCAACCGTCAGCTTGGTGTGTCAGGGTCTTGACTGAACACCATGGTTTTATTACATCCATGGCTGCCACCGGAGCAGAGAAGAAAAGCTGCTACAGGAACTGGGATGTTGTTTTCATTATTGTTGTCATAAATATATTACTCTGTTTTTAGTTTGAAATCACATTTATGATGTCATTTCAGTCTCTGTGAGTTAACTTTTGTGTTTCTTAAAACATTATGAAACTTAAACTGTTTTTTGGGGGGTGGAGGCTTCAAATAAACCCACTGGGATTTGACCTCTCCCACTATATACTGTTATTTTTGTAATTTTGTGTATTTTAAATTGTGCAACAATAAAAACTCACACATCAAACATCAAGTGTTGCGGGGGCATGTCGACGAGTTCTGGTGCACACCCAGCTGTCGTTGGTGTGGGGGTTACATAGAAAATAACAGTGCAGGCTTATTTGACAGGCGCCATTTGGTAGCAGTGTGTTTTGGCCTTAAGACGTAGTACAAATTTATATTGTGTGGTACTTAATCTGAAGATTGAGACTGAGATTTGAAAACATTGGGTAGTTATTTTTTATTTTGCCCAGAGATAATAAGATTCAACACAGTTGGTGAAATTGTACATTTTAAACAAGAGCAGACTAATGTTTTCCTCCCTAAATCTTTCTCTTTCGTGCCTGTCAATAATTGCTCCACCTGTGCCAGCGGAAGAAATGGAGGCAGCAGAGGTTTGTCACTACACACACACACACACACACACACACACACACACACACACACACACACACACACACACACACACACACACACAGAGAGAGAGAGAGAGAGAGAGAGAGAGAGAGAGCGAGGAAGAATAACAATCCAACAGACTTGCTGGCTGCATTTTGGATGGTAATTCATGGAGAATATAAATGAATTTGTGGATTAAGCAGGTTGCTGAAGATTTGGAGAACATTTCCAAATTTTCCTTTTTCTACCGTGTTGTTCACACATCAAGGCAAAATTCGAAGTAAGTTTTGATTCATGTATTAGTCAATTGCTCACTGCTTAGTGTTTAACATTGTCTTAAGTTGTACTTAATGGTTGGGAAAAGCTTGTAATACTTAAAATGTACATTGCCACTGTTTGTCTTCATATTCACATGCAGCTGTATCATGATAAACAGGCTGATACAGCTGCAGAACACCACGCTGTCATCGCTCTGTTGCACTGAGCACAATTTAAGACTGACCGGTTTATTGATTGGCGGGTCTGTTGGCAGGTGTGACATTCAAATATTAACTTTAGTCTGTTTTCAGACAAAAAATGGTGACATAATAGCCAAGTTGAGGTATAACATCTGATTGTAACAATTAACCCTTTGAAACCTGGAGTGACCTCCCTTCTTGTGCTGCTCTCAGATGCCTTTCACATAAGTAACCCCCACACCAACTGCAGCTGGGGGCGCAACAGCGCCTGTTGACATGCCAACCCACAACACTTGATGTTGGGTGTATTTTTAACTGGTCCTTTGAACCCTGAGCAAATTTGTGCAACTTCTTTCAAAAAAAGGTGGGGAAAAAAGCCAACGACCAAATGAGCAACATGGCAAGAAATGCTCTACAAAATGCAAAGAATTAGTTGATTTAGAAAATTACATTAAATAAATTAGGGGAAAATGTCCAAGGAAAAAAAATAGGATTTTTTTTAATCTCATAATCCTAATCATTTATTTAAAAATAATGTTACAGAATCATAACAATTTTGAGCACTTTTTTTAAACAGGTAATTTCCTTTTAAATCTTTATTTTATTTTTTAATTCATTAATTTTCAGGTATTTTTGTATACTTTCTACAAATTTCTTGCTAATATTTGGGTCATTGCCTTTTTTCCATTTATTTTTATTTATTTATTTATTTTTAAAAAGAAATGTGCTTGGAATTCAAAGTGATTAAAGATTCAGTAAATTAATGCATGATGCTTTGACCCTTTCATCACTTCTTGAAGGTATACTGCTTCTCCATTTAGGTCCAATTTTATGCAAACACTGAGAGAAACAGAGGGGTTCATAGCTCATCAGGGCAATGTACAGAAACCTACCTTAGGGAATCTGATTCAAGACTAAGTGACTAGTTCTTTAACGGTGAAGAACAGAAAGAGTATTACTAGCATGTCCCTTTTCTTAAAAAACAAAACAAAACAAAACAAAAAAAAACCCTTACATTTTAGCTTTCCTTGCATGAAAGTCATATTCTATTTTAGAGAAAGCATCAGTAGGGCAAGACGCCAACAAGACAAGTCCACATTTTAAAAATTCACTGCACTTCTTGTACTCTACTCGTGTCTCTTGCCCCTTCTGTCCTCTTGCACCTCCCCTCTGCTCCCCTTGCCTGTCCTCATCTCCAACACTTGGAAATTGGATGGTCTAATTTCCAGCCGCCCACTCTTGGCCACTGTGTCCAACAGGCTGACAGTGTGGTGTTCAGCCTGTTGGACACAGCCTGTCAGTAGCATGTAACATTTATAAGTGGGAAAGCTTAATTTCCAGTCCTGGAGGCGAGCTCGCTTGGCTCTCCCTACCAAATGCAACCACAGAGTCACCCCATGTTGAAAATTTCAGCAGTCAGACGGATGTACAGGATTTTATTAATTGTCTGTGGCTGGTGAGTGGGTTGCAGCTTGGATTCCTTCAAGGGATCTGAGGGAATGTGCTGGTGTCTGGACTGACAGCTGAGCTGGAAGTGGTACATGCAGGCATAAAGTAACTGTTTCGGAACAAATACATTGCAGTTATTTAAAGAAACCTACTGAATCCTAACACTTAATGTTCTTGGTATTTTCCCATCCATATTCATTTTAGTTTGAAGGCACAGAAGTCAGCACTAGCCAGTATAATACTAAGCCCTTAATGCTGAGGATACTGGTAGGAATGAAGGTACATAATGAGGGAAGCAATCTAATAGATGAGCAAGAATTCTCTGCCAGTGTCAGCAATTTTCTTATTTTTGCCCCTGGACTGATTTCCACAAATGTACACATAATGTGCATATGTAAGTTTACTTTTACACATTTGCCCCCACTGTCGTGTCTATTTACATATGCATTGTGGTCTTTTTCATTGCTAACTTCATTGTTAAATGAAAGGTGGTAAACAGCAGTGTGCCTTTTCTGTAACAGAAGCGCCTTCTGTATCTTGATGTCCGACAGGCATAAACTGCAGCTAATCTCGCAAACTACTGGAACATTTAGCCTAATATTTAGCATGCAGTGTGAGTGGTATGCTCAAGGACCTCTTGTTATTGCAGTGATTCACAGTTGTTAAAAAAAACCTGCTTATTGCCTAGACTATCACTGTAATGTAGGGCAAAGTTCACACCAGCGAAACCTCCGAGGTTGAAAAAATGAAGCCAATATGGAAGTCCCAAAAAATGTAGTTCCACTAATGGCCACTTGAGGCTGGTTCCAAAATAATGCAAATTCCCATACATCCTATGTTCAGTTTCCCAACTTTACAGCAGATATATACATATTTACAGGCTAGTACAAAAGCAGGTTTTGGTATCTGACGCTATTTTAAACTTTCATGACAACTGCACAGGGGGTGAATTTTTATGAAGCTCACTTGTTCATATTTTGTTAATCCCCAAAGTTATGCATATTTAAGGGCAGGGCTATTTGAGTGACCTTTAAACAGAGGCAGGACAAAGGAGAGGTCTTTTGGCTAATTTCACAATATATTACAGATTCAGTCAATAACACCACTATTTTAATTTCTTTAACTCCTACAGTTATATTTCACTTGAACTTCGTTACACTGCCACCATGTTCTCTGTGGTACCGCTCTTTTCCATCCATATCCATAAGCTTATTGAAAACATGCACAAACACAGACAAATGAACATAGAAAATGGGCATAAGTATCTGTCTGTCTCCGTTTCCATATCTAATATTTAACAGAAATGCGCCAAAAAAGGTCCCATCAACCCCTTGCTCCTCCAGAGCACCAGCCTCTTGTCCAAATACAGTTGCTTCTGGCTCCAAAAAATCTAGATTGCAACAGCCAAAATGTCAAACTCAAGGCTTTCAAACATGAGCCCACATGGGTGATGTCATGTTAGCTACATCCATTTTTATACATTAAATGGTTCACATTAACCTAAAAGACTCCTTATGGCATCTGAACAACTAGCAGTAGTCACAAGGGCAGTGGCAAGTACATAATCCCTCTATGACTTCCCACCCACCACTACTGCCACATGTATTTGTTGAACAAGCTGACAAGCCCATGCCTGCATCCCTCCTTTGGTGACTATTCTTTAACTTTCCCTTATTTCTTCTCGATTCCTGCTCTCCATTTCTCCTATTTTTTTTTTTTTATAAACCATCTCTCTGCTGCTTTTCTTTTACATTTACCTTTTCCATCACCCCTCCTCATGGTCCCTTGATCAGCTCGGGAAAGTAGAGCTCATTTAAGACTGTAATTCACAATTACATGGACAGGGGCTAAGGTTGACCCTGTAGACTCAGTCACAGATACACATAGCCACACACAATGACATACACACACAGACACACACAGACACACACACCTGCTTGGCTACTGCTCCCCTGTGTGATTTTATAGTGAAAGGTTAATTCGAGTGTAAGGAGCCCAAGGCGATGACTGGGAAAAAGGGATATAGAGAGAGAGCAAGTAAGAGAGCGAAAGAGAGGGACAGAAGAAGTGCTAATTCAGTTCAGGAAAAGAACCCACTTTAAGGAAGAGAGAGAGAGAGACAGCAAGAGACAGGAGAGAGAGAGAGACTTGAGCACTCAGAAGCGATATTTAATTAGCCTTGGATGACTAGCTGACTTGCTAGAAAAAGGCCACTCTCCCTGCACTCTTCTCTCCTGTCAAGTACCCTGTTAGTGAAACCTCCTCTGAGACAGATGGAGGGAGAGGAGGGAAGACAAGACGGGGAGAAAGCAACAGATGGAGGGAGAAGAGATTGAGAGAGAGAGAAAATCGTGAAAACGGATAGAGAAAGTAAGAAAACACGGCGAGCAGGAGATACACTGACAGATTAGATGATGGCCAATTGAAGGTTTGACAACTTTTTGCCAACAAACAGGGCAGCAACAAATGCCAAAGTCGATATATATAAGCCTCCGCACTGTAAGCAAAGTTGGCGTGTACGCACAGCCGTGTATGGCATACACCCACCCTCTGGGCACTTGGCTTTAGCATATCCCCTCCTAAAAATAAGCCTGCAGAGCAAAGCTGCAGCCAATGAGACATTGGACAATGATTTGAAGGCCTGTTTGAGTAACAGATCAAAGGCTCATCAGACACTACACAAGGCTCATAATGCTACGAGCATGAGAAAATGGGCCCCTGGGTACAGACATGCAAAAGACCCCACAACCAAAGGAGCAAGACACACAGAATTTAAAGTTATTTAACCCTTTTTGTTGTTTTGTGTCATTTTGTAGTCTTTATGCATCTGTTTTTTTTCCTGTGGCTGTTTTGCTCATTTTTGTAGTAGTTTAATGTCTTGTAATTGCTTTATAGCTCTTAGTAAGCACTTTGAGTCTCTTTGAGGTTGTTTGTGTCTCTTTGTGATTGTTTGGGCCCGTTTCATAGTCCTTAAATTTCAATTTAAATTCAGTTTTATCTATAAAGCCTCCATTCATCTATCCATCCATTGTTATCAGTGGGGCAACAGATTGAGCAAAGCACTTCAGACATCCCTCACCCCAGCAGCACCTTTCAGCTCCTCCTGGGGGACCCCGAGGCATTTCCAGGCCAGACAAGACATATATAATCCATTCAGCGTGTTCTGGGTCTGCCATTGGGCCTCCTACCAGTTGTACGTGCCAGAACACCTCTAACAGGAGGTGCTGAAGAGGCATCCTGAACAGATGCCCAAACCACCTCAGCTGGGCCCTTTCGAGGCGAAGGAGCAGCAGCTCTTCTCTGAGCCCCCCCCCCCCAAATCTCTAAGCTCCTCACCCTATCTCTAAAGCTGAGACCAGCCATCTTCTGGAGGAAACTCATCTCTGCTGCTTGTATCCGCGATCTCATTCTTTTCTCTTTCCACTGCTCGAAACTCACGACCATCGGTGAGTGTAGGAACAGAGATATACCGGTAGAGTGAAAGCTTCGCCATCTAACTCAGCTCCTCCTTCACCACGACAGTCCGGCGCAACTCCTGCATCACTGTGGATGCCACACCAAACCACCTGTTTTTTTTACGCTCCATTTGATCCTCACTTGTAAAGAAGACCCTGAAATATTCAAACTCCTTCACTTAGGAAAGCAACTCTCTCCCCACCCAGAGGGCGCAATCCACTGTTTTTCAGCAGAGAACCATGGCCTCTGATTTGGAGGTGCTGACTCTTATCCCGACCCCTTCAGCGCACGCTGAAGGTCACAGTGTGAAGCCAAGAGAACCACATCATCTGCAAAAATCTGGGATGCAATTCTGAAGCCCCCAAACCGGACCCCTTCCTACTCCTGGCTGCGCTTTGAGATCCTGTCCATGAAAATCATGATCAGGATTAGTGACAAGACACAACCCTGGCGGAGGCCAAATTCAACTGGAAATGTGTTTACCTTCATGCCAAGTAAGTGCACAAACCCGTATGGGACCGGTCCCTATCCAGTCCCATCCAGGCTTTATAAATATTGGTCTGGTATTTATAAAGCCTGATATCACAAATCCCAATTTGGCTTAGAGAGCTTGACAGCATATGACATCCCTGTGTCCTTGGACCCTCACAGTGGATAAGGAAAAACTCCCCCACAAAAAACCTTTAATGGGGAAAAAAAGGTAGAGACCTCAAGAAGAAAAGCTGAGGAAGGATCTTTTTTCCAGGACATTGTGAGTCTTTTGTCTCTTTGCAGTTGTTTTGCATTTCTTTGTAGTTGTTTCATGCGTCTTTGTGGTCATTTAGAGTTTCTTCCTGGTCAGTACATCTTTTGGGGCCAGGAGTGCCCCTGACACTTTGGGCCACTTTGCCTGTGCCCTATAGGACAGTTCAGTAATCCATCCATGGCTATGAGATGTTATTTTACATCTTTGGAGAGACATCAGAACAATAATCATTTTATATTTTGTTGTGATGATTGCAAGGTAATTGGTAGAAGTATGTGAACGGTCCCTTTAAGGAAAAGCTTGGGATCAATTTTCTTCCCTTTTTGCTGTTAAAAAATCTATCTATCTCTGTTATCAAGCAAGCTGTGGGAGGCCTCAGCCTACCCACCTATAAGACATCACTATGCCACTTGAATTTGTGGCTCAGTAGCGAGTCAAGTCTGTCTGCAAGGCAAAACATGTTCATAAACAATTCTGGATGACTCATTACAGTATACTGTAATGTGTTTCTATTTATGTTCAAACCAGTTGGTCAGTGTACTGCAGGTGTCGCACAGTGGCTGTTTCATTTTGATAGAAAACTCTTCACTTCATTTCAAGAGGCCACAAAGGTTGAAATTTGCCTCAAAACAGCTGGAAAGTGAAGCATCAAATACTCCATCCAGAGTGTTTCCAGGGAGCTTTACACTCTTCCCCAAATGACCTGCCTGTTTGTATCATGTAGCTCTTCCTTGTTTCCTTCTTCTTCTGCCAAAAGCTGCTGAAAAACTACACAAATCCCTCCAAAGAATCAGATTTCAAAAACGGATTGCATCACACACACAACCACTGATCTGGCAGATTTGTTTGTCTCTCAGCTGTAAACACACTGACAATAACCTCCTCTCTCCTGAAATGTTACTGATATGAGGATCTGTTTTTCTCTCTCCCTCGTTCTCACAGGCTGGTGATTTCCACTCCTGCGATTCTGTGAGTGTACAGACATCCGCCTCCCTCCACACATTTCAGGACTTGTTCAGGAAGCTGCAGGTGGTAGGTAATAAATCTAAACTATGTTTGATATGATTGTGGTAGCGATTCAATTAAGTTGAGTAAGATTTAATCTCCAAACCCTCCCCACTGCCGGATAATATTTGCTGACTATCAATCCAAACCGAGTCTCTTTTCTTATGGAGAAAAAAAGGCCTGATAATCATCCTGTGTGTCCTTGTGTAGCCGTTTTTCTTTCCTCATATACTTCAGGTCGACTCAATCTGTCTTCTCGGCTCTTTTTCTCTCTTCCTTTCTGGTACTCCTTTGTATGGACAAGTACAAGTTTAAAATCCAAAAATACTGTAATATTTTAATGCCGTGTTCATGTGACAAGTCATGATAATGACTGCCGTTAAACAGGCTCGATGCCATATGACACACAAGTACCTGAAAAAAACAAATAAGCGTGGCTGCCTTATATCTGCTGAAGCCTATGTTCAAAGTCATTAAGTGCAAATATTTAACAATGGCTCTGTTAGTCAGTCCACCAGTTTGGCCCAAACTGATACATCGCAATAACTATAGGATGAATTACCATTAAAATCCCAGCCTACTGGCAGAGATAGGTGAAATGGACACAAATACTTTACATGGCATTACATGGTGGTGGGCATAAAATATTAAAATCACTTATTGGTAGAACAAAAACAATGTGAATATCACGTCAATGAGAACTGTTGTCCTTGTTGACACACAAGTATAAAAAGCAACAAAGTCTGCGTAGGGCTGGCAGGAGGGGTGGTGAACGGGTCAAACAAACATGGACTTGGCACAAGGAGACTTTACACTGACACGATTTTTATGTTTCCTGCACGCCATCTAATGCTTTTCATGCCCACCATCATGTAATGCATTATCACAAGTACGTATCCATATCATTAGATGACAAATCTTACAGATTCTGGTGATCGCTTGACTTTTCCTCTCAAGAAACAAGCAGGTAAAAATACCAACACATTCTCATCCCAACTTGTCACATGCTGCATATTACGCTCTAGGTATCCCTCTGCGCTACCGTGGTGCCGCTACCGTGCTGTCGCTACCGTGATGTCACTACTGGGATGTAAGTGTGCATTTGTTGACATCACGGTGCTGCCCGACCGCTCTATAAGCGCTGTTGTGCTCCTTTGTACATTATTACCAGCAGCTATACAACCTGACGGCGTATTGACGCCTTTCATGTGCATGCGACAAGTTCTGTTGCCCATGTGCGTATTGGGCCTGTTTGAGGTGTATAGTAACACCACGCCCAGTTCGGTTCAACCACTTTCTCACCTGATGCCTTCTTGAGGCATTAGATTGCACTTATGCTCAAAGCACCAATAGAGATGAGCTTTATGACAAGTTTGGAATGGAAACAGGCTGAAATAAAGTATCTCTACCTTTACGAGACTGATTGGCTATACTTCTGTGGAGGGAATTGTGGTTCTCGGATGATCCTAATGAATTTTGCAGCCCCCTGTTACACATCAATGTCAGGTCCACTGAGGGGGCGGCAAAAAGTTCTAACATTTTAACTTGGTAATGCCAGCTAATGTTACTGTTGACAGTCATCTCTGCAGGCCTCACTGAATTTCACCGTCCTGCTCTCCTTCACTTAAATTATATCCTGTCTGTCATCTACCATCTGCCTGAATCCATGTTAATACAGCATAGAGCTTGTTCAACCACCTGATCAACTCTGCATACATACAGCCACCTTGGGGTGCCTGATGATGTGAATTTTCCTCTCTTTTGCAGCCATGCTTTATTATTAATGTTCAAACATGTCATTTTTATTCATTGAATTTGTGCGCTGTATGATGTTTTTTACATTTTTGGTGCGATTGAATTGGAGTAGTCCGAGCTCCAGCCTCTGTAATTTGTGACAGTAATTACAGAAAGCTCTTATCACATGCAAATCATCCATTAATTTTGCAGATGTCCTGTGTTAACAATTACTTATACGCTGTCCTCAAAAGTGTTTCCATCCAAGTAGCGCTTATCTCTACCCGTTTCCCTCTCTATCTGCCCTGCAGCCACGCCCTCTCCCTCCCTGTCTGTCTACCTTGATAAATTGCAGATGGCTGGAAATGCACCTCCACGGGGAAATGATAAATATCCATAGAGAATGGATTCACAATCTTCAAACACCCGTCTAAAAGACAGCTCTCACCCCTGAGGAAATACTTCAACTCTATTTCTCTCACACTTTTTTCTTTCTTTGTATCTTATTCCCTCTCTTTAAAAAACCTTTTAAAACTCCTTTCTGTCTACACACATTTCTTAGATTCACCACCCACAGGACACTCTTCAGTGCTCTCTGGTCGTCTCTCTTCCTCACTCTTGGTCCTAAAAGCCAATTTGGAGGTCTTGACATCCAGACTATCATGGATCCCCGGAGTTAAGCCAGTGAAATAAACGTTCAACCTTGCCTCTGCAAAAGAAAAAAACTCTGTTTCTAGGGGTTTGACTTCGAGGAGTATGGTCAGGTCTGTGTACAACTACAGGTTTCACCTAAATGTATTTACATTGACTGAATATCTTCAAGGACCATCAAGCCAAATAAAATCTACTGGGCTGATCTGATACAGATTCAACAACTCAGCTGCCAGAAGAAAATGTTTGTACTGCATGATTCTGCTACAAATACAATACATTTGCATGTTTCAAATGTATCGTATCAACATTCGAAAGTGATGTAATGTTTAAGTTAACTTTGTCAAGAGGTGGTAAAGGGGGGTTGGTTGATGTCGTGTCAGTTTGGCCAGAAGCAGGCTGCAGACCACTGTTCAAGACCAACAAACAATCAAACCAGTTGCCTTTTAGCTACTGATCCCTGTTATTCCAGCAGCTTTTTAGTCACCAAATGTGGGGTCTTTTTTAGTGACCCATTACTGTTTTTCCACAGAGGATAGTGCTACAGACATCATTTATCTTTTTACAGAGACATTGTTGCATTTCCTACCAGGTGACCACAAAAACAGTTGTCGTCTTGGAGACATTTCTGTGTTTCCTGGCTGTTGCTTTATTCCGAGACATCACTGTGTTTCTTTCAGAATAGTGCCACAAAAATATTTTCTTATCCAAAACCAACTGTTATTACTGCCTAAACCTAACCACACATTTACCACAACATTGTAAAAACATACAGAGAAGACATTTCAACAGTTACAAATGACATGTATCAATGGTGTGCAGAAAACAGACAATGCCTACATTTTCTCTGGCAACTGGATTAGATGCAATTCATTGGAAAAATCAGGACGATTATCTGTCCCGACTCTAAAATAAAGAAAGACATGGTAATAAGTTTCGTGAAGACTAACAGATCAGACTTGTGCTGTTTCACGTCAGTGCACTTAAATTTCCCAGCTAGAAAATGTTCTAAAGATTGTGTTATTGTTTATTCATCACACACCAATCAAAAATGACTAAATGAGTAATGGAGTTAATATCCCGCTACAACAGATCTAAAACATTCATTGGACTGTTTGAAAACAGCAGATTATTTTGTGGGAGTCAACTGTGGGCAGATATCCATCTGAAAATGTCAAATATTTGAACCACCCTGCAAGCTCTCGATTCAACCCTCCAGGTAATTGGACAGCCATCAAAACTGGGAGCCGCTACATGAAGTATTAGTCCTAACAAGTAATCCCTTATTGTCTTGGTGGATTGTGCCAGCCTGTAATGGAATACTTGAAGCATTTAATTCCAAACACTGTAAATCCATTTGGGGATGAAAACAATTCAACCAGTTATAATTTCAAAATACACTGGCTAGCTGTCTGCCAACACACAACTATTTACCAAGGACAAGGCTCAAGATGTCTCCCTAATTTTAATACTAATTAATTCCATCAATTGTTTTCATGCAAACAGCCTTTTTGACAGCAATGTTGGCACAGAAGAGTTTGAAAAGGCAGCTCGCCCTCTTTTCCACTCTTTCACTTAATCTCTGTCTAACCATGTTCAACAGCCGCCCAAAACACACCCACACACCCACACACACACACACACACACACACACACACACACACACACACACACATCATGATTACCAGGACTGACAGGGGTTTCCAATTTTCGAAGGCAAACAGCCACCATGTTTAGACAAGAAATCAGTGTGTGATCTCTCTCTCTCTTTCTCTCTCTCTCTCTGTCTCTCTTACACACACACAAACACAAACACACACAAACGCACACATACAAGTACTCTTACATTTGAATGGACATGTACAAACATACTTGTACAAACGCAGTGTACATTCTGGCATACATAAAAAATGTGGAGCCATTTCTGCTTCAGCTCCCGCATCTTATTTTAATCATTCTGAGCATTTCAGCCAAAACTAAATTGGTTCAGAAGACTAAAAGTTGGTTCACAGCTTGAACCAAAAAACACACTGAAGTGCCTGAAGTGAAAACCATGAAGACATAAGTGGGCATGTTTTGTTTTACGGTTGTGATACTAAATGCTGACAGAGGTCCTAGGTAAGGCTCTGATGTCCTAAAATCCTGCAAACGTACCAAAATCCTCAAAAAAGTCCTGAAATCCTAGACACTTCTTGAAATCCTAGAAATGTCCCAAAATCCTAGAAATGTCTGTTGAAGAAAAACAGTATGTGGACACAGGCCCTAAGAGAATGAGAGGTTCATCCAGCGAGCAAAGAGATGAGATCTGTTTGAAACGTGTTTATCAGGAGAGTTTGCACAGACATACAGTATGTGTTCATTTTTAAATATGTGGCACTTCTGACAGTATTCCCTTAAAATATCCACATATGCAAATGCCTTTGATAGAGCAGGTATTTCCATTCTCTTCCTGCCTGTGAAGACAGAAACACACATACCTAACAGCTTTCAGGGATATACAGTGCCTCTATGGAGGCAGCCAAAATGAGCAAAGCTTCAGCTCATAATTTAGAGTAGCCTCTTGTCTGCCAGAGCAAAAGGGCCACCTGTTATCCTCAGTGCAAAATTTAATGCATCCACTTCACTCAAATACACTGAAGATATTCTTAACAATAAATCAAATACACTCATCTAACCATCGAACAGCATATTCCAACTGTATGACTCAGTTATTCCAGTCACTTGTTTAAACTGTGCTGCTCATGTCAGGCCTGAATTAACAGGAATTAGATTTCCCCGGATGACAGAGGACACAGCATGAAGTTTACGGGTGACATTACTTTAAAACTGTTTACCTTTGTACTGCGTTGAATTCTTGTAAAAAAAACAAAGGACGGATCTAACCAGCAGATTTTAATTATACTAATTATGACAACAAATTATGCCTTAAAATACCAAAATAAAAAATCTTTTTGAGTCTCTTTGAGTCTTAATTGATCAGAAAAAAAGCGAGGCGGAGGCTCAGAAGATAAAAGAAGTGATGACATAATATGCAACAAACATTTATTTTAATTAAGTTAGGATCATCAGAGAAAATGATGAGACACTTTATTCCTTATTTGTATGTTAATTTCAATACTTTTCTAACAGAGTTTACATTTTTTCTTATTTCTAAAAGAAAGTTGAAAGTGTTGGTCTTTGCTGTTATTGATAATATCGCACTATGGAATTATTACTCATCTGTTGAGGGAAGGGCAGAAATAACATGATGGAAACGGAGGAAGAGGAAGATGGTGGAAAGGTCAACAAGAAGTTGAACTTTGACTATTGTTAACTTCCCTTTTTCAGGCCTGATTTTTACCTTACCCTGACAGCGTCACCTTTGTGCCTAATCAAACCTTAAAGCAGTATCAGATCCAAAATACAGTTTACATTTTTCAACTTCCCTTTCGGTCCAAGCCCCTCTCACTAAACCACCTTAGGCAAATAAGCCAATTCATCCAGTAACCCAGTGTTTCGTTCATTTCTTTTCAGATCCGACTTTCAAGTGGCAACCCCAAAGTTTATCATCAGTTCGTCACCAGGTATTCACAAAGAAAATAGCGTTGCTAAAAAAAAAAAAGGAAAGGACTGAATGGCGGCGGCCTATACCAGTGATACAATCCAGGAGCCTGGTTTGAGTAAAAGATCCAAGATTTGAGTATTTTTTAAAGTCCCTAACAATAATATGAGACAAGATTTAACAGCTCTGGAGGAATTCCACATATTCAGGTCATATTCTGTTGTGACAATCACAAGTTAAAAGAGTAGAAAAACACTGTTCATGTTACAAAGTAACCTACCAGTTAAAATAGGCTCAGCTTTCCCGCCAGACAACAATGCAGGACACATCCTAAAGCTGAACAGCAACATAATAGACCTTGTGGCCAGATTGTTTTGTCAACTGCTGCCTGCAAGGTCAAGAAATGCCTTCCAGTCTCAACTATAAATGCCAGTTACCTTTGTGACATCTCATGTAAAACACTGCCTCTGAAGGACTCGAGAGGTTGCCAAAGTCACACTGTGACAATATAAAACTGTCAATGCCGCGAAACTCCACCAGATGGAATTTATGTACTTGGAAGCAGACAAAGCTTAAGTGTAGATAAAGCCGGCATGTTTTGCCTCTCACGGCCTTCGTCGGGGTGCCATAGCTTGAAAACAACTGTTTTATGGCAGAGACACAACCAAACAGTCCTTTAAAATTCAGCTCAGCTTTAAGAGTGAAAATGATATCAATAAAACACTTGAATCCAATCAGCATTGTTGAATGGGCGAGCAATGTTTCCGCAAAGACAGATGGCGGAGAAAAAAGAGAGAGGGAGAATACACTCAATGACAGGCAAAATGAAATTCAAGAGAAATACAGAGCAAAGACAGAAAGATAGACAAAAATAATCTATCCAGGCATCGTCCTAAATGGCAGCCAGCAGTCAAGTAATTATATTTGAGCAGCCAACTGATTTCTCTTTGTGGTCTGTGTGTACTTTCTCTCGCGAGTGTGAATGGGCGCTCGCCAGTGTGTTTCTCATCTCATCTGTGTGAAGATATGAATATTAATGACCCTATTAGCAGACACAGATGCCAGACAGTGCTTTGGTTGGAGTAACATGGGGTTATATTGAAAGCAAGTGAAATAATGTGAAATATTGTCTTTGTGCGAGAGCAAGAGAGAACTGATTTCAACTGTTCTTGTATCCGCGGGAGTCATCGCCGAGGTCACATCTCTGAGGTGGAGCTTATTATACATTCCTATCAACTTGTGATGATTTAAATTTCATCGTGTCAATCCAAGTGAGACAGCTTAATCGAAGATGAAGTCTCTAGAAAAATTACACCATTAGAAAGTGATTTTAGCTTTAGTTCAGAGTTACAAAGCGGCAAGGAGCTTCTGCAGACGTCCCAATTTTTTCCCACTGAACTGCTGCTGAACTTTGGTGTCAACCCAGAGAGGAAATTTAGTTGAGGAATCATGTTTTTCTTTCTTCACAACAAGATACAGTTTGGCAGTGAGAGGGCTGACAGAGGTTTGAATATTAATAATTAAATAATTAGCTTCTCTCATTATAAAGTCAAGAGGTTATCTGTAGTATAGAGGAGAAATACAAGATAGTGGCATAAAGAAAAAATGACTGCATTCAGTTTAGCTTTACACTGAAAATACATTTATACGGTGACAGCTGTGGCTGGAGACAATATGGTTTCAGGTTGTCCATCCAACTCTCCATCTCATTCTGGCAAAAACATCCACTTAGACTGAAGGATATGATTAGAATTTGGTGGTCTAAGGTCAAGGTCACTGTGACCTTCTGCACCTCTCATTCTCCTGAACATGATATCTCAAGGACGCCTTACGGGAATTTCCTCAAATTTAGTAAAAATGTCCACTTTGACTCATCGATGAACTGAATCCAATTTGGTGGGCAGAGGTCAAGGGTGAAGGCAATATGACTTTATCTGTGTCATTCTTGGAAACAATATCTCAAGGAACACAGGAATTACCTGAAACATGGCACAAACGCCCTCTTGGACCTAAGGATGAATTCGTTTAAATTAGATGGTCAAAGGTGAAAGTCACTGCAGCCTGGCATCCATCTCTTTGATGTCACTGTGACCTTGCTAGTCTCATTCTTGTGAACATAATATGTTAACAACATATTGAAAGAATTTGGAGCAGGTGTCTTGGACTTTGAAGCAATGATGAACTATTTAGTATTTGGTGGTCAAAGATCAAGGTCACTGTGAAATTCTAAACATGTTTTGACCATGTCTCAAGATTACAAGCAGTAATTATGACAAAACGTAACACAAACGTCTAATAGGATAAAATGATGACATTTTATATCCTAAAGGTCAGAGGTCAACTTCACTTTGACATAGCTTCCTTGCAGGAGCATCCATATATCGTCAGATTTGCCATTTGTAATGGTTACATATGAGTCTGGACAGACATGAATGTAAACTGTGAGTGCAACTTGACCGGTTTGTGGAGGCGCACAACCATAAGGTGGTAATTTGAGTTCTCTGTGTTAATTTATTTGGAATTACAAAACAATTACAAAACATTAAAACAACTTAATTTGTTTGAACTTTATCATCTGTCTACAATGAGGCAGTTGTATTTCTTGAAAACAAACTAGCCTTCCAGTGGTGTTAGATAATTACACACGCAGAAATCTTAATTAGTGTTTTTTGGTGCATCCAAACAACAAGGTGTATTCGCACACAAATACAGTGGACATGATTGTAATTCTATACTTGTAAGTGTTCTCAATGATAAGATTCTTTTCTGCTCCCCTAACACTAATGTTAAAGCTGCTCTGATCAATATTTCAACACTTTATCACTTGACTATATGTGGGTGAAAGGTGTCACTGGTAGTGAGGAACCCACAGATAATTACCACCAAACTCTGCAGTTCCCCTCAGCGCTACCCAGAATCTTTTGGTTCATTTTTTCAACTTTACCGTTGTGATTAAGTCTCAATGCGTTCACTGGCCTTTTTTTCGCACAGCAGGCAGATGTTTTCAGTGAAAAAGCTCTAAAAGCCAATATATGTTATACTCGTCTTCAGACCAAAACAGGGTTTAAAAGAGAGTGAAGATTATACTTCCACAAACACCGGGCTTTGGGCCAGGAGACCAGCATTTGGCACCTATGAACAACAACTTTGGCTGCTATGTCTGTGCCGGCTGGGTACTTAAAAGCAACATCCATGAGCTTTTCCCTACCATAACCAAATAGTTTTGTTGCTGAAACCTAACCGCCGACCTCTTCTTACCGCCACATTCATTCCACTCAAAGCAGGGAGTTTTTTTCTTTTTCTATGACATCCACAATCTTTTCATGACCATAACCAAGTAGTTTCACTGCCTTAAGCTAACGCCGACCCCTTCGTAGTGCCAACCAGGGTTGCAGTGGTTGCAGTGGCAGTAAATACACAGTAACCTTGTTAGCCCTGATAGTTTAGTTTATGTACATGACATTTTAAATACTCACAATTCCAATAATATGTCAGCTTTAAACTGCTTTAAAAATACACTTATGTACATGTATGTATGTCCTTTATGACATGTCTAAGAGTGTTACCACATTCATTTATTTATAGTTAACGTTGTATTTTTTACTTGTTGATATATTCAGCTTAGTCTTTATTAATTTGCAACCACTTTTCATTTGCATATTTTTAGTTTGGGCTCCTTTCTATAGAGCATCAAAAATATTTTGAGATTTTCCATGTGTTTTACAAGTTTGAAAAATTAAAAATTTTTTGAGGTCTTTATATTCACAATTATAGAGCACAGATTTTGTGAGAGACGGGGCTTCACTTTGGCTTAAATCAAACAACCTGCTAAAATAATGAGTAATGATTCTTTGGAAGTTTTCCATGTTACCACCTTCATGACCCTCCACATGTATGTTAACTGTGCAGCATACAGCAGAAAGTAATGCTTACAATGCTCCTGTAAGCCTTTTCATCCCCTATAGTCTGAGGGCAAATGTTGCACCATCTCTGCCTCCCTGCAGAGCAGACAACACTCCCCTGGGACGGGATCAAGGTGTGTTTCATGTCTGGTCAATGTGATAACCTCACAACTCGCCCTCAAATGTACATCAGCAACATGCTTTCATTTGGAAGCTTTACACGTCCTCCTCGGAGAAATACGAGGCCCCAAATTCCCCGAACACCCAGATGGCTGAACCCCCTTCAGAGCAGCCTGGTGGTTAACCTTCACTGACGCTGCATGACACAATTTCTTCTTCACTTCGCCTGAACTATGCCATTTCACAATTTTAATAGCGAGACTGTCCTGCAGCAGCAGCTCATGCACCGGCTGAGCCAGGACACATGGCGTGAACGCCAAACACAGCCTGCAGGGCCAAAAGACGCGACCTTGGCCTGATCTCTGCTTCCAATTCTGCAGTTTTCCAGGCCCGCGCTCCAGCTAGGTCACAGTCTGCGGTGACCCTGGCGTCCTTCAGCCTGGACTGCAAGCTGGCTGAGTGCAAGAACTTGGCAGTAATGGGCTGTTAGTCCAGAGACAACTGTGGTTGTTTGAGAGTTTGGGATAATTGGAGCACACTGATTATGGTAGATCTACTGTAAAATTTGTGCAATGCAACAAATAGCAGTGTTAATTTTGACAGGTATTTTAGATTTAGTCTTAGTCTTGAGATGAAATTGTCTATTAGTCATTTTTATTTTTTATAGTTTTAGTCTAAAAAAGTGACATTTAAGTCAAATCCTAATAATTAATTAATCAATTAAGTTAAGATGTTTTGTTCTATTTAAACTAATCTAATTAGGCTAATACGAGCCCAATAAATTAGAATCAAGTTGACAGGTTGTATTAAAAGCACATTTAGACTTTTTTTTTTCTGAAACTACAGATCATTTCTACACACTCGGACAGTTGCTCCAGCAGAGGTTTGACAGGTTAGATGGATGATTTACGAGCACACATTTACTACTCACTGTTTGAAAAGCTCAACATTTCTCTGTTTATGGTTTTAAGAACTTTGACACCACAAATAAGTATTCTGAGACAATGGGATTTGTACCCAGGTTCATTTAAACTCTGAAGTATTGATCTCTCTGTTACGAAGATAATGGAGTCTCCTATCTGCCTGTCAAACAGCATCAAACCATAAACCTTCTCTAGACAGTCCAGATCTGAGTGAAGTCCTGCAGGGAACAGATGTGAGGAGAGGCCGGCTGCTAACAAACCAAGCGAAATGCTAACAGCCACCTCTGCAACTAACTAACTCCACAAATCCATTCAACAGCTCCACCACCTGAAGTCAGGCACACACAGCTGGTTATGTACTGCTGAACCGCAGATCAGAAATCGCACCAACAGCCTTTGTTGCTTCAGTGTGAGTGTTTTGCATGCTGGTGAAACATCCTGGTGGAGACCGTTTACTGGAGTTTACAGTCAGTCGGTTCTCCGATCTCATATTGCTGTTCACACAGCGTTAGAAAATAAGCGCAGGCTCGGCTGTTCTTGGCCATTCTGTTCTGCTCTTCTCTCGTTTCACTTTGAATTTCTGTTAGTCTATCACTGACATTTTCATCTTGTCAATGAAAATGAAGATTCTGTCAAAGTTTTTATTACAATGATCTATTTTTAGCTTGTCAGCTTCTCGTTTTCGTCATGGAAAAAGAGGCTGTTGATGAATAATTTCCATCATAGAATTGTAGAAAGATCTAAAAAACCCTGAATAACCACAGTAAGGAGCATGCGTTAGTGAAGAAAAAGCCTGCAAGTAAGACGCTGGGGAAAAAAATCAGCTTGATCGTGTCTTTACTGTAGAAGGAAAAGCTTAAGAGCAGCAGCCTGCTCCCTTTTCATTGTGAATTAAAGAAAGAAAAAGATATAGCATGCAGCACTTCCTAACCCTAACCCTAATTTTAGAACCATGCCATTATTTTACACCACACTACTCATAAATCAAAGTGGTCTAGTGGTTTGACTGTAGTAGCTAACAAGGTTATGAGCAGGCACACACACTCACACTCGCACGCACGCACGCACGCACGCACGCACGCACGCACGCACGCACGCACGCACGCACGCACGCACGCACGCACGGACACACTACAAGCTCTTATGAAGAATTCGAGGTGCTGATTTGCGTTGGGGTGTAAATGAGAACTTATGCTCCACTGCTGCTCAAGTGACCAAGATGTTAAGTAGAAGGAACTATTGTCTCAGAGTTCATGCAAAGTGAAACTGCTGTGTGAGGAGGTATCAATTATTGGTCCATACGATCAGCAGACAATGTGCCTACAGGCACTTAAGTGGTTTTATCAGTCACCTGATTGTAAACAGAACACCTGGTTTCATTTCTGAGGGAGAAACCTGATTTCCTGGCACTTAACTAGGATGCTAACAGGAGTTTTCATGTGTACATGTGCAAAGAAAGACAAATATCACTCTGAGAGCTACTGAGTGTATGCTTCATGTCAATATTTGGAGGGTTGAGGTGGGGGTGCATGTATGAAATGGGCGGTTTGGGGGTCAAATGCAATATGTGCCAAAAATTCACATGTCCCCTGCGTCCCTGTGTGTTCCTGACAGCCAGTGGTGTAATGTAATAAATAAATAAATAAATAAAAGTATTAATACTTTGATAGAGTACGTAAGTATTTTAACTTCTACCAAAGTCATTATCTGGTAAGATCTGTTAACTTTTTCTCAAATAAGGCTTTCAGGTAGTTAATCAACCACTGCCAACATCTTCACCTGTCCTGAGAGCTGTGCAGCAGCATGAAAGGGAAAACTCTCCATCACTGTGCCCAAAAAAATCCCAGGACCAACTAAAACTGAAATAAACAAGTCTAAATGTTTATTTCCACAATTTTCAAATCAAATTTATGTCTAAAAGCAGTTTACGGGGCAGACTGCCACTGCATTGCCATTTCTCTATTTTTTGCATCCCACTGTTTTGAGAAAGTTCTGACAAATAATGGTCAGAAGACTCGGTAGCACATTTTTGTACAACATGACTTCCCAATATGCACAGGCTCTCGCTGTGTTTCTTTCTGTATTTCACCTCATTAGTTGATATCAATAAAAATTGCAACCAGCTTTACACAGACACATACACACACACACACTGAGAAGTAACTGCCTCATCTAGTCTGCTAATAACAATCGTTTCCCCTCAGCTTAGGCTGATTACCTTGTCCAAGCTTTGCCTTATGGGGATGAAAACTTTTAATGTTAAGTTTATTTTTAAAATATAATTTCTCCTCTGTGGGAGAAAGAGGGTTATTGAAAAGGGTGAAATTGACTTATAAAGTGAAGCAATGTTGATAAAAAATCACTACTTTCCTGACTGGTGATTTATGAAAGTTTGAATTGATCTGCATGCTCAAACAACAATCTGAGTAAACCCACAAAGAAATTCAATGTGTGCAGGTAAATCATAAAAACTCCAAAAAAGGGTTATTAAACTTATGACCTGAATAGAATAAATAAGTATAACCAGACCAGGACTCAGTGGGCCAAGATATGCACAAAAGGTCCAAATTCAATTTAGCCTTTCTGCTACAGAAGATTACTACCCTCCTCTAATGATTTCGTTTTGTCTTCACACACTAACAGAAAAAACAGATTTTGCAAACCATTAAACGCAAATAATCAGTCGATACAGATTTCACCCAAGGCTCAGGCCTCAAGCTTCTTTCAAACCTGCAAAAACCCACTGCAGGTGTGGTGAGTCTGTAATCAGATGTGCCAATACAAAGAGACAGAGCCTTTAACTGAGTGGGGATGAAAATCAGTCACACATGGTCTCACAGGGACAAAGACGGGGGAGAATAGAGGAACCAGGACAACCTTTTTGAAACAGAAATTTAGACGGAGCCGACACTCTGAGAAGCTACAGTCAATGCAGCACACTGACATGTGGCAGGCTATAGTGAAAAGTCAGTATTGTCAGAGAAAACAGAGCTGTATGCTTAAAGATTTTCATATGGAAAATGTTGTACAGAGAGTGCTGTATCACAAAACAATACCTGTGTCCATGTGGCGCACTAAAATCAAACTAAAACTCAAAAAAATCAAGTACTGTCGAGCAGAGAACAGCAGGAACTTGCTAGTACTAAATGCAAAGGCATCATTATTGGTTTTCGTGAAAACACATGCTCTATTGCACAAACTTTTCCTTTTTGGGAAACGTAGACACACTGTCCATTTCAAAATAGAAAATAATCAACTGTCCAATCACAGCTCAGAGGCGCGACCATGGGTGCGGCTTATCAGCACTATGGAGCTGATGGAAACCATGACGGACAACCTTTTCTATTAAACAGTCTCGTATGTTAGCAGACAGAAAAGACGCTGCTGTTGACTGTACTTAGCTACATCTGTAGTTGGTTTTCCATCCAAATCAAGACCAAATTTTAACTGATTTTTTGTTTTAAATCTGCAAAAGCAAAGGCACATGTCTGCACCTTTCTATCTACTGAAAATTATGTTACATTTTATACAGAGTAATCTGCACAAAGTCTGATAAAGTTATGTCACTTGCCTGAAGAACACAAGTTTGTACATGAAATCAAAATCAAAATCTGGTCCTCTTAATCTAGAAAGATGGGACTTTACCAGACCTCTGCAACCAGCTGTCCATCTCAAGTTGCGGGCCACATTTGCCAATACTTGCATAACACACCCAAATTTCTGACAAGATTGTCTGCAGTCAAGTTGCACTGTGGGTAATGTAGGTGCACATTTGACAATGAAGAGGAAAGTGTGGGATAAACAAGAGGATTTATCTTTTTCTGCTGCATCGATTTCGTTTTTTTATTGTCTACTGTGAGTTTAACTGTGTTATAGGGAGAAAAACGCTATGCAATGAAAACTAAGTACTCACCAGATCTGCATATTTACTTTAACTAAATGTTTCCCTGGTACGATGCATATTCTCACCATTATTCAACAGAGACCACTGACCTTTCACTCACTTCTCTGCTGGGCCCTTTTTCACCTGTCAGCGTCTAGTTACATATCTCATGTTGGCTCTCAAATCCTAATCCTGCCTTCATAGGGATTTACAGTGGAGGCAATGATTAAGTGGACTGACCTTCAACCAGAGGACCTGGGTTCATGCCACCGTGACAGCAGGCGTATGTCCTTTTTGAAGTATCCTTGAACAAGACCGTGAATCCTCTGCAGCTCAGGGCTCTGTTGCCGATGCTGTACATTGACTGCACTGTGAAGGAAAGACAAGAAAAGACAAAGATATTAACCAGGGACTAATAAAACCCATGTTACCAGTAGAATATTTAGTTACATCTGTTGTAGAGACACTGATGATTAAATGATAAAGCATTTTTGTTGGACAACAGCTGTACAGATGCAGCCTTGTGAGCAAAGTTGTGGACAGCTGGGGAGACTGGCTGGTGAGGGTGAATGAATATCGGGTTTATAAAAAAAACAAAAAATCTCCACTTGAGGAGGAACAAGGCAATTACTGTTTTTTGGGGTTTTTGTGAAGCCGTTAAATGGTCACATGTTTAATTGAAAACCACTGTGGTCATACATTACAAGACAGCCTTGGGTGTGAGTGTAATAACTAAAAGTTTACTGTTTTTGTCTGGTACTGCTGAGAGAAACGACTGAGAGACGCTAAGTCAACCTTTCCTTGAATAAAAAAAAAACAAAAACCAAAATCAGAAATGGTGCATTGAGTAGAAAGGCCATTTCAATCAATTGCAGTATTCAACATAATTGGTGGTCTGATTCTTAAGGTATAAATTTACTGCTTTGGCAGCTTTGGGATCATAGTCAGAAAGGCTACATGCACAACTAATGGTGTATCTGCATTAATTATCCTCCTTGAGAATGGTTATGTTTGAGAAAACACCAGCCCATTCATCCCCAACCCCTCCCTCCCTCTCGCGCTCACCATTGATTGCTTTGTTGATGCTGCATGTTAAAGCCGGTGCATTTGGAAAATGAGTTATTAGCAGCTCTTCTTTCATCATATATTAGCTGCTAATTACTGACAACACATAAGCTTATTAAAGTCTTTGGAGGACTACAAGATAAATAAAGCACCCGCTGCTTGGTGATGCAAGGATAGAGCTGTTATTAAATACACACATACAGTTTTACTTAAGAAAACTTTTTTTTGCAAGTACACAAAAAAAGAGCACATGAACAAACATGCACAAAAAGCTCTGACATTAAGAAATAATCTTTGTGCTTCAGGCTTCTGAAGGTGCAGTCCTGCCATCAGTTCACTGAGTCTGAACTGTAGTGTAAAGGCCTGCTTGTTGGACTTTTAACCAGAGCTTGTAACAAAATACAAAAATACACAGTCATAAAAAGCTGTTTATTTGAGCTTTGACAATGTGTTTCACATAGTTAAATAATATGTCAGCAGACTGATTAAAAACAAATGTTGACTCTAGTTCCAAAGAGTTTAACTAAACAGTTGTAACGGTTTTGCTCTTTCTCTCTCTTTTAAAGAGCTCAAACCTTTGTCGAAACTCCCAGTCGACAGTGTAGTTTCTTTAGATTATTCCATTGAAGCTTATTAGAAAAAAGCTCGAAGTGTGCAGTGGGGTATTACAACCCAGTCTCACTCCGAAATCGTCACACGATGACAGTTGGGCAGTGAATGTCCACGTCAAGCAATACCGTGTCTGTAATCCCCGCCACACCAAGCTTTGATATTCCGAGGTCGGAGTAAGAACGGGTTGCATAACCACATAATAAGGAGGAGCACAAGTGCACCTATAGAGCGGGCGGATGTGGAGGTTGATGGGCCACACAAACAACTTTTGTGTGGGAGTCTGGAGCTGTGTGTTTGTGTGTTGCAAGTTCGCGTCCCGTGTGTGTGTGCTTTCTACACCTTACCATGTGACCTTTTTGCCTAAACTTAACCATCTGTGACTTTGGTGCCTAATCCCAACCATCATGACAGTCTGCGCTGTTTGTGTGAAAAGCGACCGTGCAGCATCATTCCACCGCGTGCATTTCTGTAGGGGGATCCCCGCACGTCATAACTTCACGTGGGAAGGATACCTAAAACGTTATAGGTTGACGTGGAAGGTCACCTGATGAAACGTCACGATATGATGAGTTGGGAGTGTGAATGTGTTGGGTATTACAGAGGTGGTTGTTAAGGGTTATAGTAGACAGCTTGGGTCGCGTATGTATTGTTTTATACCATCATACCTTTCTGAAACTTCTCCACGTTTTATGGTATATGATGGTATTTGTGTGCCTGCAAGCTCTCTTAGCTTAATCATAAAATTTAAAGAAAGGTAATATTATTAAACATATTCTCAGAAAAACACAGAGTCATTCAACTTTACACCTAAATTCCACTTTCCTCTTTCACTGAACTGAACAAAATTTAACATTATCCTAATGTTTTTCTAATTCACTGCAAAATACATTTCCTTCAACCACCTTTTTGTTGGTAGTTTAGTTAATTAGTCCAGTTTCAACAATCACCTATTCCAGTTTGGTAAAAAAAAACAACAAAAAAAACAAGGGAGGTGTGTGTGGTGCCAACAGTCTGCTCAGCAGCAGATTTAGCTGTAGTTCCATATTGGCTTCACTGTATGCCCACCCAATTTTGATTAGTCCAATTAAATGCAAAGGAATTTGTACAAATTTCATATGTAACTGTACATCACTCAAATATTTCATTTTAATGGGAGATGGAGAAGTTAGATGTTCTAACTTCTGTTTCATAGGGATTTTAAACTTAGAAAAATGAACCTTACTCTTGTGACTCTGGTGCATTTTCAGTTCCTCATTTCAGTTTTACATTTGTGTCTTATTTTTTTCACTTTAAATTCTCTTACCAAAGGCATTTTCTGAGCTTAGCTCACTGCAAGAGCACTTCGGTTATTTAAACAGTGGTGATTAGTGTCATCTTGCAGAATAAAACATAATGTTTAGATGTGTGGAGACATAAACGCTGGTGTAGACAAGTCTATTCTGTTTAAAAACTACCACCTCCCCCTGAGAACCTGGTTTAAAATCTTCAGTATTTCTCTGAAATATTAAATATCCATGAGTTTAACACTGACAAACTTCTTAACTGTTTTTTAGAATCAAATGTATTAGATGGGTCTATATAAAAATGTCAAACACATAAACCATAACATAAAAACTAAAAAATGAAAAAAGCAAGCAGGAAAAAAAAAAACAGATGAGAAACATCACAATCTGCCGGCATATGAAACACTAAATTCAGTCCAATTTAACACCATTAAACAGCTCTATGTTTTGCTTCGTGCTGCAGGATGACAGAAGCAACTTTGTGACTTTGTTTGTCCTTCAGAAATGTAGCTAGCTGTGGCTTTATTTGACTGCGATGGAGTCCAACAGGAAAGCAGAAGCCCAGTTGTTGTTTTTGGAGAGAAGCTGTAATTACCTGTGGGCTTCTCTCTCACTTGATTAAGGAGGAAAAACTAATCCTGGAGAGCTGAGACTGAAACACACACCAGCAAAGATGCAAAGCGTGCACACACACACCCACACACATACACACACTATGTCCTACAGAGGCATGCACGTCCATGAACACACAGGCGTGCACACACATATACATATACACACCATTACAAAAGCCCAGAGGCCCACAGTTTAATTGAACTTTCCCACCGATCTACTAACTGTTTTCTTCCTTCTCTTTTTTCTCCTCTCTTTGTTAATCAGTGGAGAGTTCCAGGTGGCGAAAAGAAAAACAGAGAAGCCAAAAAGGAGGCAGAGAAAGAAAAATAAGAAAGAGAGAAGAGGGGAGAGGCAGAGAGAGGTGGATGGAGGAGTAGAGGTTTTTAGATGGGTAATGTAATCCTGTGGAGGAAACGGTGAGACCGAGGGGGAAATGAGCTTTTACAAAGGAAACTTTATCAAAGGATAAATTGGAAAAGTGGAAAAACGTATACTTCATAGTTATCAAGTAAACGCCCACAGCTGAGGAGGAATTTAGAAACTGATTATGAGATACTGAAGTGTTGTCGTAGGTTTAAAAAAGCTTTAATTGTGTGTGTGTGTGTGTGTGTGTGAGAGAGAGAGTGTGTCCTGTTTGTGGGTAAGTGTCGGTGTTGCTTGGGTTTTATTTAAAGTTGCAAAGGAGTTGCAAAATGTCATTCACAGAAACTAATCATAACTTTCATGGAGAAAAAAGTATTCATTTTAGTGAAACCAGTGTTATTTTAATGGTTGTTCTACAGAGGGGGAAAAGACTGCTGCAATAACTTCAACTACTGGAATTACAATCTATTAAATGCGTCTACGTAGCTGGTGTCTTGAGGACAGAAACATCCCCAGGAGTACATGACACAATGACCAACAAAAAAAAAGTCCAAAATCTGCTGAACTCAAGGAATCTCAGTCAGTTAAGGGGTCTCCAACTAATGATTCAAATCTCTTAATTTCAGGAGGCAGCCCTAGTAGAGAGTGCTACAATGCATAGTCATTTCCCTGCTGCAAGTAGACTGCTACATGTAGCAACATGCTAACACTGGGATAATCTCAGTGACTGAATTTCTCCCCGATTTTCAATCATATTCCTGCTGAAACATGTCCGGTTATATTTGAAAGCTTCTATTTGGGGTTTTTTTTCCACACAAAAAGAGGGCTGCTGTTCTCTATCATCATCATTCGATGATGCTGTAATGAAGGTGCAGACACACTGAGATGCGAAAGACCCAGAAATGCTGACCAATCAGAGCAGATGGGGTTTTTCGAAAGTTGGGTTTTAAAAGACGGGCGCTAAAACGGGACATCTCAGACAGAAGCTGAATAGATGTTCCAGCACAGACAGTATGAGGAAAATAAAGTGTTTTTTTTTTTTACTGTTAAATCATGTAAAGATTCTCTTGGAGAAACCTAATTACAAGAATGCACCTGAATACAAGCATAAAAAGGTCCCCTTTAACAATAGCTGTTACAGAAGTGTCCACGACACTGTGACAGCAAGTCAGCAGCACAATATCAGGACCCTGAAACCAGAGATTACAAGAATACAGTTATCACGGATGTTATTATTGATACCTTTCCGACTGTGACATGTCAAAATATCTTCGGTGAAAGAACACTGTGTAATCTTTAAATTGAGGCTTTGCATTTTTAAAGTATCTCTCTACTGCCATAGCTAGAAGTTGAGCACAGTTTGCGTGTACTTAGATTGCATCTGCCTGTCTGTACTGTCACTTTCACTGAACATGCACAACAAAAACACTCCAGTGGTCAAAATTTCCACATATTAAGTACGTAATGCACCTTAAGAATTTGCTTGGTGACGGATGCTGGAGTGACTGAAAGGTCATTGGAAAAATCTCATTATTTTGATTTGTGTGTATTCTTTATCACTGAGTATTGTAATGTAAACCGCTTTGGCAATTTTGTTTATTTTCTGACAGTGATACAGAGTGAAGCATCTTTGAATTTGTGTGAGCGAGAGAGGGGAAGAAATGAGACGCACACATATCTCGCTGACAGCTGAAGCTTTCTGTCTTCTTTTTCTCTCTTTCTCCTCTGTAATTGCAAACGCATTTATTCCAGCTTTGTAGCTGGCTTATTCACAGCTGTGTCTAGATAGCAGAAGGCAGTTTCAGACACTTATTCTTTATTCCCCAAATTGAGAAACATACTTATCAATGCAAATGAAATGAGTGCTCTGAAAGGAGGAGGAGGGGGAGGGAGCGGTGAGAGGAATACAAAAAAAAAAAAAAAAAAAAACAGAGGGAAAGAGAAAATCCACAATGAAACCAATCAGTGTTGAGGCTGCTGGGAGAGAGACAGGGGAGCAGAAATCATAGAAAGTGACCATTTTTGTCACTTCATTTAGCTAATTTGGGTTGTGTATCACAGCATTCAGCACAGTATGACAGAGAGAGTGTGAAGGTAATCCAGTTAGCTGAGAGACAGTCGTGCCTCGGCTCTCTCCTCCGCTCACCGACTGGCTCTTTTGTGTCGGCATTCTGATTGGCTGAGTGCTGACCAGGCTAAAAGCTTTTGAAGTAGAGGTGAAGAGCAATTAGAGTCACTGTCACACACACACACACACACACACACACACACACACACACACACACACACACACACACACACACACACACTTTACCCCTATCTCGCACACTCTGACACATCCTCAGAAACACCCTCTTCTCTTTTTTACCGTCCTGAGTGTGCACATACTATATAAAACATCAATAACCAACACATGCTAACATCACACTCACTTTCTTTTACTCAGACACACCACTCACTCGCTCACTCACTCACTCGCTCACTCACTCACTCACTCGCTCGCTCGCTCGCTCACTTGCTCACTCTCTGTTTCTCTTCGCTATAACTTTAATACAAAAATTCTATACATAAATTGTTTTCATTTTTTCCCCACATTTAATACACCAAGTGAATCACGACCCAACCTGCTCTCATACTCAGGTTGTCAAATACCGACACTTTGTTGTGACTCTCAGCATCTCATATGTGATGCACAGCTGAAACACATTAGAACTTGTGATTAATGTTGTGAAATGGTCGCAGTAAAGTTTAGGCAACAAAAATCACCTCAATCCAGTCTCTTTCCCAACTCGACAAATACTGCCGTTTGATCAGTGATTTCAGCGTCAGACACCTACGCAAAGAGACAACTTTTGTGAAAGTATGATAAGTCACCTGAAGGTTTAAGTGTATAAAGCTGCCGGATGGCTACAGTTTGAAACACTGTCCGTAACAACAAAGTAACAGGAGCTGGAAAGTCCCCATAGGGCAGGCGGGAGGCGAGGTGGATGGGTCCAACAAATCTCTGGACCTTCACCCAGGAGCCTGCTGTTCGCTCCCATATGAATACTAACAGGTGTATATTGACAAAGAGTCCCAGAACGTCAACAACAGACACAGAAGGGTACCTCGTGCATCATTTGTTGACGTGAAGGTCAACTGACCAAATGGCGGTATTTGACAAGTTGGGATGAGAATGTGTTGTCTACCTCCTCTTCCCTGATGCAGGAGCCCTCTTTATACTCGTCTTTAAACTACTCTCTTTATACCTGAAAGCCCAATGCTTCTCATACAGTGGCCAAAGAGTGCCTTTAACATCTAAAATACACACACAGTGCACATCTGAAGCCATGACAATGGGTTGAACAACTGTGTAAATGCAGATACGTTGTTGGCCTTGAAACAGCACGGCTTCCTTTAGCCCTCGACTCAAATCACTGCAATGTCAGCACAAACAAAATAGTCTGCATTAACACATCAATTCCAAATGTCCAAAAGGGAGTTGTTAGCCTTTGCTCTTGATCTGTCCTTTGTAAAATTGTTAGATGACGACAGAACTGATGTAGAGGAGCTTCACAATGTTACCAAGCAAGTATTAAAAATAACATGAATTTAAAGTAACATGCAGTGGCAATCAGTGCTAACGTTTAAGCTCTGTCTCTTTACAATATTCAACATTTAGGAGGACTTTTGTGCTTCTACCTTTGGCATCTACTCAAAATTTGCGGAAAAAAAGACGCTTGTGGAACCTTTAATACTTTAAAGAGACAATCGCATTTAATTGTGGGCTTGCTGTAAAAGTTGTTTTTTGCTGCTGCTGGCTAAAAATTAAAGGCCAATTTAAGGGTAAAGAGGATTCTCCTTCTTTCTATTTTGAAAGGTTGGCTGGGTCATTAAAAGAGATTTTTTCTAAAGGAATCAATACTTATATCAATATTACATTATGGTTTTCCTACTCCCTATTTCTCTATTCACCACAACACCCCCTCTCCTAATGTTGCTTCCAAAGGTCTTGGCGAGAAACACTTTTATAAAGATGATTCCATTATTGATTCAAAGTACTGCCTTAATTTAACCCATACACAAATGCAGGTGAACGCAGACGCATGGCATTAATGCACATGAACACAAATGAGTAAACTTGCACAAATCACACAGTCAGTCGGCTTTGCCAGTCGACAGGCATGGCAGGCTATTAAGTTCTGTATTTGCTGGCAGCAACTGGGAGCTTTCAACACTCTATATTCCTCTAAGAATCGGTTGTGCCCTCATTGAAATGGTACAGATTCAAACCTGCAACCTTGCTTACTTTAACCACTGACTCATGCTACCCATTATTCAATCACCATAAATACTGAGGTGTTAAGGGTGACACACAATATCTGGACCAATTCAACATGGTTAGGCTGACACCACAGTCAATTCAAGGCTAATAAATATTGATTTTGTAAATATTGATCTATGTGATGCCATGAGCTTGATTGAAATCTAAAAAGGTGGGTCAGAGGTGTTTGTGTGTGTATGTAGCGTGTTTGACACTATTGCATCATTGTTTAAAAAGTGAAAGATCACTGTCAGAGGGAGTTTAAGAGCATTAAATAACACATGGGTGGAATATATATGGGAAAGTTACTGTTTGACGTTTAAATGCAGATAAGGTACAAGATTGACGTGAGAAACTGGACATCCAACCTATAAATGTATGGTCACATTTGGTTTGTTGAAATTACTATTTTAGCTTTCTTTCTTTTAAAATGGTTCACTACAAGGTGAAGTATTTATCAAAAAGAGCAGTTGTTATACAATAATTAATGGAAAAGACATTTTCTATAGAACAGGTTGGTATTTAACATCTAATCACAACTTATTACTAAGAACAAAGTCACCATCTGTGTTATCTACGGATGTAAATGTGTGGTAATGTATGTGCTAAAACATTAAATGTGTGGTTCAGGCAGGATTTGTTGAATGTGGTTTTAGCACACAGAAACTGTACAACAGTATTTGGTGATTTCAGTGATATTGTTGAACTACAGACACACAGATTTGTGTTTTATAAGGCATGCTGAGGGTGTAGAAGCAACCCCATTATGACAATCTATACATAGTAGCAATTTTTTTAGCATACTTTATTAGCTATATGAACCTATGTTTTCAGTTTTAATCAGTTTATGATGAGGTGTCTTTCAGAAAATATATGAAAAAAACCAAACATTTAAAATGTCCCAATCTAATAAATTCCTCCATTCTGACCTGACACCATCAACTTGTCAGGTCAAAGTGCAAGGGTCTGGGTCCTTCAGGGGTCAGCTAAACCTGGGGAGAGATTTGTGGTGGAGGGGCCTTATCAATCGTGCAGACAGGCTAAGAAAGACCAGGAAATTGCCAGGACAGTTTTGATGCTGTTTTTTTAGACCCATAAAACTCCCATTCCAGGGGCATAGCCATCAAGATGGAGTTTTATGGCAGCTAATGAGGGAGCAGACGACAAGCGGACATATGATTTGCCCAGAGGACATGAGTGGCTTCAGCAAAGAGACAACTGGATGTCCCACGCTATTCAAAATGAAATATTAAAGTTTTAGCACACTCATACCAGGTAAAAATTGTGTCTGAGGCGAGGGAGCGCACATCTTTTGTACCAACAGCTGAGGGAACCACTGATGTAAAGCTGCTTTCACACCACAGTGTGGTAACTCACCGCGTCTGCTCAATTCAATGAGGGGAAGGTGGTAGCGTTATGAAGCAGTGGTCGCCCACATGCACTCACACAGATTTTGCTATACCATTCTGAGTTCACCGAGTTAAATGTCTGACGGTTGCCGCAGGGCTTTTGCCAATCAAAAGCAGATATCATGGAAGTAGAAAGTAGACAAGATGGAGGAGCTGATAATTATTGGTGTCTCATGACGCAGAGTTATGGGGCTAGCAACTAAGAAGGACAACCAGAGGACAAACTGGGCCTGAGATAACATTTCCTCCAAACTTTGGTAAGAAAGAAACAGCTGCATCTTGCTGACCTAATTTTCAGCGGCTGCAGGCCACACTTTACCACTGCTTGGTGTTTTCGGCATGATAAAAAAAAAAAATATATATATATATATCGTTCCCAAATCCAAAATCTCGAGTCCAAGCTGAGTCTAAATATGGACCACAGAGGCAGCAGTTGGTGTAAAAAATGCTTTGCTTTTTGAAGAAACGCTCTTGCAAGTAGTAAGTTGTCAGGGTGGTTACAGCATGGCGGTGTGAAAGCACCTAAAGTGCATCTGCACTTTTCCTGCATAGCTCCTTTAAGTACATGCTCGTACTTGGGCATGCATGCAAATTTGTACTGTGCAGCACTGCTTGGCAAAAGTACATTCCTGCTTGCATGTGTTAAGGGTTATTGTAAAAAAGCAACAGCAAAATTATATAACTCAATTTAATGAAGACAGAGAATAGTCTGCTAAAAGAACACAGCTGAAGTCTGTCTCTTCTTTTTTTTGTAAATGCTTCAGAGAACATTTTAGAACCACTTTTGGTGGACACAAAGGGTCAGTGACAAATGTCTGAAGTTTAGCATTTTTAACTTGCAAATCAATTTTCCTGATGATGGATGAAGTCTGGCCTGATAACCAGTCTCATTCAATGCCTGCAGACAAAACGGTGACAGTCGAGCAATATCCTGAACATCAACATGCATTGTTTCTGACTGGATACCAAAATTGACTCATGGCTGGTGATAAATGAGTTTGAAGCTGCACAGAAACAATAAATAGTGAGTTTTTACAGCAAGGAGATGACTAGAGAGAGAGAAAAAAAAGCCACTCATTTTTTGAATCAAATTGCCCTTAGATTTGTCATGTGACTTAAAAGTACACCAGACTTATTTTTTGTCTCTCCTGTTGTTGCCCTCCTTCACTGTAGCAAAAGACACATGGGCTGATTGATTATATGTAGTGATGAAACATTTTTTTTTTTTATTTTGAAGTACCCAAAACTGAACCACTTGGCACTTTATCACTCAATCTCACAATTCACAGACTACTTCTTCATGGGCACAAGCATGAACACAGTCACCTGCTGTGATTTGAAAGTGGCAGAAAGATTAAAAGCAACAAGAAATTCCTAAGGAAACATAAAAAAACAAAACACCTGACTGTGTAAAGAAACACAACAACAGCGAGGGAGGGGGGAATGAACCCAAAAAAACAAAATCAATTTGTCCTGCTACTTCAATGCCACACACACACCATCTGTCACTCACTCCTGTACTAACACTCACACTACTCTGTCACAATACACACTCATACCTATTTTCTCATCTATCCCTCTTTCTCCTTTTTACACACACATCTCTCTCTCTCACACACACACACACACACACCTTTATTCCCTCTGTAGTAGGGGACATTTATTCTGATTATGTTGGGCCCTGGAGATCGAAGATTGTAGTAATCAGAAAACTGGCCAGGCATCTATCACTACAGCAACCAATCAAACAGCCAGCTCCACCGGCAGCGAATGGGGAAAAATTACACACAGAAATGATTCCCACTGGTCTGTGTGTGTGCGCGTTTCTCTACTTCTATCCTTGTGAGGACCGATTTTAAAGGCAAAGTTTTCTAAAGTGAGATTTGATTGGCTTTTACTGCAACACACATGACTACTATGCGGGCTATGGGTGTTAGAAATAAAGCTGTAGTGAAGTAATTAAAGTATTTTGGGGTTAAAGGGGTTGGTGGATTAATGCCAGTCAGCGATTGGTCCTCACAAGTATGATTTGCCGTGTGTGTTGTGTCTGTCTGGGGAGTGTGAGGCTATTTGTTTTAGCTGATGATGAAGGCGGCAGTGTATTTGGAGAGACAGAGAGTGGGGAATTATGAGAAAGTGTGTGAAGCGGGGTTAGTACCGGCATTGTTGGGACCCTAAAGACTGGCCAGCCTGGATTGGACACAAACACACACAAACACACACCCTTGTACACACTGTGTTGTACCTTTGGCAGACAATCGAACATACTGGTTTCAAATACACTTTTCCTCTCTCTCTCCCTCTCTCTCTGATTCTCAATCACTGACGCACACATGCATCACACACTGGAAACATGCAATTATCGCATGTGCACATTATCATAGACATGCACATACACACCTGCACACACGTGAGCTGGATTGTCACGAAGGCTCGGCTATTCCCTGTTGGCAAATGCGGATGAATGTGATGGCGAGCGTGAGATGGGAGACAGAGAGGGAGAGGGGGAGAAATAAGTGAGAAGACTGAAAGGAAGATAAATGAAACGAATATAGATGAGACGCTAAAGCAGAGGACCTAGGTACACCAGGAAGTATAAAGCCAGTCTGTGCCAACTGTCTGTGTTGCTGTTACATGATTCCCTGCTGGTGTCTGCTTACAGCCAACATATTTAGATTTCAGGACTCATTGTCCTTCAGTCAAACAAACCCTTATGGTGCCATTCATTTTTGTCCATTGACATTTTTTTTCTTGAAAGTTGTTAGGTTATCCCTCATGCAAAAGATTAAGGCTTGATTTGTTTATTCTGCAGGTTCTATATGGACCATTTTTAACATATAAATATCTAATGCAATTACAATGGGTGTGCTGACAGCCTCAGGAAAATCTGGAAGTCTGCACCAGCAAACTAGATATACCGCCATGTGGTTGTATGCCTCCGTGCATCAGTCGAGTTGCACTTACAGTTTACATTTATGCCTTTGAAAACATGGATGCTTTACAAACATCTTCTCCCCAGCAGCACAGAAGATCTAATCAGCACAGCTTTGAGGTGGGCACCCAGAGTTCTTCAGCTTTGGCCAAAAAGGTATTTAATGAGGTCACTACTACATTCTAATTAGTGAGGAAAACTCCCTTTAGGCCATCTTCAGATATTGCAGTCACCAAAATGAGACGAATGCAAGGTCACCATGACCTTGACTTTTGATCACCAAAATCTAATCATGTCATCCTTGAGTTCACTAAAATATTTGTGCCAAATTTGGAGACATACCCTCGGTGTCCTTGAGATATTGCGTTCACAAGAATGAGACAGACAAGGTCAAAGGGACCTTGACCTTTGACCTGTTACCACCAAAACCAAAGCAGCTCATCATTGAGTCCAAGTGAATGTTTACGTCAGATCTGAACAAATTCCCACAAGGAGTTCTTGTGATACCACATTCACAAGAATGTGCCAGATGGATGTCTGTTCATGCGGACAGACGGATGGACATAAAACATAATGCCTCTGGCCTTGGCCTTTAGCCTGCACCAATCTATGTTTTCAAAATAAACAATGAATCTTATGACAATGTGTAGTTGGAACAGAATCACAGGTAGTAACACGGAGAATTATCAGCTGACTGCGGATATCAGCTCTACAGGGCTGAGATGCTTGCAAGTCATTTTTTGCAAGTCAAAGTCAAGTCTTATGGTTATATTGAGCATCCTATAATATGCTGCATGCCATCTGTTCTGCTACAAAAAGTACTATATCTAAGGAATTGAAAAATGTACTGTATTTTCACATATTAATGTTAAACGGGAAATTGCAATAAATACAAAAATCCCAAAGCAAAACATAATGAAGCTTTCCATAAAAGTCATTATATTTTACCCATACAAAAATGGACTGGTGACAGGAATATATTGCTAACATTATTAGGCATGCAATTATAACTTAATTGTAACTTGTTTTTTTCAATATCAAAGTACAGCAGTATTGTATAACTGGAGTTATTCTGCAGCAGCACTTCACTGTCAAAAGTTAAACTATGGGCCATGGCCAAAAGTTGGGTGCAGTTTAACTTTTGACAGAGAAGTGCTCGTAGAATCCAACGGCTGCAGCTTGCTGAGCTCAGAGCAGCCACTGCATCTTTACATACACATTGGCAGCTCGTGTACTGCTTGGTGTTTTTGCAGTAATGCTCCAAGAAAAAATAAATAAAGGTAACATTGTTCATGAGTCCAGAATTTGAAGTTCAAGTCAAGTCTCAAGTCTTTCAGGATGAGTTTTCAAGCAAAGTAAGTGACTGCATTTGAAATCTAGTCGCAACCTTGAGTGCCTGTCTGTGCTACTGAGTGCCCATTGCATTCATTGGATTCAGTGACTCTCATCATTCTTGTTTTCATGTCTGTTGAAAAAAAATCGAGTGCTACCTCTTTTACATTAGAAAGACAAAGGTTATAATTAGCTGTGCATAATGGAGCATTTAGTATTTTCCTCAGAGTTGGTGGAGACCAAACCAGAACTCGATGCATGGAACTGTTTGTCAACATACTCTCTATAACAAATCCATAACTAATGATAAGTTAGTGTATTCACAGCTAGTTCTGGTGCCTCCAGTCAACAAACATCTATTAATACTGCTCAAACTTTTTACAAACTGTGATGCCAAGTATTTGTGTTGTATTTGGTGCATCTAACATATCATGCAACTAATTTTGATTGACGTCTTGCGCTGCCAAATGCTATATGACACCAACAAACACCTAAAAAGATGTCCAACTCATGACCCCATTTCAGGAGATGAATGAGGTTTTCTCTTTTTGATTTCATGTATTATCACAAAAACTCCATTGACTGCAATAAAAATATTCTTCAAGTCATATGAAAAGGGCATTAACTTTCAACATGGTTTAAAATGTGTTATTCTGTCTTGTGTCAACTAGTATTGAATTTCTTTTGAATTAATCAAACCTCTACCTTTCATAGTCAAATGACCTCACTTGATGGATGATAATGCTGTATTTAATGTTGGAGTAAGTATTCTCAAACAGTTTCGAGTGGTCAAGAGTAGTGCTGACTCCAAGAGTTATTCACTGAGAGCAGTATTGTTCGACAATCACAAAAGAAATGGCGACAATGCATTATATATTTTTCTCAAGATCCTTTCAGGTCTGTTTCTCAAGGACTCGTCAGCTGCTTCTCTGCGACAGACAAGAGACACTGTTGAATTCAGTCCAACCAGATTTAAGTATTAAAAAAATTCAGACGTCTTTCACTAAGAGCATGTATCAGTCATATTATTAGAACACAATACACAGAAAAGGAAAAAAAACTAACGCTTCCTTTTAGAGTAGCAGTAATCCAACAAAAATTCAGGAAAAAAAATGAGGCTATAACAGCTACATCTGTACACAACTTTAACATGACACATTACACACAGCCACACGCTATGAGACACAGAGAGTGGGAATGAGCTCACATATGGCGAGGCTATGGGATGTATCTCGTCTTGTAGAAGGTGCCTTTGTAACCTGCACAATGACAGCTGCATGCAGGTTGTAAACACACACACACACGCACGCACGCACACACACGCACACGCGCGCGCACACACACACACACACACACACACACACACACACACACACACACACACACACACACACCTGTATGGACACTCACAAAAAGCAGGAGGATATCAGTTAAAGCCAGTGACAAGACAGCATGTTTCTGAACAGTGAGGTGGTCACATGAGGGTCTGTGTGTGTGTGTGTGTGTGTGTGTGTGTGTGTGTGTGTGTGTGTGTGTGTGTGTGTGTGTGTGTTCATGTGTGTGTATACGAATTTGTTTTGGGGGTAAATTGGGGCATCTGTGTGAGAGTGCATGTATAGTGTAATGTGTGTGTCGGTGTCTGCTTTTTAGTATGTACGTGTGTGTGTGATGGGTATGTGTAATGTTTCCCTCCATCTGTTCTCCCTTCCTGCTTCAGATCCCAGTTATCTTTTCCTACTGTGATCCTGCTGTTGTTAGCAGCGCATCTAAGGAGAAAGGCTCCCTGTGTGTGCATGTGGGGTTGTGTGTGTGTGTGTGTGTTCCAGAAAGAAAGAGCTCTGAAAATGGTCCATTTGGACAAGGTGATATTGCTGCAAAGAGACCTTCATACACACACACCTCCACACACAAACACACCTTATCCCTTCCTGGCTCCCCAGGTTTACAAAGCCTCATTAAGCTGCCCCCCCTACAACACAGACTCTCACTATGACAAACACACACACCCCAGCACATGTTACAAGCATCTGGTCCTGGTCTGCAATGTCAATAATTTCCTGTCACGTGGTTGGGTGTTTGTGTGTCTTAAAGCACAATCTGAGGCTATCATCACAGCTGGATACATCCTCAGTGCTCTTTTTTTGTCTCCTTCAGGTAATGGACAGCTGCAGGAAAACAGTCTGTATGCCAGCACAATCGGCAAAACAGAAATTACCCTTCCTCTGTTGAGAATGGCATTTTGAAGAAAGGAGGGTTTACATAAAGGCAGACAATGGATGACATAAAGGTTACAGGGAGGTTGTTCTTTCAAGGTCAGTGTTGTATAGATATAAGTTTAGAGAAAACTAGATTCTGGCTTGAGCAATGACTCAGTGAAGCAATCTGAAATCCGTAAACCTTCATCCGAACACACTGTGAAGTCCCTTTTCAAAGTGAGTGGTGTTTCAATTGAAACATTAAATTGACGTGGAATCAAAGCATGGGAAGACAACATTGTAATTGTTGGATTTGCCACTATTTAAAACTACACTGCTCAAGACGACTACTTTTAAGAGTTTTTTAGGGACCCATTAGATTTTTTCGCTAATATAAAATTTGCTGATATTTTGTAAAAGATTTTGAACAATAGCAGATGCCAATATGTACACATTTTTCTTCCCACATAATTGTGGAGACCATCAAAGTTCAGCTGTAGTGGAATTATTATAATATGCCTACTCTTTTGTGAAAGCCCACTGGTAGATTCAGAAAGAAAATGCACAGCTTTTAAAAATGTATACATTCACTGTGCAGAATTAAAAAAAAAAAAACTTTAATTAAGGTTGCATATATAGCATGTCCTATTTATGCAACATTTTCAAACAAAACCATAAATCCATCTTATCCTAACAGGCTTCATGATGCAGGCTGGGACTCTAGATTCTAAAACAAACATTTTGTGGGTACAGATGAGCTTACTGGTATTTGGGAATCATAAAAAATGATCACCCAAATCTGCACCCCTCTTTGCTCTACAGAGTGTTTTAACATCTTTCAGCTCACTGTTTTGGTTTTTACAGCCCACAACTTTACTGTTATAGTTCAGTCAGTGTGCTTTTATCACTATTGTTTCCAGACAGAGCAGACAGCTGTTTTCAGTTTAAAAAAGAAAAGTTCCGATTTATTGTATGTTAACTACCTAGCACTAAATGTCAGACAAACATAAAGCACACTGTAAACACAGAAAGTTCATATATCAATAAAACAAAATGTGATAAAGTCTACTGGCAACAGACAAGGCAAAAAAACAAAAAATAAAAAAACAATTATGAGATACATGAAGCATCTGCTCCACTGAACAGACGGAAAAACAATGGAAGACTAAACATCAGCTCTATGAAGACTGATGAAGAAACTATAACTTTCCTGAAATGAATGCATAAAAAAATGAAAATAATATACATTTTCATCAGTCTATATACATTTTTTTTGGTCTTGCAGTGTTTGAGGTTTGACTTGTGCTCTTTCACTTCTTGTTACATCAATACCTTCTTCCTCTGCAATGATTTAATGGCACCTTATTGGAGAATAAGCACCACCAGCTGTTTATCTCAGTGTGCCCAATTATTTGCATAATTGTTGTGGATAGAAACATACAATCATTTGCATTTTCTTCTATAGATTTGAGGACAATCTGCCCATTATTAGAACATCTGCTTCAGGGACATCCATCTGAAAAATTTTTGGTTGTTCGATATGATTAAGACCAGAACTCTATTGCTGTCAAATACAGTTAAGGAGATAACTGTGAACAAAAGTGAAACCTATGATCAGAATAATCATTCTTATGACCTTAATCACATTCTGCTTTCTTCTATATTGAATTAAAAAGTGAAAATAAACAATTTCACATTTTCCAGGAACTCACTCAAGGACCCCTAAAGGTCCCTGCACCCCTGATTGGGAACCACTGCTCTAGATCAGCTGATTGTGTCTTGTGTTTTGTACTGCCTGCAACTTTACTGGCTTAATTTATTCCTCCCTCTCTCTCTCTCTCTCCTTTTTCCTCACAACTGTCTCTCTCTCTCTCTTGTTTTCTTTCCACTGCTGATCTTTTAGTACTGTTCATAAAATTGGCCCAGATTGCTTCATGTATTTTTACCGGCTAGAGAAAGCCTGCGTATTGGCATTTGTGTATATTAGCTACCAGGCTACAGTATAAATCTGTATTGATGATATGGCAGCTGCTATGGGACAAGGCAGATGAGAGCCAATCGTGGAGCCTATTGACTGGTGTGGAATTGCTTTTGTAATATTGTTTGGGAAGACAGACGACTATGAGGAAAACGGAAGAAAAAAAACTTACAGCCTAGGTGTGATTTTTCTGTTTCTTTTATTGTTGTAGCTTTCTGGGAGAAAAAAGTGCTCAGAGGTCTGAAGAAATGAGAAATAACAGGAACAGAGAAAAAATAAGAGAATAGAATCAATAAAAAGCGGGAACGGGGGATGTAAATGCATGAGATGCGTGGCTAGAAAGTGGAATGCAAGTTAAAAGATGGAGAAAGAACAAGTGAAACAAACAGATTTGAGGATATAGGCAGCAATCAGAGGGGTGACGTTAATAATATCCGCAGAAAAAGAAAGTAAAAGCCATAATTATTTTGATGACGGGTCTTGCATGACTGCACAAAGGAGAATTGAGTTTGGAGTAGAAAACCTACTGTTTATGAGTGTGTTGGTGTGTTTACTATTTGTCTGTCATTTCAGCGAGCAGCCGCAACACCCAGTAGGATTACTGCTGTTTTTGTCTCCTTCACAGGGAGATGGGAAATATGGTAATATCAGCAGTTCCTGTGTTATATCCCAGCCAGCGGATGTTGGAGTCAAGCAAGGCGTGTAGATATATATTGCAGGAGTGTCATATTTTAACCTCATGCCTGCTGAACAACTTCATGTTAGGAGTTAGGGAAGCACTGAATTGGTATCTGCCCTGTTACTTATACATCTGAAAACCCTTCCATGTATAAATTATTATATCACGAAGTAATATTTGTTAAGATTTAGGGAGATTTAGTGGGGTCTAGCAGTAAGGACTGCAGATTTCAACCAGCTGAAACTGCCTCAGTGTCCATTGTTCAGGAGGTTTTTACCAGGAGCCGTATTATCTGCAGAGGTCTCTTCCTCCCCAAAACCAGCATACCGCATGATTTGAACCAGTAAAAACAATGTACAAAGTAGTTTTAGGTTTAAAAAACAAATGTTTTCCCAATGCTGTTCATTGTGCAGGGGCTGCGAACTATGGTGGCTGATGCTCAAACGTGATACCCTTTTTAAAGCCTGTGTTTGGTTTGTCCGTTCTGGGCTACTGTAGAAATATGGCAGTGCAGCATGGTGGACTCTATAGATGAGGACCAGCTCCTTATGCAGATATAAACAGCTAATTCTAAGGTAATGAAAACACAAGTGAGTATACACATACCTATTATATGTCATTCCATTTCTGCCAATATACCCCCCTAAATTCTAAACACTGAGCTTTAATGTTTGTTTTTACTTTAAACATGAGAAAAACAATGCCCATACGTTTTTCAAATTTGTAATTTTGAAGGAGTTTACATTATCTCTCCACTTTAGTGGATACCATGCAGTATAACCATATTAAAAAAGAGTCAATGGAACCCATCGGAGGTTTAAAAAAAACAAACAAAAACATTTACTATCAATTAGAGTGTATGGATGTATTTTCAGACACTGAAAGAATTCGATTTAGAATTAGATTTCAGAATGACTCACAGATGAAATGAAGGATTCCCATTTGTAGTCTATATGTGGTGGTTACTTGTGAGAATTAAAATTCATTTGCTAAATTGCCCTCACTGACTGGGAGAGATACAATTAAGATTTTGTATTATTTAAAACAATGGCTCTCAAGATGGATTTTGGGGCATCCAAGGGGTCATAAAATAAATTTGAAGGGCTGTGAGATAATCTTCAAGACAGGGGGGATAGATAATAACCCTGCTTTTTCTGACTTTTCTATTATCTTGGTTTATTTTATTGTAAACTACTAATTTCTGCCTCTTCCGGCCTCTAAAAACCACTTACACGTAACAATCTGAAATGAACATCACTCTTTGGTTGGAATAAAAAAATATAGACACATGCTATCCATGACAAGTGGTCATGAGAAGGCATTGCTTTAGTTTCAAGGCTCACAAAGCAAAACGTTTGCCACTAACGCATCATACTGGTGGGTAAAGGGCATCTTGTGTGACAAAATTTAAATGGTATCTGTTAGTTTACCTCTCTGGTTCTTTGGTAGTCAGACTTATTAAAGTTGTCTCTGATGACAATAACATTAATGATGGCATTGTAATGACAAAACAGGTTCTTATTTGACCACACTTTAACACGGTCTTCATAATTCAGCATTCAACATATATATAAAGTACCTATTTGTGAGTGTTTTTTTTATGATGCTCCTCAGAGATGTCAATCATTTCTCAGCTTAACACTTCATTTCCTTGTTTGTCCCCACAGCCTCCTCTCAACATGTTTTCCCATCTGCTTCTCCCACTTTACTGCTGTCTCCCTGTTTTCTCTTTCACTCTCTGACTTTTTTGCTTTTGAAGTATCTTGTTTAATTCATTCTCCTCCTGATTTGCATGCAGGTCAATATCACACAGAACTGTGAACTTTTTTTTTTTTTTTTGCCTCATGAACAGTCCCAGGAACTGCTGGTTACAGCACGTAAAGGTCAGCAACTAATGTGAATTAGTGCATTTGTATTTTGCCTTCACAACATCTCCACATAGGTGATGATTTGGGAATTTACTTTGTGGTATTAAAAAGCTGTGAGACGTTTATTTGAGTACAAATGTTTACATGCAAAAGAAATTAACATTTTGTGTTATTCTTTGTAATTTGCTGTTGTCTGAACATTAGACAGGAGACTTGAACATGTGGAAATGAAGACAGAAATTTTCCAATGGGTAAAGTAAAAAGTCAGTCTCCAAAGTAACGACTAACTTTGCAAATGCAAAAAGGGGGAACTGAAAAACTGACAGGACAGATTCAAGATGCTAGTTAGTCAGTTAGCACATTAATAACACAACCCTGTGTTAAAGAAAAGTGTGAATTTACCATACACTATTGAAAAATAACACAAACAATTATACACTTTTTCTGCTCAACAGTTCAATGCCAAAATTAAACAAGCTTACCTTGAATAACAAAGCTTGTTTTGATCGCACTCCCTCTTGACTATACAGTTTGTTAACTTTCCTCACTTCCGTTTCCTGTATCCTGCAATAAGCTGAGCTGTCAATCAGAGTTATTACTTCATGCATTGACAGGCTCTGCCATTCATGACGTCTTCAGTAAATTCAGCATGAAGAATCAGGCGAGAGAAAGCCAACAAAGGCTGACGAGGGCCAACGGTGCAGGACACACCACAAAAACTAGGGTAATAAATGCTCAACAGCCGTCTGACATTGACCAGTGTGTGTTTTACAAATCAGCAGCATCCCGTGATGCCAACTCCACCCTGATAGTTGGTACTTGAGTCCGATCTCAGGACAGGAACTAAAGCCTCTTCTGTTTCTCTCCTGCACCTAACCTCACACTAAGACCTTTCACTCCAACCCTCTTAATTACAACTCACTGAGTCTTTTATTGACAGTTATTAATAAAGGCCTCTCACAAAAATAATGAAAGGCAGCGGGGAATTCCACTCTATTATCATCATTTTCTCTCTCACTCTGCTTTCAGCTTTTCCTTGTCACTCAGACTGCTTTCAATTTGTTACTGGCTTTTCACTGTTTTCTTCCTCCATGTATGGGCTTACTCTCTGTATCTTAAGATTTTAAGATGATAAAAAATTAACACTTTTAAACTCAAGAATTATTTGCTGAAAATAATTTACTTTGTCACTTCAGTCCACTTTCTCTAATGACTCTTGATTTCTTAAAAAAAGGTCATATAAGACTGTGAGGTTGTGAGTCATTACTTCGATACTTTTTTAAATACCACTTACTCTCAAAGATGCAATCTTCTTTAATTATACATTTGATAGAATCGAAAGTACCCAAGCAATGAAGAAACAGATCTACAAACAGATTTTTTATCAAAGGCTGCATGGAAGAAACATCGAAGAAATACAAATCAACTGATCTTCAACCATTAACTGTTTAAAAGAATGGACATAACCACTGAGTTCAACCACTTCTGGTTTGTGGACTCCCATTTTGAAGCCTTGGGTTTGGCATTTAGGCTGTCATAATCTTTGAGTTTTGACAAACAGGGTGCTACTAACCCTAACGCTAGCTGCTAGCTTGGGCAGCATGGTGCATATTCATCCATGATTACCTGTATCATCAGTGAAACAAAATCTTCTTGCTGTGGTAATGAAAGAAGTATCAAGTATTGTTTTGTTGTAAAGCAGATTAAAATTTTGGTATTGTGACAAACCCACATGGGAGGTGAGAGAGTGTTGATAGGTTTGAATTAAGCAATAATGGGTGTTTATATGAGTATGGCATGTGTGTGAGAAAGTGCGAGACAAAGAGATAATATGAGCTTAATTCACAGAATGAGAACAGCAAACAGCAAACAGCATCTATTCTCAAGTGTCATGCATGTGTGTGTGTGTGTAAAAGAGGGAGAAAGAAAAAGAAAGATTGAGTCTCACTTTTCACAAAAACCTTGCCCAATGTTTGTGTGTGTATGTGTGTGTGTGTGTTTGTGTGTAAGCATTGTTACTGAGCTAACAAGCCGTCTTTAAGGCTCCCAAGTGGATTTCTAAATCCTTCTGAGACTTTTCACCCCCTTCATTAGGCTTTTACACACACACACACACACACACACACACACACACACACACAAATAAAGAGCACAGACAGTGTTTGCAGATACAAGCACACATACAGTACATTCATATGGTACGTATGCTTTGTTGAGACTGCATGTATGTAATTTACATTAACATGTTTGTTGCAGGGTGAAAGAGACAAACTTCAGGTGTCAGTTTTGCAGCTGTCTTACTCGCGCTCACACACGCAAACACGCACACTCAGTACTCAGAGTTGCACTTGAAAGGCTGTCAGAGGAGATGCGATGACAGTTCTCAAAAATGACAAATGAATCTGACTTTTCATTCATAATGAGCCTGACGTGCAATTCAAAACAGTTCTGAGGACATTTTACCTTTTATTCCCATCCCAGGAATCCACCGTGACCAAGACTGAATGAGCAGGTCCTCAGTCAGTCAGTATTAATATGGAAGGGATGGTGCAGACCATCACTTTGAAACGGGGAGAGTTAAAATGCTACAGATGACAGCATTGACAACTGGCCAATCAGCACTTTTATGACCGCATTTTAGCAACCACAGCCAACAACAGGACCACCCACAACATGACGGTCCCTGCATGCAGATCCTGACCATTTACTGTTAATTATAAAACGAAAACTTACTGTAACTGGCGTCACTAATTGCTAGGTGAGTTTTATTACTTCTGCCAGGGAGGTCATGTATTCAGCTCAGCCTGTCTGTCTGTTTGTCAGCAGGATTAAGGAAAAACTACGGGTCAGAATTTAATGGAACTTGGTGGAAGGATGAAGCATGTGGGTCAAGAAAGAAAGAACTTAAAATCTGAGGTGGATCGCAGTTCAAACAAACAAATTAGTTTTTACTTTGCAATTTCTGATATCCATAGTCTGGGCCAGGATTGCACACGGCTCTCACCTGGGACATCAGAAACAAAAACTGAGGTAGCTAAGTGTCATAGGGCTAACAGCTTTAATGGGAGTTATTTTAGTCACCAATGCAACTCGCAGGGTAAACGCAAAGGGAGCGTTACGCTACTGTGACGAGGCCACGTTATCAGTAGTGCTAACAGCCTAACGGTGCTTACAATTAGATCAGTGCTAAAATAGCTAAAAGTGTGATCATACAGCAGCAGTCACACCATCCCGTATGAAGACTGCTCCCATGCATGCTCAGCCTGGGTATTTGGGATGGGATGGGCATTTTAAATATCTTTTATATTTGATTACTTGCATTAAATAGAGTACTTGCAAATAAAAATCTAACAAAGGAATAGGCATCTTAATTGGCCAGCAATGGAAAATAAGTATTACTGTTGAACAATCAGATTTCAATTAGCCTGTTAAACCATATTTTCAAAGTTAACGCAAGAAAAGTTAGCAAACTTTCTGTTGCTGCAGTTACGTAAGACGCAGTGTAGAAGGAAGTTTTCAGAGTCCAGAACTGCTTTTCTCCCTGTCAGTTCAGTGTCTGCCTGGTTAGTATAAGCTAACACAGCAGCAGCGGCTGACATCAGACACTGAACTGTTAAATGGTTTCAACAAACTCACAACATAGGAAAAGACAAGAACTTGTTTCGTGGTCCAAACAAACTTTCAATGGCACCGAAGCAACTTGACTCTGTTATTAAACTGGTTAAAAACAGTCAGGTCATGTTAGCTGTGTGATGCTGACATTTAGCCCTGTTTCTGTGTATGTGTGCAGGCATACTACCTCATCAGCTGTTTTTTTTTATTTTTGTTGTTGTTTTTTTTTGAAAAGTAAAAAATATATATAAAAGTCATCTTCACACCTGGGAGGCTCTGAGGTGTTTATGCTTTACCTTGAATGAATACTGACGTCCAGATTAAGTACTTGAGTACTCAAGCTCATCCTTAGTGCGCAGTGCACAGTGGTGGCAACATAAATAATACTTAACTGCTATATTAATGTTCTGAATGTTATATATTGTACCTTCAACATGGTGAGATAAGGCATTTGGCCTTCACAGAGCTCTGTGCTCTCTGACTGCTCTTCTAGCTTTTATGGCATTCAAAAGCAGACATCACAAAGTTCTGCAAAATTAAAAAAAAAACCACAATAACAGATGAAATACAGACCTGAAAAGTAAATATAACATAAATCATGCGAGAACGCTCTTCATTTATCACTGTAACCAACACAGCAATGCTTGAAAATCTCAGCATAATGATTCCCCATCCTCAACAAAAAAGTTAACGCATCCAAACCACATTCTTTCTCTGTGGATGTGGTGTCACTGAATTATTTTCTTGTTTCATTGTTTGCATAAGAGAAAAAAAAAAATACAAATATGTTGTTTTTAGATGACTCCTCTCTTGGGTATCGAGCCAAAGTGCAGCTGCAGTTAAGCAGATTTGCAGTAAAAACAAAGGACTGATGACATCTGTGTGATGCAGGTTAGACACCCTGTAGGGGAAGTCATGAGTCTGCACAAAACACACACACACACACACACACACATACACACACATACACACACACACACACAATGTATGGACACACAGAAGAAAAGTTTCTTATGATGGGGAGAAGTTATGTGTGGTAATGTCACGCTTATATCCTATGTCATAAACATGGACATGTACACTTTTGTGCATATGCGTGCACAAATACACACCCATATTCATTACATTTCTCTCATACCGTCTTCACACACAAACACACACACACACACACACAGATGTCTCGGTTCCTACAGTTGCACCCCTCTAGGGACCCATGCAGGATAGCACAGTGTAAATTGTATTCCCTGCCATTGTCTCTGTTTGCCCATTTTTCTTCTGTCCCTTAGAAGGCACGTGCACACACGCACACACACACACACAGAGGTGCACCCGACTCAGTGCTCCACTACTGCTGCAGAAAAGCCAGAGCTATTGTTATTGTTGTTGTTGTTCTTGCTAGAGATTGCAATGTCAGCAGAAAATGTTACTGGTTTCTACATGCTGTGTGTATAAGACACAGGCAGGGAGGGAAAGAAAGAGAGAGAGAGAGGGAGTGTGTGTGTGTGTGTGTGTGTGTGTGTGTGTGTGTGTGTGTGTGTGTGTGTGCGCGTGTGTACAGTGGCCTTGCTCTGTCTAAGGCCTGTCATGTGGATTCATAACCCAATCCCACACAAGAACTTTGTAGAAAGGTTTCACTGAAAAATCACTCTCCGCTCTGCCACAAAAATGTTTACGTGCTCAAAAAGATGTTTATGAGGAAACAAGGAGAGACACTGTACGCATATTGCACTAATACTGCTGAGTTTTGGGTGAATGGAAAGACAAAAAGAGATTAAATACAAAGTAAATCACATCTTATTTGTACCAGATTTAGTGTTCATTATGGTGGACTTGATTTTTGTATTTTTCTCCTCTTTAAACCAAGTTGTATGAATAACTATAAATATAGTAGCTAAAAGGAGATTAGTGGAAAGGCAAGGGAAGGCAGTGCTTTAGAAGAGAAAGATAAAAAGAGAAAGCTGATAGGAAAAAAGGAAATGTTTGAAAACTTAAAAGAAGGTTGAGAAAGAGAGCTAAAGGGTTGTAATCTGCCATTAATTTGGCTTGCTTTAAACCACAAGGGGATGCTGGGAAATCAATGAAGGCTGATTGCTACTTTTACAGAACTGCAGAAAACACAGAAACTAACTCTGCCTGCTTTTTTCTCTTCTTGTATCTGCAGCTATTTCTCTAGCTTGCTCTCTCTGTCATGCACAATTCTGCTCTGGTACCGTGCTCAGTTTATTGGGAGAATATTAGACAAACGCAGCTGAACTCACAAAGTGGAGAGAAATGTTAGAGTTGACACTGTTTGAATGATTGCAGTGTGTGTGTGTGTGTGTGTGTGTGTGTGTGAGAGAGAGAGAGAGAGAGAGAGAGTGTGTGTGTGTATGTCAGGCAAAGTGGGAAACTAAATGCAAACTCTGAGGTTTGACTCTTATCTGCTGCACAACTGCTCTGTCCGCGTCCTCACTAAGCGCGTACATTTAAATAAACACTGCGCCACACATGACATTTTTGGGCACTTAGTTGACACTCTTATCCAGTCTGACATATACAAACACGATGATTGGCAAAAATGTGATACAGGCAGTTGCCTCGAGGACAACACTGGCTATGAGTGACACAGGATGCAGACAGAAGCAAATATGTTATCATGCTTGACTCACATCTCCTGAAATTGATTCCGATACGCACAAAATATTTTGCGGTGCATGTTTGCATGAGCTCGCCTCAAGCGCCAACAGTGTCACGACTGACATTGGACTTACAAAGTTCAGCGGTAAAAATAAATGGCAGCATTTTTAAACAAGCAGTCAAGTGATGCAGAAGTGCAAACTGAACAGGAGGCTTACTGACTTGTTTGAATGATGAGAAATAATGGAGGGAGGAATGGAGGAAGACACATTATTCAGAGTAGAAGATCCAGTGCACTTGGACTGAGTTTTTAGTGGAGCGCCTTTAGTCAAGTCGGGTTTTGCATCAGAAGGCTGCACACCTACTGGACTTAAAGAAAAGACAAATGTCAAGAGCTTAGATTCAATGTTTACTTTTGGTTAAAAGTCTGTTGCAGATTGGTGAGACATAGAACAAAGTAGAAATAATTGGATTACAGATATCTGTTATAAATACAATGAAGGGGTTTTAATCCTAAAATGTCATAGATTACTACTTCAACTCAAATAGTTATTGAATCATACCATGTGTAACTGCACGAACGTTGATTTGTTTTTCACCCCAGTTATCCCTCCATGGGCCGCAGTTCAGCCAGCGTGCATTCAAAAAAAAAAAACCTGGAACTTGCATGGCTTCATCTTAAAAGTTGCTGCAATAACAGAGCAGAAGGGACCAACCCTGTGATGGAAGACAGATATCACAGGGAGGTTTTCACAGTTTTCATCACGATACGCCTCACATGGGGTTAGCTGAGGCAGCTGGAGAAATTAGACCCAAACACATCCATCATATTTACATATATTCATAGATAGTTTGTGGTGTGCATGTCTCATCCAGCCACCCACAACACCCCTCCCTGTCTCCTTCCCTCTTCCTTACTCTTCCCGTTCCCTGCTCTCTGGCCCATCCCTCCTCACGCACACACACTCACAGCCGCCCCTGCTCCTCTGCGCTCCCTATCATTAATTCAGGGCAGTAGGTATAGCTGGCTACCAAGCTATAATATAAGCAGATGAGATTGAGAGAGGGCCAGCTTCCTCTAACAAAGAGTCAAAAGGACAAAGCTCGGCCATTGTGAGTCAGGGCTATAATGAAAGCATTAAGATAACTGTTCAATATTTATGAAAGTGCGCCGGTCTCAGGCCACACACACACACACATACAAAGAGAGAGAGAGAGAGAGCAACAGTCTGTTGGGCCATTCATTATATGAATTGATTTAGTTGAGCTCTCCCTGGTGGTCCCCCTGTGATACCAAGCCTTCTCATTCCATCCCACCTGTGTGTGTGTGTGTGTGTGTGTGTGTGTGTGTGTGTGTGTGTGTGTGTGTGTGTGTGTGCGCATGTGAAGGTGCAAGGGTGTGTGCATGTGCTTGAATGCATCTGTGCTGATGGAGAAGCAAAAAGAAGGAGTTTTGTGAATTCAATGGCATGGTGTGTGCATGTGTGTGGCAGAGAAAGAAGGATTTTGTGCTGTTAGCATGCACATGTGTTCCTGTGATGTGTTATTGTGTGTCAGAGAGAGATGCAGAGAGAGAGAGAGTTTGTGTGGTTTTGTGTGTATGCGTCTGTGTTAAAGAGTGACCTGTATGCAGATATGTGAGAGTAGTAAAACTTTGTATTTCTATGTATTTGTAATGTTGTGTGTTGGACAAAGTGGACAGGGTGATATGTGTCACCGTTTGCGCACATATCAGAGAGCCAAAAAAGAGAGTAAAAGAGAGGAATGTAACAAGCCGTTACTCGTACATATAGGGTGTAAATCTAGACAAAAAAAAAACAAAACATCCTCACACATTTCTCAACATTTTAACAACCATAGGCATAACTTTCTGGAGGGATGCAGGTGACATGTCCCCCTCAATATTTACATTATGTGCATTTGTCCCTCAGGTGAATAAAGAAAACATGCTAGGTGTACTAAATCTATGTGTGTGCTTACAAAGATGACAGGATTATGTCAAATTCATGATGAGTTTTGCCTGCGCTGTGTTCACAGACCGCAAAGATGTCCGAAATTAGAGAGGGGGCACGGAATGATTTAAAAAAGAGACACACACACACACACACACACACACACACACACACACACACACACACACACACACACACACAAGATTTTGCTGACACAATCTATCACAGTCAATCTATCTACCAGAATGCAGGAAACTGAGTAAATGACACTTAAAATTTCCTTGGCGAGGAATCTTAAAATCCTAGTTTCATATGTGTACGCCCCAATGTTTAAACACGACCTCTGTCCATGCCAACAACGTACTTCACCTGCCTGGAAGTTGTGACACCAAAAAGATGTTCTGTTTTCTAGTCTAGTCAAGTCCAGTCATGGCTGTCACTGTTGTACGCAAACATTTCACCAAAATATGCCTCTGAAATGCATTTTTTCACTATAAATAATCAATAGTTGACATGATTTGCTCACAATACAACACAAACAACCAGCCTGAGTCCACTGGTCTACATTGAGAGGAAGTGTTCAGCCCCTTCATTTAAAGTTCCTTAAATTGTTTTGGCTTGGAGTCCATCTCTCTCCTGTCCCAAGGAGTTCAGAGTCAAAATGATCTCTATATCCAGCTTGGCCTTCCATCAGTTTCTCATCTCAGTCTATCATTTTGGGCACCTGTTCCTCACTAAAATTCCAAAAATCCACCCTTCATTGCTGCTAGCATCATCCAAACAAACATCTTAGTTGATATGATTAGCAACATAAAAAATGCTCACTTTTTTTTAAATGCTGTTTCGTAAGTGTAAAAAGTGGCTGCTTCTACTGGCTTCTAATCAAGGGACATAAACTTCACCTGGCCAGTTTCAATGGGCTACTTTGAAGAAATTTTGTGAAAACAGTAGAAGAGGTTGCTCTAACAAGAAATAATATGACAAAGATAATTTTATAATTCTTTTAATCAGCATTTTAACAATTAAAAACAATGTTTTGGTATAAATTTCCCTTACAGGCAGCTACAATATAATATTTTATTGCCATTTGACATAATGTTTGAAGCATACACTGAGATGCTTGTAGACACTATTGGAGAAACACTTTTGCACGTTTGCTGGTGGATCTCTGGAGTGGAGGATGATGTTGTTGGATGTTTAAAGTACAAAGAAAGACAATTTGGCTTGTTGCCGGGGGGTTGGCAAGCTAACGACAGTCAGGTATGTGACCCGTCCACTCAAAAAGTGCAGCTGCAAACTACCAGCAAGTTACGCTGTGTCATTTTTTAAGTTGATTTTCTTTTCTTCATACTCATGGATGTAGGTATGGATGGAGTGGGGAAAAAAAAGGGGGAATCGCTGCTCCCAGTTCCCATAATGTTCAGGAAAACCCTGCTGTTGGGCATCATGTTAGCTAAAATATTAGTGACATTCTTATGTAAACAAAAACGCATAAAAACACAACGGGCGGTATCAAGGTCATGTCCCTATATTTTATGATAAGTTGATAACATAATTATTGTGAAAGGCCAATGACAATATAAAAACACAACATCCTTTCAAAGAGTATTGAACTTTTAATTCAACCAGAAATCAAAGCAAAACATTTGTTATCTAAGCATAGTTTTTTCAAAGTTAAGCGCTGTGAATAAAGGCTTAGATGCTGTGCTCAAGTCCTACACCCTGCTGTTTATTCCAGCATCATGTGGGCTAAAATATTTAAGACATTCTTATGTAAGCAAACATGCATGAAAACACAGTGGGAAGTATCAAAGTCATGGCCATATATTTGATAACATAATTACTAAACATTAAAAACATTTATTACTGAAAAACTTCTGATAATGTAAAAGCAAAATAATGTAAGTGCACCCTTTCAAAGAGCACTGAAGTTTTAATTTGACCAGAAGTTAAAGCAAAATTTGTCTCAATCTAGTTTTTTTCATATTAGGCACCGTCAAAAAAAAAGGCTTAGACGCTGTGCTCAAGTCCTGAAATGGTGAGGAACGACCACGCTGTCGGGGACATTCTTATAGAAACAATCATGTAAACACAAGGGGATTGTCATACAATATTTGGACATGACCTTTATCATTGTTGCTGACCTTGGTAAGTTGATTATGTAATTATCCTGACATCCCACAATGTAACAATTTCAGTCAACCTTATCGGATAAAGTGTAATAAGTGAGACAAACTCTCTCAGAAACCAGCAAGAGAGAAAAAAATTTTAGAGCAGAGATCAAAACCTTGAGAAAGGGGAGATGAGGCCACATCCAACAGGAGAAAACAAGGAAAGTGTTATAGCCACACAGGCTGTCAATCGTCTTAGACATTATCTTACTTGTTTAAGTACAATTAAACCAAGATATTGGAGGTACTTAGTGGTTTAAATCTACTATATGAAGCAACTTTGACTCCTTCCTCTATTGACTCATTCACTCCATTCATTCGTCCATGGATCCATATGTGCACCCACGTATCCACGGATTCATTCATCACCCATCCTGAAGCGTCTCCATGCTTAAGCACCTCCATTCTGCTCCCTCTCTCATTAGCTCCTCTTCTTCCCCATCAATCCATCCGTCTCTGCTCCCCTCCCCTCCCCCCTCCCCTTCACTCTAAGTGCCAATCATTAAGCTGTCAGTCATCTTAAGTTTGCATGTTGACGAAGCCTCGGGAGTCGTTTCAAGATTTATGGTTTACAGACGCAAATGTACAGGTTTCCTTCTAACTAATTTATCTTCTTCTGACTCTTTTAGCCTCCCTGATGTTAGTTTCTCCTTTCTGCTTCTTATTTCTCTCCTTTGTCTTTTACTTCTTTTTTAGCTTCTCTTTTTCTCTTTTTGCTCCTTCTATACCTTACCTCTGTCCTGTTTTGTCTCCTCTCTTTCCTCCAAACTTTCTCTCTCTGGCTGTCAGGCCTGCGGCACCCTCATCCATCTATGTATTTTTATTATTTTTATTTATTTTTACAGCCATATCTATTAAAGTACCTTCTGACTCTATTCCCGTTTCACAAAGCCACAGCGATTTACACCCCTATTCATGGCGAAGCGGAGGACGTGGATGGCGGGACACGGTTGGGGGTTTGAGATGAGCCATCACCGACCTGATTTACAAGTCTCTGTTGGACAACCCCCTCCCATCCAACCTTTGAAGGGTTCAAGGTTCATTTCCATTGGAGCCTGTTTAGTGAGAGCACATCCTCCCGCTTAAGCCAAAAAAAAAAAAAAAAAAAAAGGGATGGCATATTACACACAGAGCGATGGCTATGTATGTTTAGGCCGCTGCCAGCAGCGAGGCGGAGAGATTTACGTGTTGGTGCTCAAAGGAGCGAGAGCTTTCGATCCCTGTAATGCAATATTTTATTGTGTCAGGGATACAACGAGATAGGGTGCTCCATTCCCTTCAAGGAAAAAAGAAAAAGCCTGACACCAGAGTTTTGGACAGGGAAGAATGAAGGGAGTGTGGAAAAAGGGGGGAGAGAGAGAAACAAGGAGAGATGAACAGAGCATGAGTGAGCATTGTGCAGCTTTCAGAGAGCTTAGAATAGAAAGCCGGAGGGCTGTATAGGCATCAATCAACCCTCTGATCAATGGATTGATTAGTAAATCAGGCACCATACAGTAAGTCAAGGCTGAAGCTCCATTAGGGAAGAGCTATGTCATCATTACAGACGAGAATCCAAAGGCTTTGGGTAAAAACCGGCTATCCATTTTCACAAAGGCCTTACAGAGGGTCAATAACACAAGAACTGGGACGGTGAGTTTAAGTTAAGTCTTTTTTTCGGAATTGACTCATCTGCACTGTGAGATTGATTTTATGTCAAAAGTTGCACGTTAAGCAAAATGAGCTACAGTCGCTGGAGCAGTAATGACACCATGCTAATATCATTAACTGTTTTACCCAACATCCAAACTGCATTTCAAACAAACACTACGCTGTAGCCAGTAAAAGATCCAGTATTGCCTTCTACTACACTTCGTCTACTTCCACAGTATTATTTTATCATCCATGACTGCAACTGATACTCATCCTGTCTTGAGGTCTGTTCTAAACTGACGGGCCACATCACTCTTAATGTAGACATGATATTTTGCCTAAATGGTAAATAAATTCAATGAGGGACATGAGGAATACTTTGCTGGGTTTTCCACACATTCATTTAATTGTGGCAACTTGCCACAATCAAAACATCTGCTGCAGCATGTTGGTTTTATGTTTTTGGAGCTGAATCGTTAATCAGAAGTGCTGCTAGAATATATACACTGTTTGGTTATTGATTGCACCACACCGTCGCAGCACAGAGTGTACAGACGGCGTAACTGAATCCCAGGCGCAGTGAAATTAAAAATGAATCATTAATTACTAGGTTTAAAAGTTTATACTGACTCGCCTCCCCTCTTCTTATCCGTCAATCTGATCAGCTCTGACTGGATCGACAGATTAATTATCCACCCCACAAGGCAAATGTCACAAACTGCTGCTGAGGAGAAAAGAGCTCATGAAGAGTTTTGACTGCACTGCGTTCAAGGACTTGCAAAAACATCTGATTTTAGAGAGGGGAAACAAAATGATAATGATAGGACACACACACAAGATTAAAAAAAGGATAAAAATAATCTGTCAGCCTTTTTTGCAGGAAATTGTGCAAAATTTAAAATGGAAGGTGCAAAGTGCCACATATTTTAGCGACATTTAAAATAAGATTTAAGATTACAGATTTGAGAGCTGTTCTGCTTAAGAAACCAATCTGCTTGTGCGCAAGGTGAAGGTGTGCAAGCAGATAATTTGCGGAAGCAGCAGATATCCAGCAAAAGCAGGCAGCAGATATCCTGAAAAAGCTGGCATGAAAAGACGTGGCAATGCAGGTTCAAAATGATGGAACCTGCATCGCCAACCTTCAGAACTTACAATGCAGAAAAATGTACAATGATGTGAGGAGGAGGGGTAAACAAAGCTCCAAATCACACCTTTCACTAACCCTCTCACTGAAGACACTGAAAAGATGCTCAGATCGCTTTGAGGTGGGATTTTACGACTGGTTACTTCTCTACACAGCAATTATTTTCTTCTCTATTTCAACACTTGCAAAGAACACTGTAGACTTTGTACAGTGCTACATGATACATGTTATTCCAATGTTTTACTGGATGTCGGACTACCCAGCGGCAAAGCTTCAGCCAAGATCAAGGTCATTCGTTGCAGAACTTAAAACACAAAGTTATTGACTGTTTTTATGCAAAGTGTGTGAGTTATAAAATGTCTTGCTGCCCCGTGTTAGTGTTCCTCATCCAAAACAAAACACACCACCTGTTCAGAAGAGATACACATACAGACCTTCAACCACGGACATCTACCATATCATCATTAAGACTCATATTATGCAGCCCCAAAGGCATATACACACACACACGTACACACGCACACAAACACACACGCACAGGAACACAAATAATTGAACATACACCATTCACACCTGCCTCTACACACACACACAGGCACACCACACGCACACAGCGAGGCACGCGCGCACGCACGCACGCACGCACACAAACTGTGCATACATACACACACGCGTGTTTTTATTCACTCCTGTTTTACACAGTATTATTGATCATTCTATTTGACAGGATGTAGTGTTTAATGGAATGGGAATCTGCTGAGGCAGTTGTATCAAGGCAGCAAATGGACTGTATGGTACACACACGCACATGTGCGCGCACACACACACACACACACACACACACACACACACACACACACACACACACACACACACACACACACACAGAAGAGACAGCTGCAGCTCCCATACAGCCGGTCTATGCTTCCTAAGGGACTGCTTAGTTCAATGCTGCCCCTCTGATAATGTGCCATTTTACTTTATGCATAAAAGCTGTGTGATATAATTTACAACTTTGTAACCTGCACTGGTATCACTATGGCTCTAAGGCCAATTAATGGTTTCTGCGTCCGAGAGTGCAGGGCGATATGGAGAAAATAAAATCCTGTTACATTTTTCATAAAAGATCTCAATATCGATGTTGTGGCCATCACAAAATACTTACACAACGAGATTTTTGATAAATGATCATCGGTTATGTGGATGTAATAACTACGATTTCGTCACTTTACTGTAATTCAGCCTTTAAAACCACGAGAAGACAGCTCTTATAATTATTACTATATATTACTCTATCCAACATCCAAGACTATATCTAGTCTCATATCACAATATTGATATAATATCAACTACCTACTTCATATTTTTCAGCCAAATACAAAAAACAAAGGAGCTCCTCGCCTTGCTGTTAGGAGGTCGCCATCATGTTTTCTGGACCCTGCATTGTAGTATTCATAGAAGTATGTGCTCTTCTGTTGGTCACATGCAAGTGTGCAGCTGTTGCTGTAACTTTTGACAGTCTAATCTTTGTCATTAACCCTTCTGGATCCATAAAAGAGGTTTCAATCAAGAATCCCTTTGATAAAAAAAATGAATTCCATTTGGTTCAGTTTAGAGACTCATAGTCAAGGACCATGCAATTTGTTCTTTTACATGTAAGCTTAGCAAATACATCATGATTCAAATGGACCTCAGTACGTATAACATTAAGTTTATACTACTTCAAAGTTTAGCATTGATTTTGATTCAGTTCAGCGGTAAGTGCATTCAGTTTGTTGCTGGTTCAAGCAGCTAAATTCTAGGGCTGCAACTAAAAAGTATTTTCACTGTCCATTATTTTCTCGATTAATCAACTTTTGTTGGTCTATAAATGTCAGAAATGGTGAAAAATGACAATCAGTGTATCCCAAAGCCCAAGATGATATCCTCAAATGTCTTGTTTTGTCGACATCCAAAACATATTCTGTTAAATCTCAGAGAAAGGTAAAGAAACTTTTCACAATTCAGAAACTGGAATCAGATCACTTTGACTACATGCATTAAAAAACAAAACAAAAAACAAACCAATAAATTTATTGTCAGATTAGCTGGCAGTTGACCTAACAGTTAACTACTAATCAATGAATCATTGCATCTCTGTTTAGTTCAGCCCAGTATAAAGCCTGTGCAAGCTCTGTTTAACTGGTTAAAAGCTCAAAAGCCTCTTAATGGCAACAGTAATCACACTATGATTGTTTTTGTAGTTTCCGCTGTCTTTTAATAATCTTTTGACAAGGAAGCAACAAATTTTGTATTACGGCTAAAATAACAATGCTGCTCTCAGTTATCAGTAAGTGGAGCTCCACTGCTAAAAAATACTAAATGCCACTTAGGCCCTGTGATAGCTGCTAATTTGTCTTCCTACCAGTGTATGCTAAGCAGAAAGAATAAAAGATGAAATGAAGAAAGAAGGATCATTAAATGGATCAGTAAATGTATCAGTAAATGGATATATAGCACTTAATAGTACCATGCGGATAATAATATACTCTATACCATGATTCCTCTGTGCTGTATGCTTGATTTTCTGCTTCATAACATCCAGATTTGCTCTCCTTTCAGCTGTCACAGGTTCCAAGGAACAGGTAACAACTTGGCAGATTATACTTGGCCTTGCACTGTGCCAATCTACATCCACTGACTGACATTTCTGAAATTATTTTCAGAAAATGAAGAATATTAGTTAGATAAATGCAAGAATGGGGACTATTGGGGGCTATGACTATTAAAGGATATCATGCAGTTGGTTCAAAAATATCCTTCATGTCAATTTTGCTCACTCTCATCTGAATTTCCTGTCTATCTCTCATCGGTTTTCTATCTAGATCATCAGAAATGACAATGAAATAGGTTTTTGAAAAGAATATGATATGATTTGCTGAGATGCAAAATATGATTGGGATGTGTACAGCGGCCTCAATCTTAGCTCTATTTTAAACTGCTGAGTGTCTGCTGTTATCGGCTGATGTCAATTGCACTGTATTTGTGTGTGCATATAAAACTCTGTAAACTTTTATGTATGCGCACCTTATATATGCATAGGCGCATTTGTGAGAGTGTGTGTTGCTGCCATCTGGTACTGTATGAATTTGTTTATTTCCCTTTTGTGTGTGTGTGTGTGTGTGTGTGTGTGTGTGTGTTGCGTACTTGGAGTGCTGTCCTTCAGTGTATCTGCCTTACAGTGCTGATGTGAAGAGCAGGATAAAGAGAGGATGATATGAAAGGATAAAAAGAGACGGAAGCAGACTCAGGGACGAATATATAAGAATATGACAGTAAAAAGACAAAGGCGGAAGAATGGAAAGACTGTAATATAATAAGAGAAAATAGTGAGGACACACCTGTTCTGCTTGGCTGTGGCCAGTTTGAGAGGCTGTGTTGCTTTTTTCCCTCCATTTTTCCAACCCTTGAACAACTACTTGTGATCCATTACTAGTTGCTCCATGTTTCCTCTGATTAAACTTGAAATTGCAAGCCATTTTATTTTTCACTGTACATGGTAGCTTACGTTGGGTAGCATAAGCCAAGTTCAGTAATGAACAAAAAATACAATGTAACCACTGCGTGTTTGTGCATTCTCAATTTACATCCACTGATTTGTTTTTGCCACTCACATGTTGAGGTTATTGTATTAAGAGTAGGGTCCTTTTTGTTAACCAAAAACAGCCACATAATCACTATTGCCCAACCTCCCAGAAATCATTTAAAGAAGCAGTGATGTTGTCATTGTGAAAAAACTTCATTCAAAGTCACTAGCAATCGTGTGAAACTCACGAACTCTTTTCACTGTTCCAAGAATCACCAACCCTGACTTTGTTAAAATAAACTCTTAATTTACATACTTAGATGACAAAATATGCTGGGACTAAACACACTAAAATTACTGTTCACTTCAATGGAGTCTGGTGGGTTTGGTAATGGCAAAGTTGGAGCTGTGTTTGGTTATACAGTAAGAGCTTACACCCGGGCCACACCTGAATGCCTGAGCAGTGTGTGACTGCTTCTTCGCTGAACTACTGCACCTCGCAAGCTAGCATGTTCACACTGCCAGTGCAGTTGCTGCAGCGCTGCTGCAGAGCTGCCTGCTGCTGTAACTAATGTATTTCAACAATTAAAAGCTGAAACTAATTTATGCAGCCCTGCGAGCCAATGCATGTCAACAACATTCTCTTGACAGAAATGTTGTCAGAGGGCTTTTATTTTGAAACAAAAAAGGAAAGGTTGAGTTTAAGCATAATTTTCTAGATATGTCTTAACAGTTATAGACATTTATACTGTTGTGATAGGTGGTATAAAGTCAGTATAACCTAAAAACACATTTTTTTACCGTCTGTGTTTGCTGAAAACCATGCACATCACATGGTAAAAATCTGCAAGAATCCTAATCTCAAGATGTGCCTCACCGAGCTGCACTGTGCCAGAGCAGCGCTGCTCATGCGGCCAGGGTGTCTTGAGTGTTACTCTTTAATGCAAACGTCCACCTCTGTAGAGATGCTTTCCATAATATTGTCAGAGTAATAATCTGAACATGTCAGCGGCAAAAACAAGCACTTTTAGCAAACATAAATTGATGGTGCAAAAATGCCCTTAGTGGTTACATTGCAGCCTTTTTCACAGCTGCTGGCTGCAGTGCTCTCTCTCAATACTGAACCAGTTTCAAAAATCTCTGTTCCCATTAGTCACTGAGGCACAAAAATGTAGGAAAATAGGATCCACGTTAAAAAATAAACAGTTACCCTCTAAGTGACCATGATTATTCATTTGGTCTACAAAGGGCTGTTTTCTCCATTTTCTTCCTTATAGTCGTGTGACAGAAATGTGAGTCTTGACATCCTGAATTACTACTCACACTCCATGGCTTTGTTTCTTCTTCCCTATGTCTCTATTTCTGTCAGTCAGCTCTGTTTAACATGTATGACATGACAGTGTTGTCATGAGTGACACTGATTTTAGCTGCCAGAGACCTGCCCTGACACATTGCTCGTACTAATCTTGCCCTCCCTGACATCTTGCCCCCTTGTTCAGCTGTGTCTCTCATACATATTCCTCCTCATTCCCTACAAACACTTCTCTTATCTGCATCTTTCCTTTCCAGTCTTTCCTTTCTCCTAATTTGTAGCATGTTTTCGTCTATTCTTTCAATTTTCCCACATTCTCTGAACTCCTCTCTCTTCCCTTCCACATCACTCTCCCTTTCTTTCTCTCCATTTCAATTCTGCTCATCTGGTTTCTGCTCTTATCCAAGGTGACTTCTGGAGAGCAGTCCCTCTGTTGCATACAGAGAGAAAGAGGCGGCAGCACACCTGGCTGAGAGTGGAATACTCTCAACTGAAATATTTGTCAAGCAACAGATTACATGATTGCAGCTCCTCTAAGGCACAGTGGTAGCTGCTGTTTGAAGAGTCAGAAACATGATACGACCTCACCTTTAGAGCAGAGAAAACACACTGAGACTAAACACCAGAGTAAATATTAGAGAAGCAATCTCTGATCTTTTCATTTGAACAAAACATCCAGGTAGCAATTCTCTTTTGCCAACTGTGATAAAACCAAATAAGACACTCAGTTTGATGAAAGCTCTCGTGCTTTTGTTTGAAATTTCTGGTCTACTTTCACTGGGTAGTATTACCTGATACAACGGATGTGGTATATTTGTGCTTTTACAGTAAATAAGAAGTCTAGGATCATCATGGGCAGCTAAAAAAAATGAAGAAACGAGCGCCAGGTGTTTTTAAAAATGATAATTTCTTTGTTTCCCTGGCACAAAAGCAGGAATGAATAACAACAAAAGCAAAATTAATAACACCACAAATAGGTATCAGCCAAGAATTTCACACCACATGCATATATCTCAAATAAATGACCAAAAAATCTACCTTCTACCCTCTTCTACCATCTCAGACGCATGTGACATATTTAAACACTGCTACTGGTTCCTTATGGTCCTACCTCTTTTTTAAAGTTTTGCATCATAACTGGGGATGTATTTTGTGAGGGTAAAAGGCCAAAAATGGGTATGTTGCCAACATATCATAGAGAGTTAAGCCTTAATGAATTATCATGAAAGGGGAAATTGGCCATGGAGACTGAACCTATTCTTTGTACCGGGCTGTAAACATGTTCATTACTGCAGTAAAGTTGGCATTTTAACATGGGGGTCTTCTGGAGACAGCCTCAAATGGCTAATACTGAAACTGCAGTTTTCGGCACTTCCGAACAGAAAGTGGAGTTAGCTTATATTTAGTAACCTCCAGTGCAACATAATGTAGGATGCACATCATCGTTGTCGGGCACAAACCTTGTATCTCCACATTTCACTATTTTTTTCATAAATGAATTCTATTGGTCCCTCTCTACATCTATCAGTGGGTTTAACATTTCTCAACCAATAAAACATATTCAAAAAGCTTGTGACTGAAACTGCTATCTCTATTGGATCCTTTTAAAAACACAGACACAAACTTTTTTGAATTCCTGAAAAATAGCAGTTTTGGAGATAGGAGGTTTGTGCCCTGCAGCAGCGACAGTTTTCTTTGCTCAGAAGAGTGCTATTCATTTAGGCACATAGATACACATAAAACAGGTAAACAGGTGTAAAGAAGAAAAAATATATGTTAAAGATTGTGTTTTTTATGTCCTGTGGGGAAATATAGTTTATCTGGGTCAAACATGGAATCTGAGATCCCTTCATATACCCCTGAGACACTTTGTATTGGAATCATACTGCCTGCCTCAGTGGGGCTAGTAATCCCCTCTCTGTTTTTAGTTTGTTTTTTTCTCTAATTTACCTGGCTCAACGTTTATTTATTAAATAATCAATCCTTCTTGCTCATCATTAAGATCATTAAACTAACAAGATATATCTTAAACAACATGACCGAACCCATCTGGGAGCCAGTTAGCATAAAAAACAAGCAGCAGGCAAATACCTGAAAAGATTCCCTACAAGTCCTCCTGTATCTGTTACCGCTCATGAGGGGAAAATAAGACAGATGGTGAGGTTTTAGTAGTACGTCTTGTTACTCTAATTTTAACAGTGTTTGTTGTCCTGTAATGGCTTGAACAAATGTTGGCTCTCTAAAACTTGAGTGATACATTTATACAGTGTATTTTGAAACAACATCCCACTGTTTTGTTTTATGCTTCTGAAAATTGGAGTTTTTGGAGTCAAAGATTATTTTTTTTTTTGAAGATGGTTCTTGCAGGAATTTTGCTTTGATTTTGAGCCGCCACTCTCTGGTGGATAATGATTATAGCTTTACTACGCATGAAAAAGATGAAATGTTGAAATGTGTCTTACGCACACAGACAGCATGCATCATATCGGGGAAACATGACGCTGTTTGGCATGACGCATAATTATGAGTCATTTTAATTTTATACTTAAATATAAAAAGGGTCATTTGTGGCTTCTCTTTTCTTTGTAGCACATTCTATCAGCCTGTTTTGAAACCTCTTTCTGAGTGACTCTGTTCAAGTTTTCCTTTTATATATTTTTGCCTTTCTTCTTCTTCTACATTATAATCCATGTGCTTTACAGAAATCATCCCATGCCCATATTTTTTTCATCGAGTGTGCTCTGGTGGTCTGCTGTTGTTTCTGTGTTTTGGCCATCTGTCATTGGTCAGAGCTTTAGAGGAACCAGGAAACAACAGACAGGGGAGGCTTCTAATTGGTCCACAGAGGATAAAGGCCTGTTCAAGAGAACACTCTTTGGTGTAGCGCTGATTAGAAAACAGCAGGTGCTGGAGATGGAGGGGCAATAGCTCTCAAACAGAGGTCAAGGACTCCCGCGGGGCCCAAAGAGGTTTCCAGAGGGTCCCCAGAAAATATGTTGTTTAATTTTTGTCATATTTTCCTTCATCACAGCGTTTCCATAGGCAAGTTTGGGACAGTTTCCAGACTAAATAAATAATGCAGTAATCACACTCTTTCCTTCACTTGGCATTGACTCATTTAAAAATATTTCTGCACCTGAAAATGCATCTAATTGTTTGACATTGTGGGTTTTTTCTTTTTGGAGACGTTTCAAAGACCCCATAAGATTTGACTTGCCTGCACATGTTGTACTCTATAATGTATTGTATAGCTGTGTCCCATGTCACTTGCAGTTCAAATCTCTTTAATGTGTAGAAAGGCTGTCATTTTTTATGTCTATATCTGACAAAGAACCTTTAGGTTTGACTCTTTTAAGTCAGCAGGCCTTTTTTGAGATGAGTGACTGCAGGTATTGAGGTTGTATTTAGAGTAACAAGAGAACTCGCCACCAGAAAACCAGCAACAAGTCGGCCCGGCACAAGTCGTGTAAACAAAGAAAATGTGTTTTTTTTTTTATTAGTGAGTTTTGTTTTTTTGTAGAATATGCAAGTTGAAATCATGAAGAAGCCATTCCATGCTTCAAATAACAGTATTGGGGGCCTTAAAACCATAAACTTTGTATTTGAATTTGGGTTGTTTTCGAGGAATAGCCTGCTCCTAGTTGGGGGTGTGGTGATACTGCAGTAAATTAGCATACTGGCTTTTTTTTGGCTATTTATGTGCTTTTGTTCCTTTTTCAGCCAATCAGCTGCACGTTAAAGAGGAACCACATGGCTACTTGAGCAGCCGCTCCTGCATTTAAAGTAGGCTAGTAACTGTTACTGCTATCAGTACAGGCGTACAGTAGTTACTTCTGAGATGACTGCATCCACCAAGAAGCCGGTGATGAAGCACCCCCAAACTTGTTATCTGATTGGAGGCAATGAAGTCTGCAGGAATACTTTTCAGTTTCTTATAGGGTGAGTTTTCATTAACGTCCAAGTTATCTACGTTACGTTAGTGTTCATTCGAAGCCACACACAGGAATTACAAACTGTTTTTTGATGCTAGAAGCTATCTTTTATAATCCACCGAGTTTCATCAATGTCCAAGTTATCTAGCTAGCTAGGTCAGTATTTTCGTTTTAAAATTCAATGATACGCACATCGAAACTGTGAGCATCTGCTATTAATTTGAATAACACGCCAACCTAAATAAAGTATTGACTGTCCTGTGGGCTAACAGATGTCACTGATAGCTAGACCAGTAGGGGGTTTGATGCAAACAGGCATGCCACAATAGAGAAATGCCTGTTTTTAGAGGAATAGGAGGTTCATACACAATCTCAATATATAGAAGTACTAGAGAACTCTCAGCAGAGTTTTACATGACTGTTTTGGCACAAACATTTACCCACCAGTGTGGCGAACAACCCTCAGAGATTTACTTGTATTTGGCGCTCGGCAGGTGTTAATTTGGGACCCTGCAGACAATTATTTTTTAAAATGGTATTACTAACCATCCGGGAATTTCACCGCGATTATTGTGATAACCGGAAAGCGTTACATCCCTAAGAAGTACAAACTCGAATTGCACTCCCATTAATTATCAGGAAAGAGGTAGATTGAAAAAGTATCACTGCCTTCAAAGAAAAATGCAGCACTAAGGATTTGTACCAATTGTTGAAATTAAAGCAGCAATATGGGACTTTCTTCAAATTAAACAGATGTCTCCATAAATCATCTCAAGAAAAACAAAAGCATAAATCAAAAAATAGGCAAAATCTACTTAAAGACAGAACATCTGAATAAAGACAGATTATCTGAATTTGTCTGTGTCAGTTCTGACAGCAGCACAGAGAAAAGCAAGTTTTCTACAAAAGTTAAACTGCTTTGTTTTTGCATGTCAATATGCTGAAAAGCTTATTGTTCTGTGCAGGGATGAAAGATTTGTTTTCTCCCGACATGTTTTTTGTCTGAAGTATGAATTGGCACGCCTGTAAACGGCAGGATGGTCAAGTGAAGCTTAGCCAACAGTGCAGCAGTGACAATATGGTCCCCTGTAAAATATGTATGCTGCTCAAATAAACATCAGTCCCATCAAACTCAGGGTTTACGAACAGAGGGTAAGGTGTGTTGTACAGACTACGAACTCTGAAACAATACCCTGTTTTAAGAGACCTGACTAGATTTGGAATAAAATATTAGAATTATCAACTCATGTTTCAATGACCTGCCAACCAATCAGTAAAGCAGTAGAAGCAAAGACTTTGAAGTAATTGTATTCAAGGTATTATGTGTATTTTTTGCAAACAGATGTTATCATAACATTATCATGGATGATTCAAGCGAATAATATCCAGTAAGAAACATTCTGTCTTCACTTATACTCCCTTTCCATCAAAATTAAAAAAAAAAACAAAAAACAAAAACGAGTATGCCATTCTGTTTTTAACTTTTTTGGTGTATGATAATCAACATCACGGAAGGCCAGAAAACTAGTTACTTAATTTGTAGAAAGCAGCATAGAGGTTACGATGATTATTTTGTTTTGAATCTGCTACTTAATCAGTCTCTCTCTAAAACTTGAGGCTGATTAAATTTTAAGTTGCAGGCACTGCTTAGATGGAGGTGGAGGGTGTTTGCTGGAAGCTCGTTTATGCATCACACTGGAAAAAAGCTAAAAATTAGAACTTGCCAGATGTCGTATTTCCATCACTGCTGATATGAGCCAATCGAGGCTGGAGCTGGTAAATAATCGAGAATACTTCATCTGTATTTGTCCCGGGAATGAGTGCAGATTGTAACGTTTGAAGGTGTTGGTGGATTTGTTGTCCAGTGGGAAAGGGGCTTTAGACATTATGTTACAGGGGAGTAAAGAGGAACAGAAATAAATATAAAGCCGTTATTATCATTATACACTATAAAACAAAGGTAAAACTGCTATGCCTATACGTACATGACATCCAGACAACCTCCTTCTCACAGTAAAAAACACATAGATACATTCATACGCTAGATTACAAATAGTATAGTAAATAAATAGATAATAAAAATGAAAACATTTATTTTGCACATGTGTAAAAATGTATAGCAACTGTAAATTATTGAGGTCAAGATCCTAATTACATGGTGCAACAACAATCTGAGGCTCAATATCAGCAAAACCAGTGAGCTTGTGGTGACAGAGAACTACCTTTTAGCTATGAAATGTCATTACTTCATCATTTTATCCTATCAGACATTTTTGAAAGTTTTGTCACAATTTGTGTATTAATACTTGAGTTATGGCAAAAATGTGTTTTTTGAGATATGCTGATCTATTGCCTTTGACCACCAAAATCTAATCAGTCAGTCGTTGAGTATCAGTTGACGTTTGTTTCAAAATTTGAAGAAATTCCTCCAAGGTGTTCTTGAGATATCGCATTCACAAGAATGGGATTAACAGACAACCGACGGACGTATAACAACCACAGGATAATAAACCCCAGCACAAACACTCAGTGGGCACTTTATTAGGTACGCATGTGCAGTCTAATGTATTTAAGTGTTTTGTCACAAACTCCATCTTATTTTTTTCTGTCTATCAAAATGCAAACTACAAATACACAGAAGATGTTGAATACCCTTTTTTTAAACATGTTACTGAAATACTGCCTATCTCTGATAATATACCAAAACAGGCAGAAAATATACTATGATTTGTCTGTTTTTTTGTAGTTTCAAAAATTAAATCATAGATGAAGCTGAAGCCTCTCGAGTGTCTGCCTCAGACAGAATTGAGACACTAAAGTCTCAAATGTCGTGGCTAAATGACAAGTTTAACTATAGAAAAATGTTCGTTCTTTCTCCAATTTCTCACTCCATTGCCCATCTCTTTCTCTTCACCCCTTTTTTCTTTTCCCCCTTGCATTCTACCGGCTCCCTCTCCACCAGTTCTGTGCAATCTGTCAGTCATGTGTAGCCTCTGTCAAGTTTTCAGCTAAGACCCGGGTAATCCTGCCATCGCTGAGGCTGTTAACTGGCTAATTACGGAATATATTGGCCGTCACAGCCCCCTAATCCTCCGCTCTCATTCACTTTCGCCCATTAAGGATCCCGGGGGATTACTGTAACAATCACACCTCCTTCTCTCTTTGATGGTATACGGGGATTAGTATTAAAATATACAGTGTGTGTCACAGAAACGATGGCAGTGCTGTCAAGAGAGGGGAGAGAAGGAACTACACCGAGGAAGTTGTACTCTCTAAAAGAAAAGGTTGTCGTATATGTATTAAAAGAAGTGTTATACCAGCAATAAATGCCTGGGTCATCAAGCCATATACTAACAATCTCCTAAAAAAGTTTAACCCAGTGGCTGTAAATGTAGAAGTGGAACTGTATGGATTAATCCAGCATCTATCCTCATCTCTTACTGCAGTTACAGCGGTTTTCTTTCTAAAGAAATTACACAGAGAAAATGTGTTTAAAAGTCCCACTCAGCTTGTTTGCAAGCTATTTTGGGATCTTTTAAAGGCTAAGAAGAAAAGATAACTTGTGTTTTTAAAACACATAATGGAGAAAAACTAAAGTGGTCTGCATTGAGTATATGGTAACTATTTCTATAGCCCTCCAGATAAAATTGCTCCTACCACAGACCCTTTATAGACAACATGAAAAAGTTTAGAATTAGTATCTAAAATTTTAGGCCATGCAACATACAGTTTAATGCCAGATAATTAATGTATTAACTGAATTAAATACAATGAAAGAAAGTCAAATTTATACATGTAGACAATTTTACAGAAGTCCCATAAAAGAAGCAGGGGTCTATGAGGAGAGGATCGGAGCTAGTGTTGTTCTGTGCTTTAACTGAAGAGTGAACAAATAATATTTCCAAGAGAAACGTCAATGTAATTCTCTCGGTCCTCCGTTCTCCAGGACAGTTTTGTTAACAGATGGTATTTAGTCCTTGCCATGTTCCATGGCAGCTATTTTCCATGGCAGTCATATTCCCTGTTTGTTCCTTATGGCTGTAATCGGCAACCATTTCAGTCATGCTGAAAATCTCACTTTGGTGATGCTCTGCGTGATATTTTATTACATATTTGCTATCAGCACTTTCTGGCTCAGAGAAGCGAGAATAACACGAAGCCTCTGTCTGAACTGACTGGATGTTTCTCTGTTACAGTCATGAAATCTCATGCAAATGTTTAGATCACTGGCCAATTTAAATATGCATGAAATTACATACTATGGTATCTTTCTAGCTGAGAGAACATTATTCTTAGATTGGCATATGGCAAACATTATTGTTAATTTTAACTGAAAACTAATTTCATGAAGCTGTGTAATTACAAGCAGTCTTCTGCCTTGACTATGTATTTCGGTCCACAGCTATGCAGTGAACTAAACATTCTTCAACATATGTTGATGTCCAGCCCAGTCACCAAAAATAGTTGGCATTGTACATTTCTGCAAAACACAAATGTTACTTTTGCATATTTCATACATATAATATCAACCTTTCTAAGTGACGTACATAGTACATGAGCTGACCGTCATAGTGTTTCTCTTTGGTGAGATATAATGGCAAACTAGCGGTTTTTAGCAAGATTGACTGTCTTAATGTGAGCACCGTTTACATTGTTAAAATTTGTTGCCCTCCCGTTGCGTTGCCAGCTTGGTCCACACTGATGGTAGCCCAACATGCTCTGTGCAGTGAATCAATCACTTTCAAATTATGTTCCCAAAACCAGGTTTTTTAGCTGAAACGTCATCTTTTTTGAAAGATAACAAAGCATTGTTGAAACTTGAACTTTCAATGAACTTGAATAAACATGAACTTTCAATGTATCCACTACAAAGTAACATGCAAATGTGCAACAAATTCTCATGGCAAGTAGTCACATATCATCGTTTTGCCAATGGACTTTTGCCTCTACATTCAGCGCTCGAGATATTGTCCTGCATCTGCTGTTGATGTTCCAGGATGCCGCAGCCAACAGGTTTTAAAACAAAAGCACAGGCTTAGGATTAGGCAACAAAGGTTAGAATTCTTCCACCGTCCCTCCTGCCTGCCCATAAGGGACCTTCAAGCCCCTTATATTAAGTCGTTACTGGCAGTGTTTCAATCTGATGCCTTCCAGCAGCGCATCATATAGCAGCAACAGCTTTCCGTCCGGCCATGTTATCAACTGACACTGTCCATCTACGCATCATATTTCCGCACCAGGTGGTGTCAGGTGGCGTACCATAACACTGCAAAAGGTCCAACCGCTTCACAAACTGACACCTCCTGGTAGGATATCATACCACAGCTGCAATCACTGACAAAATTTGAAAACAGTGATACATATAAAAAAACAATGAAATAAAAAACTACCATTAACAAAAGGTAACAAGCAAACTGGATTTACAGAAGTACAGACCAGCTGCCAATTATCCTTATGCTGGAAAAACAGTCTCACTGGTGTAAGATAAACATCAAGTCCTAAAGAAAGTACAAGGCAGTTATTAATTTTATGCACGTTACTCTTTTAACTTTTTCTGCACAAAAGTAAAAGTTCAAATGTAGCCCAGCAGTAAATGGGCTAACTGCTACAATGCTAACTGTATAATGTTGCTTTAGCGGCATATTGGCCTCAGACAGTTGATATAATAGCCTTGGAAGCAGCTGACTGAGTACTGAAAAATCTAAACACCAACTTAGCCACCTCAGCTGAGGGTAAAAACTTTTTTGCAATATTGCGACATTTCTCAAGTTTGAAAACACACTTTTAGAAATGGGTGTAAAATATACTATTTAATATGAATAAAATTTCCACAACATTAACATTATGCACCCTTTTTTCAGGATTTAAAACAACTTTTTTTTTTTTATCTTGAAAATCACCTGCAAAAATACTTTTCCATACTAGATTGGAGTTTCAGTCCTTGTTTTTCCCCTAACTTTCTCAATAAGTTGGATGAACTTTTTTCAGAAGTTAATATTCGTTGTGACAAAGTGGGACAGGGAGATAGAATAGAAGGTAAAAGGACAAAGACATCATAGCTCTAACTGATAGGAGCCACATTAAAAGCACCGCTCCTCTGCCTCCCGGCAACACTCCGTAGGAAGAACGGAACAAAAGAGATGAAGAGGAGGGAAAAAGGAGAGGGAAAATGATAAGCCAGCATATCTTTTATTATTGCACAGGTAGAAGAGTTTAGTTATCACATGTGTTTGCCTCCTCCACTTCTGTTCTGTCATTTTTTCCTCTCCTCTATACACTTGTACACGCTTGCTGGATTTCACTCTCCCCATTTTCCCTCTCCAACCATCTCGCTTTTATACAAACCTGCACACTTTCTTACTCTCTCTGCATTCTCTTTCTCTGCCTTATTGAGCCCCCACCATCCTCCTGCATCACGCCTGTAATCACAGTAAACAACGTGTTGTGTTGAGTTTAACGAGCAGTTGTTGGAATTCTGCAACGCTGAGGGGCTGATCTCTGTCACCCTGCAGCATAATATGTTAACCTGATTTTACAGAAGATAATAACACCTCTCTTGGGCTTGTTAGCCATTTGCAGGCTTTCTCACATGCACGGTTGCACACACGTGTGCCCGCACATATACATGCCAAGACAATCTTTCTCTCTCTGATAGACACGCTTCTTTATTATTTCCTTTTACACATTAGTTCCTGAGTATCTACCTCACTTCAGTCACAGCAGGCACTAAGAAAAAGAGACATTTCTGTTCTTCGCCTTGACACTGCAAAAAAAAAAAAAAAAAAGAATTTTTTGAGTGAGTTTAATCAAGTTTATTTCAAAAAGGAATTTGTGCTCTTTGGATTCCTAGTAAAATATTTGCCCTGATTATGGAGACAGCATTACTGAATACTTAGTACTGATCATAAGCATAGTATGGAAGGAGCCTTCTAATTTTTATATTTTGTAATGTATCAAATGTTACATTTTTGGTCCTCTTCCACTGTCTTATGAGTGCAGCTAATCCCCAATTAAAAATCAATACTCAACTATTAGCACTATTCTCACCCCCTCCTAATGAAGCCAAAAAATGATGCATTTACTTAATGAGCATCAACATATTTGTCCTCTTTCTTGTCAAAAACTACTCGTCTTGTTCTCCACATACGGATCCTGAGTCTTAATAGCCTTACTAGTCACCTTATCAGAGTCATTTTAATTCATTAACATTCCCAAATGAATCAGACACATGAACCTTTTTTTCACAGCATTTTGACTAAAATGCAGGTGAAAGTAATGACATTAATGACGAGCTCGGCTCCATTCCAAAAACTACTGCAATGCATTGCAGCAATTAATAATACCATTAGTTACACCTGTGTTTGGCATCTCTAAACGTCTGCTCTGAAAAAGGTCTATTCAGCTTTCGTTTCACCTGCTGCAATGACTCTGCATTCCCCCAGCTGTGGCACACACCCCGTTAGGTCTCACATGATTCAGAAATATGTTAGAGTGTTTTACTTTAGTGATGTTGTCCTATGTGTTGACGTTCTCGGACTTGTTGATGTATGCAGTATTGTGTGTTTTCGCTTTAATGTTAATTAAGTATCAGCCATATTGCTCATGGTTTGTAGATGTATACTGTAGTGTGCTTTGTTTTTTTTATATGTAATGTAATGTAAACGGGAGCTTGCTCTCAACAGCCTTCCCTGTTTAAAGAAAAATGAATTAAAATGGGGCAAGGTTCTCCAAAAGTTCAAGAGCAGCCATCATTATGCACCGCTGTGGATATTTGTAGCATCCATACCATTGATTCATAACATCTCTGCAAACAGTTATTATGGTAAAATCTCAATCATTCTGATAATTAAACATCAGAACGATCAATGACTCATTCATAGCTCTCATGTTGAAACTGACTTTACAAAATCACTAACAGGGAGATGAATGTAAATAAAAATAATGAGAAAATGAATCACTCAAAAACAATTTAAAAATACTAAAACAATCAGTGAAATTGGAAAACATTCTTGAAACAATATTATCTGTCTTTCTTATCCTTATTGTCTAGCCCGCAGCTATCTCAGCGAAAACTGCGTGTACGCCTGCTCCGAAGAATGTGTGAGGTGCGCACATTGTGGCCTAGATGTCAGCTAATGGGGATTCTTTTAATAAAAACAGTTTATATGAGTGTAGAAGAGCATGCATGACTTTTGTAAGTACACATTGTTTATACATCTGGCCCCTGCAGTTTGCTCTGTCTGCATTTCTGGCTGAACCATACAAATAAAATAAAAGAATGGATTCAGCAGTATGGAGTTTGTTTTTTTATATATTTGGTAGCTTTTTAGTGAATATGAAATTTTTTTGTCCCTCTGAGTTTTATCATTCTTTATTCTTTCGTCCTGTTTTTTAATTAACTCAAGGGTCATTCTATTTGAATGAAAACTGGCTGTTTCTTTTCACTTTCTTGATGAGGTCTTTTCTTCTATTGTTTTGTCTCTTGAATCAAAATCAGTCTTTAAGTCAACTGTATAAAGCCTTTCTCTTAAAAAAAGAAAGTCAATTGTTGAGTCTCATTCCAAGGTTATCAAAACCAGCTACCAACACAAATCACTTTTGAGGCCTGCGGATGAGACTCAACAATCAATTATCTTTCTCTGGAGTAACAGAACCTTTAAATTATGTTTTTTTGTCCATGTTTATTCATCTTGACATGTGAAAGTGTTATTCATGCTGACACTGGTTGGTAATTCAGGAGACAGATAAAATGTGATGTAAAATCAAGCTGTTTTTTTGTTGATGATCATGAAAAGTGCAGCTGTGACAATTTTTTCTCATCTGATGAGCCTTGGCGATGTATTGATTAAGTTTTCCATTTCAGCTCAACAGGAAATAAAGAGACTAGGTATGATTTGTTGCTCGTGCTGCTTTCGGTGTAGATGTCCTGTAGTCGCTGCAGTGGTAGTACCTGTATTCAGACTGAAACTCCTCTGCATAGCTTTGTTTTTGCCGAGCTAGATGCCACTGCTGAAGTTCCACTTGTTGCTCTTTTGCTAAAACACGACTGCACTCTGGCTTTGCCACTCCAAAGAGTAAATGGTTCTAATGGTTCCTAAGGAGAGGCAGAAACCATTTTGGACACAATAACCCCCCCTTCCTTCCCCCAGCCCTCTTCTAACATCCCCATCCACCACCTCACCCTCTCTAGTGGTTAACAGCAAGAAGCAATTTCTCTTTTTAGGGTGAAAGTGGAAGGCCAATCCCGCACAAAGCAATTACTGCAAGTTCTTGTTCACACACAAACACACACATACACACACACACACAAGACGGGCAAAAAATACTCACAGTCTAAGACACACTCACAGCATTCGAGCCTTCTTAAATTAACAACAAGCTGCCTCTAATTGCCTTTCCTGCTCAGAAACTTCTTAACTAATCAACATTTTGAGAAAGACACCATGTAACAAGGAGGGAAAGATAAGTGGAGAAATCCTAACAACACACCATATCTCACACCAACCCACACAGTCTGACAACACACACACACACACACACACACACACACACACACACACACACACACACACACACACACACACACACACACACACACACACACACACACACACAGAACCGAAACAACAAACATTGCTGGCACACAAGAACAAAATACAGTCAGCCTTTTTTCTCCTGTGGCACATAATCAGCAGCACCCAAATAAAGAGAGTTAACACGGGCAATTGAAAGGGAAAAAACGAGGCCAGGAGAGATAGAAAAGAAAGGAGGTGAGAGGAAAAAAAGCAGAGATGGATGAGAGGAGAGGAGAGAAAGGGCGAGGTCGTGTTACGGCTTCTTAGCTCTTTGGAGTGTGTAAAATAAAGAATCACTTGTATTCTTAATGACTGTGATGTGTGACAGTATTTAGAGCCATTAGGGGGAATATGAGCCAGAAAAAAAATTCCCACAATGCACCACCCACACACTCGCCACTAGTGTGAGAGCCAAGGAGGGCGAGGGAATCGAGATGAGGAGGGGAGGGGGATAAAGATGAGGGCGAAAGAGGGAATCGGAGAAGTAGCAGAATAAAGTGGAGAAGTGAAAGCATGAAGAATGTGAAGGAAAATTAGAAAATGAGGGACAAAGTGAGAAAGATTGGGGAAAGAGTGGGAGGGAAAAGGGGAAAGAAAGAGAGAGGGATAGAGGGGAGGAAAGCAAGAAAGCGAGCCAAAGTGTGAGAGGATGAGACGAGGAGGGTGGGTCTGGTGACTACAGGCTCTCTGGTGTCTTCTATCTTTGATCTAAATGTACTTTGGCATTTCTCCTCTCCTCTCCTCAGATGCAATTAGATTCCTCGCTAGCCAAGCAGACGCAGATGAAATGGCTGCTTAATGACTTCCTCGGCAACCCGCCCCAGCAACGCAAACCCTCCATCTGGAGCCTCCTGTTTCCCTCTCTCCCTCTTCTCCTCTTTCTCCTCACCCATCCTCCCCATCTTTCTCACTTTGATTTTCTGTCATTTTCCCCTGTATTCATCTTTGATTTGCTTGCTTTTCTTTCTCTTTTCATCTTTACTGTCATATATTTTCCTGTTTAGATTCTTTTCATGTTGTCCCTTCCTTATTTGCTTTACTTTTGCCCCCTTGCTTTGATTTTTGTCCTCTTTTTTTGTTGCTGTGGTTCATTCCTCTTTTACTTCTCCAACCAAATGACCTAGATAAACAACCATTCTCAATTGAACAAACTTTTGAACAAAGACTAAATATGCATTCAATGTTTTCCTGACAACATGCACATCTGTCATGAAATAATTTAGGAAAAATGGTTGAGTCCTTGTATTTGACTTCTTGTATCCTCTTACTGTTGCTTAGGAAGGAAAAACGATCTATTTGACTGTGAGCACATTCTTATTTGAACAAACGAAGTGACTCTGAACAGAACTCTAATTAATTAGCCTTCTAATATTTGTTTCTCAAATAAATAAGTACAAACAGATACACTCAGGAATTACAAGAATAATTACAGGAAGTGAGAGTTAAACACAGAATATTGTTTGGACCAAAAGGGCCACACAGGACCTGCAACAGCACAACGTAACCCAAACACGACAAGAGCATCAATACTGGACAATTCTGCAAAAACCTCGATAATATTAAATGATAGTTTACAATCACCTGGCACCATTTTTTTTTCTTTCATACCTGCACATGGAATATGGAAAATGGCACTGCATGGTTGAGGTAAGGAGACAGGGTAAGGAAATGTGGCTATGATAAATAAACTGTGTTGAATGTATGGTTAGGGTTACAAAACGAATAAAGGTGCATTATGAAAACAGCAAATCTTATGTGTGCTTATGTGGGGTAAACTGACATAATAAACTCAGGGTTTACCATGAATGTATCCATTAAAGTACAATTAACTGCTTCACTAAAATTTAATGTCTGCATCCCCCTCGCCTGAATATAAGTGACACCTGCGACACTGACACACACACACACGCTCTCTTTCTTTCTCTCCCACACACACAGATAGCCTATCGACTCTGAGAGCGAACAATTGTGGCCAGGGACTGGTCAGTAGCCGCCCTGCTTGCTGCAACTCAACATTGCCAGATGGAAAAAAAATTTTTTTTTGAATATATAGATTTTGGGAAATTGTTAATCAGCTGAGGGAATGAATGAATTGCAGAAGATAAGAACTGGAATTCTTATAGAATCTATTTTTCACACTAGTAGTTACAGAAGTAAAATGGTAGAAGTCAGACTTGAATCATAAACGTGTTTTTAGTCAATGTAATGTGGGAAGAACACAGGTGACACACAAGCTGTCATGCAACCTGTGTAGACGGCTACATGGAATTAAATAGAATGACAGACGAACCGCAAGGGCAACTTAAACACTTAGTTAAGATTATGGAAATATTATGTTGATAGTTAAAAGAAAGACGAACAGCAAATGCAGGTCTGTGACAGGATGTTGGTCGTGCATGGAGCTCAGACTTGTTACATGCTCATCCACCTGCTTGATTTCCACAATCTTAATTTCTCCTTCCTTTCTTTTTTTGGCACTGAATGTTGGAACTTGAAGTAACTTGTTGAGGTGGGAAATTGTCCAATATGGACGTAAATTTAAACTATACTACTCAACCTTGACCTTGGGACACAAACGCTGGCTTTCTGGGTAAAGGTCCTGTGTTTGTTTAAACCATCCAACACCTTTCCACCCACCCTTAAGGAACATCTTTCATATTTGTACATTACACAAAATTTGCAGCTTTTTGTGCTATGTCACGTCATATAAAACAAGATGAATAACCTCCAAATGTGTTGAAGAAAATGAAGAAAATGTGTGGAGGTCAAATCATCAGCCTCCTGGTTACAAGCCTACTTGTCTAACCTTCAGGTTACTGTCTCTATCTCTTGATCCTCCATCCTCATTTCTTTCTGTCTCACTGGTATTTTGTGGTGCTCTGCTCATCTTTTCATCTCTCCACAGGAGGCAAGGCGCATTTTCTAATCGGGCTGAGTAATGCAAATTTAATGAATTTGGCAGTGAAGCCGAATGGTGTGTGTTCACGCACAAACACACAAATATGGAGTGTACACACACACACACACACACACACACACACACACACACACACACACACACACACACACACACACACACACGGATGCTCACCCAAAGCCACAAAGGCATGCTTACTTCCAGTCACAGGTGGATGCCAAGATTCAGACACACACACAAACACACAAAAATGCACACAAACGGGTGTGAGCTGTGTGCAGCCAACAAGACGTTGTACAGTGTTTTCTCTGTGCTTCTTGAGTCTCCATGGATACTGATAACGGCACGCCAGATGGGTGCATGTACATACACGTAAAGACACACACACTCACATCATAACTTACTGCCCCTTTACTGTCCAGGAAATTCAATCTGCTGCTGTTTATAGTTTTAATTAATGCTTTTTTGTTCATGCTACCGCATTGTGTCTCTCAATTTACTGCCATTATACATTGTGCTGTCAGCCGCGCTGTAAGGCCATTTTCATTTGAAGGGCAAAGTGTCCAACCTTTAACACATATAAATACACTAGACACAAAAATATATGGATGCACACATTTGGATTTGACTGTTGAACCACTGTATCATCCTCAGAAATTATTTGGAAACCCCTTTTTTGAAGTTTAAAAATGGGATTCGGGATTCTCTAAAAATAAAAAAGAGAGATATAAGATGATTTTTTGCCACCTTAAAGAAATACGAGCTAGGCTTTGCACTGCAGTTTCACATTACAAAAGACATACTTGACTTTATCAACATGCAACTCATCCATCAGCTTCATACACTCCTCTACAATCACTCAAACTCTCCGGGTCCCTAACCAAGGACTTCACATAATAGCACTTGAGCGTCTTATATATGTAGGCAGAAATGGATAGTTATGGCAACTGTGCCAGGGGATAGACCCTGTGTAAAAAACATGACTCGAGTCAACACTACTTTTTAGCACCTTTCTCGTGAGAGGCTGCTCTAGGATCAGCTAAAGCAATGGATGCTGTCTTCTTTACATTCGGCACACCAGCACATAAATCCTTTTATCTAAGAGAAGTAATTTATGGTACACAGTTCGCTATCTCTGAGCACAATAGTGGAACACAACACACGGACAGATTAACTGCACTAGTGCGTTTAGGTAAAATGAACCTTCCCGAATGAGGTCATCAATATATCCTATTAGACATTTATGTGAAATTTGGGCATATGAATTCTTGAGTTATGGTTATTTTACAAGGTCACTGTGATCTTGGCCTTTGGCTTTCAACCACCAGATCCTAATCAGTTCACTCTTGAGTCCAAGTGAACATTTTTGCCAAAATTAAAGAAACTCCCTCAAGGTTTATTTGAGATACTGTATGACGAAAATGAAACTGATGCAAGGTCTCAGTGATTTTGACCTTTGACCACCAAATAGTAATTAGATTGTCCTTGAGTCCAAGTTTTGAAAAAAAAAAAATGCCTCACCGTTTTCTTGAGATATTACGTTCACAATACTAGACCAGACAAACAACCAGAAAACATCATGAGTCAGGTCTTGGCTACCGCCAGCACAGAGGGATAAAGATGGTATTATGTTGTTTTGGTTTTAAATAACAAATGATTTACGGATAATTGGTTGACAACCTGAACATACAGTTTTATACATGAGGCCAAAATGGTGTCAGACAACACAGAAGACAATGAAGACAATACAGGCAAACAGGAACAGCTCCGTGATTTGTTTCAGAAATGAAGATAAATAAGCTTACCTGGAAGCAGTTTTCGAGTTTCAGGGTTTAGGTTGCAGGTTGCAGGGTACAGGTGCCTGGAAAGCAAGTAAAAAAAACAAACATGTTGACAATCTTGAAGGGAATGAGTTAAAATACATTTACATACAGCAGGGCTGATTAATGAGAGTGGAAACAAGTGAGTAGGTAAATGTGTGTGAGCGGTGAATGACAGCGGTGAGAGTCTGTGAGCATCTTGTGCATGGATGGAGGATGGCACTGCAAGGGAGGTGAGAAGTGGCTGGGATGGAGGACCAGACTGAGTAAAATAAAAACAACAGAGACAGACATTGGGACAAATGGTAGTGTTTGAGTCTGAGAATGTGATGCAATGACATTGTTTCAAGGAAGGCAATCAATAGTGTACAAACGATGTGAGGAAGACCAGAGAGCTAAAGAAGAGCACTTACTAGAGTGCTTATGTGATCACATTCAAATTGGACGAGTCTGGACCATCCGATATATGTTCAATGTTCCGTAACTATTTGTAAAACTTTAATGCCATCAAGTGAGTTGACAGGCAATTGCTTCAGGACTGCCTAAAGTTAAAATACTTAAATAATATTAATAAAACAAAAAGAGATCGAGGTGTGACATTGTTCATGTTGACTTCTGCACTGTTCCCAAGTCTGCTGTGTATGCAGAGCAACAAGAGTCAAGACCTGATTTAATCTCTGCCTTAAGAAAGGACACAATAATCCTCCCAAAACATCTCATAATGATGGTTGTTAATGCGACAGGCTCATAATCACTATTTGTCTTGCAGCAAGGTATTTAAGAAAAAGGTGTAGTGATGGATCCCCCCCAGAGGGTAGGATAGTTTGGGAATCACTAAGTATGTAAAGATTAATTTATTTAGCACTTTTTGAAAGAAAAGTTACAAATTAATTCAAAATCAAGCCATTAGGCCCAAAACATCCAACAGACGAGAGAGTAAAAGGCACAAAAGCGGAATACAAGACAGAATTAATCAAAGAATATCATAAACAAGATAGCAGATGTGTCAGGGCAAGAGGGTGAGGAAATATAAGTGAGTCTGGGGACCTTTTGTTTAAAAAAAGGCCCAACTGAATGACCTAATTACCACAAGGAAACTACTCAAAACTTAGTTTTAGGCTAAGACAACAAATGTGTATTCTCCCTGTATTTTCAAGAAATAGTTGGACATTTTGGAAATGCACGGGTCTGTTTTCTTGCTGAGACTTTGATGACAAGATTGATACCAGACATGTTACAGTCAATTTAATACGGAAGCTGAAGCTAAAAGGCAATTACTGTAACTTAGTTTAAAGACCAGAGCCAGCAGAAAACAGCTATTCATGCTCTGTCCAAGGCTCAGAAATGTGCCTGTCAACACCTTAAAGCAATCAGCAAAAAAGTGAATTTATGGTAAGTTGTTTTTTGTGACTGATCCTTGACCATTCAGCAGTTTATCCATCTGCCTGCCACCTTTTCTGTGAAAACGTGTTTCCGCGAAGTCACAGTTGCCAGTTATTTTTCACCAACAAAGTTTCAACACATAATTTCAACCAAAACCCAAATATTTTTAACATTTTAACATGTCTTTGTTTCATATTAAACAAATGACATAAATTATTAGTGATCATTTGACATCTTCAGGCTCAGCAAAGATCATTTCTTCCTGGCTTCAGGTCTAAACTTAACACATGAGAGTGGTATTGAGCCTGTCATTTAAACTTTTGACAAGAAAGCAAGAAAATAACTAAACCTGTTTCCCAAGCATTTAATCCAAACTTTTGACTAATTCTGTGGGAAACACTGCAACTGGTTGACCAATCTCTACAAACAGATATCTTCAAGTGTATACAAAATCTTTATGCAACGGAACAAAATTGTGGTTCTAAATGTGGTCAGGTTTGATTTTGTCATCCCAGCAGTACTGACCAATCACATTTGAGCGACAGGTAAACAGTCCATGTGGAGAGGCAGAAGGCATTGACCTAAAAGCAATCTTGGAGCCCATCAGCTATTGTCCAATAAAAATGTAGCTTAGCTTTTTCTAAAAAAGAAAAAAAAGTATATTCTTTCAGATATCTGTCTCTAGATATTAGCTGAAATGACCGCCACACTGAGGAGGAAGTCTTTTCTCAGGTATGAACTTTCTATACCGGATCTTCCAAAAAATTGGTCATTGTCCTAATTGTCTAAAAGACAATGGGATCCGAGATTACCAGGTGGCCACAAGTTACTATATTGTCACTGCAAAAAAAAAACTTGTATTTGGATGAAGTAGAGCTGGTCAGTATCGTGAGAAACTCACTATTTTGCTTTGGTCTGCCCCCATTAAAATGAATATTTTAGGTATTTCACTAAAGCTCTCATCTAAAGTGGCTTACGGTCAGTGCAACCATACAAAGTACTTAGCTGAGCAGCAATATCACAAACAATTAAGAGCTAGTGAAAAAAACTCTTCTGCAGCTCTCCTCAGCTCTTATTTCTCTTAGTTCCTCTCAGTGCCTCTCTCTCTGAATAACAACAGGATCAGCTAATTGCCTGAGATGTAAAATCCAAAAGGTCCCACCTAATTGACATTTCTTGGCCAGCTTGTACAATTTCCCACTAAAGCATTAGTTGGATGCAATACTTTGTAAAAGTGGCTTGCATTATGAAAAAAAGTGCATGTTTAAACCTGTCCAACCACTGGTCTAATTTTTCTTTTTGGTTTGTTTTTTTCAGTTTATAATATAGGGTGCCTTACGCAGTCCACAGGCAATTTTAAATACTGTAGTAATATTCAATGAGGTATGTTAAGACAATGTTGATTAAAGAGGAAAACTATTGTCATATAAATATATTGCCTATGACTCGCTTACATCCCCTGGTGGGCCAAGACATTTAAAACAAAATAATACCTTTTTCTTTCAAGATGTTTTCGCTTTGTCATCTCATTCGCTTCAGTCTCTCTCAATCTTCATCACACCTGCTGTTTGTGCTAACCAATGATAATGAAACACCTTCACTGTGGCAGAGCAAGCTACAGACTCACAGCATGAACCCTCCGCTGCTGCCCAGTGAGCGTCACACACACACACACACACACACACACACACACACACAGATATGTGCACACACACATTATACAGGTGAAACACATTTCCTCATATGCACATACCATAAATTTACACATAAAGACTTGCAAATACAAAGCACAGACAGGGTGCCTATGTATAAGGGGGATACAAGAAAAAAACAACCAAAAAGAAAAATCCTTGTCAGGGCAGAAAGATTAACAACTTTTACAGATATGTTTCAAATGAAAACAAAATTTGAAGGGACTTTTCATCACTTGGGTTGGAAAGAAATGACTTCCTGAAGACTTGTAAAATGACTAGTTTGATATTTCATAACTCTACTTAAGGTTGACCAATAGTGGATTTTTTAATACCTATATAAAAACAAAAACTAGAACAGGAAAAAGCCAATAACACTCACACAAACACTCAAAAATGTTCAAAGTGTCTGAAATTTAAAATCTTCATTTAAAACTCAGTAACTGTTGATTGAACTACATCAAAGTAAAAAATACCTAAATAAACAAATCTGGATCACTGAATATCAAACTCAACATAATAAATGCCTAATCGAATAAAAAAATCTGGAATTTAACATCAAACCACCTGTCCAAAAAAACTTCAATGACTTTGTGTATGGAGCCTCTATGCAAAATGATGATCAGAGATGGGCTGCATTTCTGTTAGTTGTATTTGAAATATATCTCTATTACTGTTCAGTATTCTGTAATTGGTATTTGTCAGGGCTGCAAAAACATCAAATGCAATTTGTAACAAGATACTTTAGGGTGGAGAAATTAGACTAGGTCAAAACCTATATGGCTGAACTGTGTATGAAACCCAAGAGGGCTTTTAATTTTAAATAGGAAAAGGTGGCATTCACTCGTGAACTTTCACTCTACCATAAAAGCTCCATAAATACCTGCTTAAATGAAGAACAGTACTTAGCACAGTCACACAACACGGAGCAGCTGCTTTCTCTGGAGCTGTAACCACAAATGAGCTCCTTTTTGGTCAAATTAATCCACCCCTCCCCTCTTTTGCTCTAGTTGGTAACGTATGTCCCAGCATAACTGGTAGAGGCTGCGCAGCCTATGGCTAATATAAGAGCCAAGTTCCACTGATATGTTAGTTTAGGAAACATCCCATCGACCCTGATAAATCAGTCGCACCTCTTAACTCTACAGTTAGTATGGAGCTTGAGAGAAGAGATGATAAACTTAGCCTTGCATGAAGACTGGAAGCCGGGTGAAACAGCTAGGTTTATCAGTTTTATTTAATCCACAAATAACGGTCTAACAGCAGGTTGCATACAATAGCTATTTCTTGAAAGTGACTTCACAGAGTCTTGTCACAGGAAACCAGTACAGACATCACAGCCCTGCTTGACAGATGGTTTAACTGTTGGTCATCAAGAAATAGTTACAGCATATAATACCTCCAAAACCCACAAATAGTCAATAGTTATTTTGAAAAGCTCAAGAATAAATACAAATGACACTAGCAAGCTTGGCCTGCCCCAAATTTACATCATTAACATATCCATGATTACGCCGCTACAAATGATTAAATTACTATGCTTATCTGATGGGATCATCTGTCATCATTTCAACAGTATTGTTGGTGTCTTATGTCTGCAAAATGTCTTCCCTACAGGAAATTAGAAAAAAAAGAGTTAAAAATTAATAACACTAGTGCCCTTTTGACATTTGATCATTTATTTACCTGTCATAAGTGTAGATAGTCCAAAGTATATTTTCTTAAAGATTCAAAGTACAACACCAGATTAACAATAAAACATTTAAAGGTTAAAACAGTGCTGATGACCATTATGAAACTGCTGCTGTGATACTGTGTTTGCATTCATTTATTTACTAGGAATTCCTTGTTTTTAATGAATGAGCCAAATCAAAGTGAAGATGTAATCTGACATCAAAAAACGATTCTTGTCCTGGAGGGAAACCACTGCTGATGTGACAGTAAACAGTGGGCATCAAACAAGAAACGGCCATTTGGGAATTAAACTCTTCATTTATAGTCAGATCATAATTAACATTTAGTCTGAAACAGCTGAGATTAATTAGGAAAATCATCTTCAAATTAAAAGAGTTTGATTAGCTCAGTAAAATTGATCTCATCAATTACAGGTTTGACTGACTATGACACGGCTCTTAAAGAGTTATCCATTCATCCATTTCTCTCTTCCTGTCTAAATCTCTGACTTTTCCTCTGTCAAAAATTGTCTCTGTTTCTTTTCCACCAGCTTCGGAGTTACTGGTGTCTCTCTAATAACTCTGCAAGGGTCGGGGACGGGAGACAGAGAAGGTTAACTTGCAGTAAATAGAATCCAAACATGTTTGTTATAGCTGGCCACGTTTCATAAATTACTGAGGTGTGTGTCTGTGCACTCCTGTCAGTCTACCAAACATAACCATCTGGGTTTTTTTCTAAATGAGACTTCAGCAAAGAAACTTGTAATGTCTACCATACAGAAGTAGACTTTTAAAAGACTAAAAGACTGCTTTAGTCATGTAATTTAAGATTTTGCAAAACGGAGATTGTGTAGGGTTACCATTTGAAAGACTACAACAAGATTACTTTTGAGATTAGTTCCAACTCTTCTCCTGCTGAAAAATATACAACAAACTCCTCCAGATATTAGTGACGGTATTCAGAAATCTCAAGGCTATGGTTTTTCAATACAGTCATATATCAAGGCGCTCTTCTTTCTATTAAACTCATTGTACATAGTGCACAGCACGCACCATCAGAGCTCAGTCTCTCGTCTCTACTGCGCTAAAAGACAACATAACATTTAGTGGTGGAGTGACAGGTAACAGGACTGTGAACACCCGATGGCCAGCACTGGGCAGGAAGAGACTGTAGGGTATAACAGCATGTTTTTTTTTACATCTAACTTGATGAATTAAGTATTTAGTTAGTTGAAACTAAACCGTTCACTCTGCTGGGCCTAAAACTCTTTCACTTACAAAAATTTGCAAATATCTTCTGTCATCCATCGATCTGATCAGCTGTGAAAGAATCAACAGATCATTTATCCACCCCAGGAAGTGACATTCAACGTGGAAGAAGATAAAAATAACTCTGCTGACCTTCTGACCCTGCTGAGCTGCATTCACGGACCAGCAAAAAACATCAGATATTAGAGTGACACCACATGAATGCTCTGACATTTAAGGTTCTTATTTTAGATTAATTTAAACAGAAAAATGCAAACAACAACCTCCCATGGCCATCCAGTTTAAAAGGAATAAATACCTTTTTACTGAATGACAAGATGTACAGACTAAGTGCCAGCACAGAATAGAGACGAGGAAAGGACTTTAGTGAGCTACTTTGTTGTGACTGACTTTTTTGATTGCTATCATGTTACCAACATGTTCACCACTAACACCTTTTTTTCACAAGGACATACTGAATAAACTCAGTGTGCCACAAACTGCAAACTGTTAGCTTTTTGAGGTACATGGCTGGCCACCCCTAACAGGAGCACTGGTCACATACTTTAAACCCCCGGGGAATAACAGGGACACCAAAATGAAGTCAGACATTTAGGCATCTGGACATGCACCCAGGGAATGGATGGAAGTCAGTACAATGTCTCCAAAACTGTGTGTGTGTCTTTGCTTTTGTGAACGAAAAAGACTCTGACATGCAGAGGGCCAGCTGGTAAGTGTGATGGATGGATGTTTTGGCTCACACACACTGTGTTCACTGTTAAACACACTAACACACAGCTGAGACACACTGTTTGTCACACGCACACACACACACACACACACACACACACACACACTTGCACACACAAACACGACAATACACATGTGGACAGTTTTAGCTTATAGGCCTTCATTGGCCAGGGAGGGTTTCTCTCATGCACATGCACACACACGCGCACACACACACACACACACACACACACACACACACACACACACACACAAAAATGTCAAGTACACTTTAGAATGTCATCTGTCTGCCATTTATGCCAGCTTTGTACTGAGGAACAATACAAACCATAATGTGTGTGTGTACTACTACAATACTACTACTATTAGCCAATCAGGTAGAATTGTTACTCGTATGTGTCTTTGTTTTGTTCTCTGCTCTTTGTTTCAGCCCACAATTCTTACTTATCTTGTTGCGTTACATTTCCATATTTTGAGTCCCTTTCGTGTGTATGTCCCTCACTTCTCTCTTGCACCACCTTTACTTTTTTCTCTTTTGGGGAGAAGGTACGGGCTCAGTGTGGCCTTCAGGTTCTAGGAAGGCTCTGACTTCGTGGGCCGTATCCTTCTGAAGATGCCGCCCCTGAATGAGACACAGTTTATATATGTGCTTTTGCTCCAGAAATAGTGTTTTCCGGGTCTGCAGGATACAGATAACAGGTTCCCATGAGGGTTCCCGCCTTCTGTCTCAGGCATATTATAAATTCATACACAGAAACATACATGTGAACAAATATACAACCTATATGTGCATGCACAAATGCAGCACTCGTACTGCATATTGATGTACTCGCATAACAGCCCCACACGGAAGAACTCACACACACAAACGCATGCATACTTATACCTCACACCTTTCATGCACCCACGCAGAAACGCTCCGCACACAACAGGTAGCATACACACACACATACACATCAAAGTGAAAATAGTTTTCTTGATATTACCCTGGGTGTCAGTGCTGGCAGCCTGAAAGCCAGAGATAGAGACACAGAGGGAGAAAGACGGAAAAGAAAAGGAGAAGAAATAGAAAGAAAAGCATTAACTGGTGACACCAATGTGAGAAAGTATCTGATGACAAAAACTATTTCATTTTCACATTGTCCCCTGAAAAAAGGTGCATTTGGGTTTTGTGCATGAGTGTGTATTAAAATTCTACTTCATGCATGTACTGTGCGTGTGTGTATTTGTAGTGCCACTGCTGTGAAGAGCCGTCTTTACTTAATTTATGCACAAGTTTGTGCAGGTGTGTAGATAATTTTGGTACTAAAATTGTAGACTCACACAGAGTTAATTTTTAGCTTACCTCTTATTTAAATGAACTTGTTTTCAGCATTGGTGAAACCGGTGGCTAACAAAATCATTGTCATCCTTTTTAATCAACTGTAGACCATGGCTTGCAGGTGCTTATGTTGTGAAAAGTATAAAATATGAAAAATTTAGGATTTTATTTCAATGAAGGTCACTTAAAGGTCAGCATTTGTTACCCTTTGCATCTATTTTCCCATGTTTTTGTGTCTCAGTGACTAAAGGGGAAAGCAGCTTTAAGCAGACCTTAAGACTCTTGTTGTTTAACCAGAAACAGTTCCAAAATTGGTACTACCAAACTCATCAGACTACATTTAAATAAACAGTAATTTTATCATTGTAAAACACAATTCATTAATAGTCAACAGAAAGTAAAACTCCATAAAAGTAAAACCACCATCACGGTTTGTCCATCCATTGTTCTAACAATCACCAACTCTGGTTTGGTTGAAATAAACCATTAATTCACCCTGTCAGATATGAAAATATGGCTCTATACACATTAAAATTACTGTTTATTTAAAAGGAGTCTGGTGGAATTGACAATGCTGATTTGTCTTGCCATAATGTTGTCAGACACTTCTAAATCTGGACATTTAAGGGGCCAAAACAAGAACTTTTAGTGTATGGAAAGTGACGCTGCAAGCATGCCCTGAGTAGTTACATTGCAGCCTGTTTCACTGCTGCTGGCTTCAGTACTCTCGCTCATTACTGGAAAAATATCACAAACTGTTGTTCCCAGTAGACACAAAACACATGGAAAAATAGGCTCTAGGTTAGGGATGATAACAATCAATTAGCAATCAATGAAACTGTCATTAAGAATAGGTTATGCAATGCTGAAAACATATATGGGATATGTTGTTGTGAGCTTTGATTGAGAGTGAAACACAATTGCTTTTGTTTGAAATACCTTTTTGTGTTGTTTTTTTTTTCAAATAACGATTAATCAGTTGTTAATGTTAACAATAAGTAAAGTGCTTACGATTTGCAACCCTAGTCTAGGTTGAAAAATACAATATACTCTTCTAGCAGAAAGTGTATGCACGGATCGCAGTTTGTTGTAGAGTTTGAGTTTAGGACTAGTAGGCTATATCAAATGGCTAATAATTTGCATATCATAATTGGTTATATTAAAAATTGTGTTTAAGGTTATCTTGTGTGTTGAAATTCATCACTTTATTGTTGTTTGTTTCTTTTTCCTTTTCTTTCTTCTTCATCTTTACATTGCTCTTCTTTTCAGAGCCAAAGGTGAAAAGCTACGTGTCTTGGAGATTGTCCTTTTTGTGCTATGTCAACATATGCATGTGTGCTGGATGGAAAGGTGCCATAGGGTTTTCACAGCACCACCTGCCTTTGCCCCAACTCACACACACACACACGCCCATCTGTGTGAAGACGCAGTGCGTGTGCATTGGTTTCATAACTGTTGCATGTATGTGTGAGTGTTTGTGTATGTGCGCAGTCATGCTTGCTGATGTGGCATGGGAGCTGTGTTCCAATCACTCAGACTGCAAATATCTTGATATCATTCTCATTTGCAATTTTCTCTCCCTCTTTTCTTCCCTCTCTCTCTCCTTCCCTCCTGCTCCTCCTCTCTCGCCTCTCTTTCACATGCTAACAGTCTGATTAGGGATTTGTTGGCCTCCCGGCGGTTTGAACCAATCAAGAGCTAGTTTAACTGAGAGCGCTCGCACCTGTCCTGACAGGAATGATAACGACCGTGGCCAATCACCACCACTCTGTCCCGTTGCCACGGTGATCAGCCTGTTTCGGAATGCCCACGGTGGTGTATGAAGAGAGGTGTTGCATTCAGATGACTGTGTGAAGTCAGAGTAAGTCTGAAAAAAGGAAGACTTCCTTTAAATTTTACATTTGGGCTAAAATATATCATGACCTACTATAATATGACTTACTAGAACTGCTGATTTGCTGTTAGTCTTTTAAGAGCCTTCATGACTTATATGTGAGAATTTATTTTTACTTCATCTCACCTTTTCTTCCTGGAGAACCATAGATTTTATCTGCGTTGAGAAAAAAACTGTTGTGCCTTGTTTGCTGTCATCTTTCCAGTTTGAACCTGGTCTTTCATCAAACCCATACTCATTTTATTCCTTGAAAAACAACATGTAATGTCATCAACAAACTAGTTAAAAAAAAATCTACAGACCAGAAGGTATTAAGATTTCACAGCTACTTTTTTTTAATAAACAGACATTTACTTAAATGTGTTGAAATCCAAAAGTTACCTCTAGAGCTTTTTTGAACTGTATGTGTAATAAAACAAAACAAAAGATTGTCCACTAGTTTCTGGTCATTTTAACCACTTCTCACAGTCCTTACTCGGTGAATGGTCATGTGAATTTTCCCTGGTGGCGGTGACCACTGACTGCAAACACAGTCATACTGGACTCTGACTCTAATACTACCTCAAAGCTCTATGGCTGGAGATATCTTTGCTTTTAATTATGCATTTGTGTGTGCATGATGGCTGTTGAGTACCCTGCGTCAGTTTTAAGCATAATGCATGTCTTCAGACAATAACGCTCTACGTCCCCAAGATGCAAAGCACACAAGAACAGCAGAGGCACTGTGCCATTTTCACAACATGCTTGATTTAGTCGCCTTTCACATACTAACTATGATGGCGCTGTTCTGGCTTTTTCTGCTGAGATTTCACAATTTAAAAATGGTAACCTCCGTGAGTGTCACCATGTTACGTAATGCAAATCCTGAAGTTTAACAGTACACAGTCTGAGTTCTCTGGTGTGCCCTCTAGTGGAGTCCTCCAGTAACACACTTTTGTCACAGTTGTCTATGTGAACACGTGGTCAAAAAAACCTGTATATCTCCGATCATACTGGACTCACAATTTCAATATCTGTAACTCTGGCAAAGTTCAAAACATCTTATAACCTTAAACTTAAAACCTATAATTAAACACATTTTGCACACCTTATAGCAATTTGCACAGTGTATGCATGTATATATTTAAATGACATACTTTTTCATTTTTAACTCCTATGCTAATATGTTGTGGTTTTGATATCCGTTTCTTTACGCTGTTCTTTGTTCAGTGCAGTTTTGTTCATGTATGGCTGCTGTGACATGAGAATTTCTCCCTGCAGATGAATAAAATGTCGCTCTGTCTGTCACCTGAGCCAGCTTTATTCACTGAATAAAGACCATGCGATGCAGTTGAAAGCTAAAGCTAAATCCCTCTGACTGATGTAGCTACCCAAATTGACAGCACATACACACAGGAATTGAGTGGTATGACAGCAAATCAGAGAGAACAGGTATGAGCTCAGTCGGATTATCACCTGTGTTAAACTGTCGGTGGAATGAGAAATAGCACATTTAGTATAATTGTAAAATTGTGTCATTTTTCTTATTTTAATCAGTCCAAAGTAGTTGTTGCCCAACTAATTTTTCCACCTTAAAATGCCATCGTATTTATTTATTTTGGTATGGTGTTATATGTTAAAAGTTGGATTATTAAACTTTTTTATTTTGTAAAAAAATGTGCTTAACTAGTGTTCTTTCTTTAATATATAAAGTTAGTTAGATATAAAGTTACAAAGAGGAATTAACGAAATGAAAGGGTAGAAAATAAGAGTCAGAGAGAGGAGAGGTAAAGGTAGAAGGGCTGTCGACGAACCCACACACCTTTGCCTTTCATCAGTGCTGAACGCGTGGGCGACTGTGGCGTGTGTTGGTTTCTATTCGTCTGATACCTGTGACTCGTTCTTATTAATACAGTCACACTTTTATTTATTCATTATCATGCTCATATTTTATTCATCCCTTGTTTCATTTTATTTTTATTTACGGCAGCGCTTTCAGCTGAAAGCATCGTCAACTGAATGGCGGAGCTTGATCAAACAGTGACAGGAGAGTGTGTGTGTGTGTGTATGTGTGCGTGAGGTACGGAGAGGTGGAAAAAGAGAGCAAAAAGTATAAAGAAAAAACGGAGGTAATGAGAGTGATATGGACATGTAGAGACAAAAAACGGAGGTAGGAACAAAGTTACTAAATTTCAATTAAAAATCTACTTAATAAAGTATCACTTTTGTTAGAAAAGCAGTATCTCACCTATAACATAAACAAATTGAACTGCATATATTTTACTCTTTTTAAAAAAATGCATTTTGAAAATGCACACACACTTCATATAACATATGAGTTAGGTGCCAACCCTCTGTCATCTTGTGCGTCAACATCTCTTTTTTTTAATTCCCCAAAGACACATAAAGGAGGTGCATTTTAAAGATAAACAAATTAAGGGATGAACACTCCTTCAGACTATGTTACCACTCCCAACAAAACAACCCAAAACTGGGGCAGTGAACAAAAAAGTGTGCCATGGTCTCCGATTCTCAGCAAACATTGGCCAGATGTCTGCTCGAACTTAATGCACCCTGGAGATTAGCTTGTGCAACCTTCTGGGGAAATGTTTGGACTAAATAACTTAACCCACCCATGTGCATATGTTGCTTGTCACCTTGTTTCTTGCCAACTTAAAAAGCAGCTGAAAAAGTTTTACCACACTTTCCATGTCAATTAAAAGTAAACAAGGTCTCTCTCTCTCTTTTTTTGTAAAAGTTTATTTAGAAGTTGAAGCAGAAAATTCCTCACTGCGAGACAGAAAGGACTGACTTTACAGGTCCCACTATCACTGGATTTTTTCAGTGTTGCTGCAGAACATGTCTACTCAGGTTAAGTGTCTTAATCAAGGAATTTAATACATTATGAAGGAAGAGAGACAGATTTGTCATTCATCCTGCCAACTGTTTTACCAGTATGATAAACTGACCTCTGAGTCACTTTACCCCTGGGTGCTGAAAGTAGTTATAGATAACCCATAAATCATGATTTTCTGAAGGAAATCCAAATTACAGGGAAGCAAAAACCAATTTGCCCTCAGGGGAAGCACTATATTTCTTAACAGGACACATATTTAGGACAAAGTTGAGTTTTTAACTTATGATCACATTGACTGCATTAAAACAGCATCATTGAGGTGAATTGAATTGTACATAAAAGGCATGAATATTTAAAAACCCCAAATCAAGTCTGCAACAAAAAAGTGGGATTAAAACTGACTAGCATGCAGTTCAAACATCTATGATTTATTTATCAATGATTAGAACTATCAATTAAAGATACATACTATGGGATATATGTAGCATCTAAACTAAACAAGCATTTCATCTAAACAAGGCAGCTAAAATCTTATTCATTCTCACAGTCTTAGAATTGTGATTTGGCTGTTGCTTCCTGATCCTTTCCAGCAACTTTCATTTTATCATTTCAACCTCCACTTACAAAAAAAATGATACATTTAAAGGAAAAAAGAGGTTTTATATTTATGAGGAATAAAAGTAAAATTGATTAAGAAAGTGGTTTTCAAACTGCAGCAGCAGTGCCTGTAACACAGCTCACTGAGGTAGCCAAGGTACTTAAAAATCCTTAGCGCCTAATTGCTGCAATTTCACATCAAAATAACACACTAAAATCTAGACACAGAGACATGACACATACTTTTAGATTAAGTGTGACTTAAACTTTGCAAAATATCAGTATCTATGTCCATCACCACAAATAATTGGCTATGAATCATCTTCGAAATCACGCACATAAGACGCTACTTATAATTCCAGAATTTGGCCGAAAATACATATATTTTGTTTGGGTTTTTTTTTGCAGTATTTACGCAACCCAGTGACATGTGCTCGTGCATCTCTGGGTACAATGCAAAGAAGAATAGCGATTAGCGATAAGTAATAATAATAATAATAATAATAATAATAATAATAATAATAATAATAATAATGATAACAATAATAATAATAAAATCGGGCTCAAATTGTAGCCCTCAGTGTAAACCACTGATTAACCAAGACGGACCATTCCTGTTTACATCCTTTATAAAATTATACGAACTGCAGTTCCACAAATTTATTTTGAAATAATTTAAATTTCCCCACGAGGATGATTATTTCACTAACTCTGCAATAATTCTGCAAGCTTTAGAGTATAGTTTCATTAGTTTGTGTTGTGTTACAACTTAGCTCTGCCCCACTGAGAGTTTGCTTTGGTCAAAGCTTCCCTTCCTGCCCTTCTGGATTAAATTCCAGCTGCACAGCTGCATCGTGAGGTCCACATGCATTTTTCCCGTATCAACAGAAACTCCTCTAATCTGGCATTCAGGCCTGAACTTGACAGATTAACACATGTCCCTACACTCACTGAGAAAAAAAATCCTGGAAGCTGTCCTGGGCCCTATCAGACTCAAACTCTTTCCCTTAGAAAACTCTCTTCCCTGTTATATTGCTACACCTGTTTCATATATAAGCTCTATAAAATGACGAGGCTCGTCTAAAATTTTATTAATCACATAAATTGTGCAAAATGATTAAATACAGGATTAAATACACCAATCATACTACAGCTCAATTCTCACGGTCTTCACGGAAACCAGACAGTATCTTGGTGTACCAAAATCAGGCCAGCCACAGAATGTTGAGGAGGCAACTTAAAATTCTTGATGGACCACAACAATGACAATAAGAAAGGTGCAGACATCTAATCCACCGAGCTGAAACTACCCTGTTTAGCAAAATGTCTGCTACCAAGTAAAGAACACAAAATAATGAAACTTGTCTTTGCTTTGGTAAGATGATTATAGTCTTTAGTTATAGAGTAAATTGCAAAGTAATTTATGCAATAATCTGCAAGCTATTTCTGACAAAATGCAATCAGACCTTAATTTAGCTTGAACTGAAATTTACATTTTAACCATCATCAATACATAAATATGTGAAAAGACAATCCTAATTAGGTTTTACTTGTTTCTGAGGGTCAATTAAAAGTATTTATCCACATCCATAAATGTGACAGATTTCACTTCATTATAAACTACACGCTTTCCTCTTTTTGAGCCTTTTTGAATGCACCAATGACTCAATGAAATGAGTAATGTCTTTGCCGATAAAACATGAGCATCGATTGGGAAACACACAGACACACACAGATGGTTGGATCAATTTCATGTGAGCTAATTGGCTGTCACGACCTCTTCATTGAGCTGAGACTATGGAGGCCTTGATCTGGCAAAAAGGCCTGAGGGATACACTCAGATATACAAGCAGGCCAACACACACACACACACACACACATATCTGCTCTCTCACACACAATGAGAGCAGAACAAGCATCCCAATGAGATCAGATGTGAACACGCAGGAATCTACAATGTCTGAGCTGTTTCTAATCTGTGTCTTATTTTGTATCGTCTGCTCTCTTATCTATAGCTTCAGGTGGTGCGTTTTGCTGCAATACTCATCATCATGTCTGAGGAAAACTTGGCAGAACTACATACTATTACTATGTGGCATGAATTAAGTGCTTCTTGCAGGGATATAAGTAGATAAATACATTTTCTGCAAAGTGTAGTATACTCCTTGTCCACCAAAATGAGCATGTGTTAGTGAGTTTTTCTTAATGGGTAAGCCCGCTAAAAATAGGCTATAGACTCCTCTCCCATTGCCAGTGGACTGGGGCTGTGTACACGTCTCTGCAGCAGACAAGTTGTTGGGGTTTATTTTTTGTGTCATGTTCAATGTCAAGGAAGGGCTGGAAAACAGGTTAGTGAACAGTAGAGATCAGCATGTACGGAAGTCTGTGAAAACTTTGAGGTGGTTACTATTGTTATATAACTTTTACTTATTCAGTCTCTCTTTCGAACTTGGTGCAGACTTTTTTGGATGGATGTTTAAGCTCTGCTTGGGCAGAGACGGACAGAGACAGTTTGTGCCGGCCCGTCATTGCATCTCGCCCATAGAAGGGTTAAAGTTAGGGAACTGATCTGGGTTTTGTGTTTCTATCAACATCGATCGGAGCTGAAGCCAATAGATACTTTTAACTACTGCGGAGTCATTCAGCGTGGGTGTGAATGCCAATTTTACCTTTCCAATTACATTACAAAGCTAGATGAAGCAGATTTTTGTGCAGAGGAAAAGGCTATAGGGTTTGTTTTTTTGCAGGTTCTACAGAGATATATGGTTACATTTCCTGTTTTTGCGAAATCACCAGGGGCCAAGCTTACAGTTTAAATTCAGCACAAAAGAAGAACGTATGGCATGAAACCTGCTTCAATTGCAAATCAGCTTGTTTTAAAGTCAACTGGTTGAGGCAAGACAACCGAAATTATTTCTTACAGCCCTCCGTCCCCACCGAGCTAACTGCCTCTGTCCTCACAGTTTGTTGGTGTTGGATGGTGCATGCCACACACACACACACACACACACACACAGTCAATGACTGAGTAACTGGTGCTTGTTTTTTGAATCAATACCAAAATGGTTCTCAGGTTTTTTTGAAGTTTTTCGTCATTTCATCACTATTAAAAATGCAACTGTAGCAAGTTTCACTATCAGTACCCTCTTTCATATTTTAAGAAGCTGACATTTCTACTCAGTTTCAAAATAAGCAGAGTAGTACAGAGAGGGGTTGCTCTAAAAATGATACACAATCTCGTCTAGTCACATTGGTGCAAACTGGCAGGTTTTTATAACATTTCTGACCAGCATGTTGTGAGTAGTTGGATGTTTCAATTTGTCTTTTTGTAAATCCTTGATCTGAACTAAGCTTTAGACTCAGCATGTACCCGTTGGTCACTCAACACTCTGGGTGTCTTTAATTTGGGTCACTTTGCGTTCTTCACGTCATGAGAGACTAGACCCAATTAATCATTATTATCATCATTATCAAAGGTTTTTGCATTTAACATGTCCTTCTTAACACCTGTTGTGACATAATATGTGATTGTCCCTTTCACCTCAGGCTGTGTGCTGTTGCCAAACAGGAAGGTTAACAAGATTAGTGGCAAAAATGTTGGGATAAATGCTTAGGGGATAAACACGAAACTTGTTGAACCAACAATGACAAGACAGCCTTGAGCTGAAAGTTGTGTATCGTAGCCATAAATGGGAGGTGGACTGTGTGCAGTGTAAAAGCAAACTGTCAAAAAGCAATTTCCATTAAAAGGCTGCTAAACAAACAGTTAAATCTACAGCTTTACAATTTAAGAAACTGACTTGTACCGTTTGCTCTTAAAGTCTCAAAAAAGATCCCCCCGAGTAAAACACGTAAACAAAAAATATACGACTGTTAATCCAGAAGTGGAGTCATTAATGCAATGTTATTAAGTATAATAGGTACGTTTCAAATACACACGGGAGTTGATAGATAATAAACGCACAAGAATGAAAAAGTTTAAAGATCCCGTAAGGAACAAAGAGTATCAGGTACAATGTTTGTGTTATTATGACTTTATCAAAGTTCCTAAAAAGCAAAATCAATTGAGAGAACTGTGAAAAGAGCAACATGCTATGTTTCTGCGATGACTTCGTCCCGATATCAGTTGTAACTGCCGTATGAGTGCATTGCAAAGCAGCGACAACAAGCGAGCTAATGGGATACAAACTGACGACCCATGACTAAGATGAGTATTTTAAGGATATTTTATACTCATTAAACTATAACAGTACAGCATAAGTGATAAACTGTACAATTAACCCCAATGGTGAGTGCAGTAACTGCAGAACAGTTGTCTAAAAAAAGCAATTTGTATGAAATTTTGAGCAGATTTCCCATTAACATCACATGAAAGATGACTTTTTATGTGAATTGATTTTTTTAATGAATCACTCTCTGTAGCGTGTTGTTTTCACAAATACTCAACAGGCTTCTTTTTTGACAAATTCAGTGTTTTCTTCTCCCTGGTGCTTGGCCATCGATCTGTCAGCTCTTTGATTGTTTTAACTGCGTAAAAATGTTTTCTTATACCGTTTGAAATCAAGGTGTACATCTGTGTACAGTCATGAAGATTAGGCGACCCTTAGTGGGGGTCAGGAATCCCAGGCTGGGAACCAGTGCTTTAAAGTTTGGTTCAAAAGTTTAGGTGCAAAAACAGCATGGTAAGTTTTTAATTTAAAAAAAAAAAAAAAAAAAGATCATGGATTGGACAGTTAAAACTGTTAAATTCATTGGACTTTTGTCTCCATGGCAACAATAACACTAGACTGAGATTATGGTATAAATGTGGTACTGCTTAAAAAAAAAAAAAAAAAAAGAGAACAAAGCATAATCTCCAGTGTTAAAAACGGACCTAAATCTAAAAATGCTTTGGCTCTGTATGTGTAGTTCTTTTTTTTTTCCTAATGATGATTTCAATACTTCAATGCAATTATTATGGTTAACTGACTTTCATAAACCTTTAGCTTATGTTGCACAGATTTCAGGAATATTAAGTATTTGTAGATATTCCAAGAAATGAAATCACAATTAGTGAAAATACCAATGTAGGCACTGGCGGACCGTTTCAACTGCATAGTTTAAAGCGTTAAATGAATGAGAAAACAGAAGACAAATATTGTTACTACACTGATAATTTTTTAAAGAAATACTAAATGTCCTCACTTCCTGTTTTTCTCCAGCACCGAAGCTGTGGATGTCTTGATTAAGCAGAACGGATCAGGTATGTGGCGGAAAACACACCACTAACACAATTTTTGTATGTGCGTCACTTCACAAGCTCTGTTTTTTACTGGTAAAGCTAGAAGACCATTGCCAACAGGGTGCCCACTGGATGTCTTACAAGAGCTTTAACATCGTAATAATTAGAAATGTCTGTTATTAGCCCTCTGGTGAACTGACGCAGTGCCCAGCTCTCCATCGGGGCCCTTAGACCCTACTGTAAAACACAATGATCTGGATGTCAGCCTGTTTAAAGTACATGAGAGATCAAAACCTAACCACTTTCATTCCAAGCGCCTATCTCCTCAGCTCACCCCCCTCCTCCATTCCTCCCTCTCCATTTGTTTCATCTCCTGCTGCGCTCTGAGCAGGTGTTGAAAGGCTGAACATGAAAAAAAGCAACGATGAAAAATTTTTAAAAAAAGAAAAAAAAAACCTTTCTTACATTCTATCAACTGTCCCTGCCACTTTACAACCCTCTCAGCGGTTTCTCATCCAAATCCAATTTAGCTCATGTTTCCTTCCTCACCACCTCCCCCACCACCCTTTTACCTCTCTTCCTCACCCCTCATCTTTCCTTCTTACTCCTCACTCCTCCTTTTCTTCCCCCATTACTTCCCCCTCTCTTTTTCTCCCCTGTTCCACGGCTTGCTTCCATCTTCCCTCCAACTGACTCCTCACCTCCCTGCCGTCCCTCCCTCTATCTCTCGGTGGCAACATGAAAGGCTACCTGTGCGCTGATAGCCAGGGGAGAAGGAGGGCAGAGAGTTAATTAACTTGCTATCTGGGACTGACTGTTAATAGGAATTGGAACTGTTAATAAGAATATAGTGTTGTGCACCGTGTTAGCAGAAATATAGCTTTAGACAGCACACACTGGGATGGGGCATGTGTGGTGCTGAGTGTGTGTGTGTGTGCCAGGGTATTGTTCGGTATGTACTATACAAATCAGTGCTTGTATGTGGATGAGCACATACACAAATATGGAAATGTGTGATTTCGTGCACACAAACACACACTCACATATACTCAGGGTACACAGACAGGAAGGTGGCAGGTGTAATTTCACGCATTAGAAGGACTCAAGAAAAAAACCTCCGCTCAACCCAAACCCCACGTCCCTCCACACACACACACATGCACGCGCACGCTCCGTCTCCCATCCCCCTGGCTCTTTCCTCTCCCGCCACCCGAACCCTTTGAAGATAACTTTTTCTTATTACCCTAACAATGGCGGCACGGAATGCAACTTTAATTCACGCTCCGAAAAACGAGACGGGGAGGAACAGGACACCGCGCCGCTCGCTCTCTCCTCTCGCTTGTTCCTCCTGCGGGGTGGAAAAGCAAGCGAGGATGAGGAGAAGGAGGGAGGAGAAGAAGAAGTGAGAGAGAAAGAAGTAGGCAAAGCGGGAGAAAAGTTCAAATAGAAATCGCAAGGTAAAGCTTTTTTTTCTTAAGCGTGAAAATGGTCCTGAGTACCTTTTCTGTTGTTTTTTTTTACACACCTCTCCACTAACTCTAAGACTGGCGAAGCGCTGACGTGTGCTCTTCCTAACAAGCACGAGCACACAGATACTTTTAACACACAAACTTAACAAAAACGCACCTCTGTGCTGATGCGATTCATCTGGTGAAGTGGCACCCACTGCACCAACACTACCTCTGTGCTTCTCCTCGAGGACCCAGCTCTCAACTTTTCTGCTTCTCTTGCTCTGCTGCTTTTTTTTGACATCCTTTCCTTGTGTCTCCCATACCGTTTCGCTCTCTTTCTGTCTTTCGTGCTCTCTCTTCGCGGTAGGTAGGCAGGCAGGGCTGACAGGTCCTCTTACAGACAAGGAGGAAATGGTTGCCCTTTGAAGTGGAATTGGGGGCCTGTGGAACTGTCTAGTGCATGATTAGCGTGGAGCTCAGAGGGGGGTGGAGGAGGAAGCAGGTTAAATGCAGGGTAAAGGCAAGAAGAGAAGAGAGCAATAATAAGAATAAGGCCTCTCTCCTTCATTTTGTCCTGTCCACACAAGCACTCAAACGGAAATGTAAAAACACAACTGAATGCTCTCAGGAGCACGCCAAACAAACAGGCAGCGATATAACCCTGAAGCCACGCAAAGAAGACCTCGGCCAATCATAAGCCCGAAGAAAAGCTGTCAATGGAGAGCTACCTGTAGCAGTGACCTTCAGAGAGCATTCTGATCCCTCTGTTCTTCAATAACATGGAGGAGTAACTCTAGATTTATGTGTAGATAAGTAAAAAATCCTGTTAGCAAGGTTAAAGCCAGCACTATGTTGGCCACATATACCATTGCTTGCACAGCCAAAAACTTCTGTACAACCTTGGACAGTGTTTTACAAAAGGTCCATTTTCAAGGGTTTCAAACATGCGTCTACATGTGGACAAACCAGAATGCACCGACAAAGCTACCTTTTCAAATATATTCATGTAAGTGAGGGCTATGCCAAAGAGACAATGGGAGGGAATCGAAGTACAGTAGCGTCCCTTTCTAACATGCACTTTATCATGTAAAAATGATATTTCATAACTGCCCTTCTAAGAAAAAAACAACAGCACAAAACATGTTTCGTGAGGTCAAAGTGACCTTGACCTTTGATGACCAAATTTTACCTTATCCTTGAGTCCAAGTGGACGTTTGTGCCAAATTTGACCAAACTCCCTAAAGTCCCTTTTGAGATATTTAAATATCACCAGACTGACATGGACACAAGGTGAGAGTGACGTTGACCTTTGACCACCAAATTCTAATCAGTTCATTTTTGATTCAAAGTGAATATTTGAGGAGAGTTCATGAGAATGAGACAGAGACAAGATTGCAGTGACCTTGACCTCTGACCAACAAATTCTTATCAGTTCATTCTTGAGTTTAAATGGACCTTTGTGCCAAATTTGAGGAAACTCCCTCAAGGCATTCTTGAGATATTGCTTTCACCAGAACGACAAGAACGAAAGATCAGACTGACGCTGACCATCAAATTCTAGTCAGTTCACTCTTGACGCAAAGTTGATGTTTATGCCAAATTTGAACAAAGTTTCACAAGGCATTCTTTACAAACGTTTCATAAGAATGAGACATACATACCGACAACCCGAAAGCATAATGCCTCCGGCCATAGCTGTCGCTGTCGCAGAAGCATGGTGGGATAAAGATCCCTTAATCAGTATGTTTGGCCCAAAAACTCTTCAACTAGAGCTTTTTCACATATCTTAAGATACTGGATGGTGGAAGTGTTTTCTTTTACGCTAACCTTGCTAAAGTACTGCAGCACTTTGTCTCATTACCCTAGTTGGAGTCAGTTTGAAAACCCCAACTTTTGCTCTCATCGGCATTCTGATGATAAAATTATCTGGTGACTATCGTGAGATGAGTGTTTTATGTGATTATTTTGATCTCATTTTACAAATTCTAAGATGATTTCTGTAACACAAATGCAGAAAGAATAATGCAAGCAAGGACATAAAACATAAAGCATGCAATCATTTTACAGAATATTGAGATGGGGCATCTAGAGTAGTTTTAATTCTTCCCTCACTTTCTGATAACAGTGAGCTAAACAAACCATAAATTCTTTATCTGGTTGTTCCAGCACTTCAAATAAAAGTCAGTGTCACTTGAAAGCTGCTTTCTGATCCAGTTCTTGGGCTGCCTGTGGGTTATTACTTTGATTTTGGAACAGGATGAGCTTGGCAGTGTGAAAATGTCATATTTCTCACAAACTATCCACTAAATTAAGGTTTGTATGTTATGATAAGCGCAGAGGAGTATGTGATAGTTTACTGCGATGAACATGATGCCACAATGTTTTAAATCCCTTTTTTCTTTTTTTTTCTTTTCTTTATGGCCTTTCATTCCTGTTGTTAACAGACATTCAAAACAAACTTTGGCTTCATTTGATTTCATTCATTTATTTTTGTTGTTTCAAACAACTATCTTTAAGTGACAAGTTATTATAGTTGCACATAAAAGAGTTAGAGCTGCGGCACTATCTAAAAAGCCAGCAGTACATGAACACAACACAATTTTCAAGTTCACAAATGATGGTGATGAATTATGTTTATTTCTTTTAACTGCTAAGTGGCCAAAGGGTCACATGTTTACAATATCAGCATTTACACACTGTGGAAAAAACACAAGCATCCATTTTGAAACAAACAAAAGGACAGTATTTTGGGAATATAACCATCTGTAATGAATAAGAAATTCTGTTCTTCTACCTCCAAATATTTCAAAGACAAGCCATATTTTCTTCATATCACACACGACTCTTTCATTTTCAAGAACATATAATATTTAGCAACAACTGTTAAAGAGCTTCCTTGTTCCTTGTTTTGGTTGGTTGACCCCATGAGACCATTCACTCAAGCAGTCCCTCAAAAGGTCAGTGCTGATCTCATCAGCGTCCCATTCCTCTATTTTCATGAAATCGCTGGTGGCATCGCAAAATTGTAACTTGTCTCACCAAGCTGGGTTGGCATTTGACTGAATGACTTTGCTTTCTTCCTGTCACTGCCAATTTTCACCTACTGGATCAAATATAATATCAATAAAGGAAAACAGCTGAATTGTTGAATCTCAACTAGTAAGTTGCTGAAATGTTACAAATACACACGAAAGTATCTCTGGTGGACTATTCAAATAAAGTGTTACCTGAAGCTACACTTAAGCACAAGTACTTTGAGCTAAATGCTAACATCAGCAGATAAATAAGTAAATATTTGTTGTAGTCTGCTGTTTAAATGCTCCAAATACTCTGCAAACTATCTGTAGGTAAACTAATAAAGTATTACTCATTATCAGAGTGCTGCAGAAGTGTCGTTAATGATCAATACGAATAAAGACTGCCATATATTTAAAAAAAAAAAAAAAAAAAATTGGTGTGAGATAGGACTTCGACACAGGTCACTAGCTTCAAAGTTAAATGAATGAAACATCCACATAAATGGCTTTTACTCCATGGGCATGCTACTGACATTTGTTTCGATTTGTAGGATATTTTTTATCAACGTTAGCTGGCATCAGCCCCCCATGACCCTTCAAAGGATAAATGAGTAACTGTAATAGACATAACACAAAGCAAACTATGCGCAAATTTGTCCCATACACCAGCTGAAAGAGCAAGCACAAGTAAAAAAGGGTGGGTCACTAGCCTGTTTGACACACCTCCCTCTGTTTCTGCAGCACTCTATAAAATTGTCCCGCTTGTTGGACATTTCAGCTCAGCTCTTCAGCTCTGTCTCTCTCTCTCTCTCTCAGGGTGAAGACCAACTGAAAATGAAGGTTGCTGTATTTGCTTGCTTGTTGCTGATTATACCATTCCAGGCCGAAGCTAGCTCATGTTACGGTAAAAGACTGCGCGTCATGGTGACAAACGGCAGAAATGTTGGAGGAGGACTTCTACGCCCCGATCCCTATGTTGAGGTGAGCTGTCGGCGATCTACGTCAAATCTTATATATATACGAAATGGGAAATGCTGTTTTTTGATGCAATGTGCTACTTTTCTTTATGACTTGATAGTTGTCATATCGCCAACATTTTCATGTAAGTGTAGACCTTAGACATTTCTTTTAGCACAAAATTTAAATGAAAATGTATTGTTAATCTTTCATAAGAATATCCCAACAGGTGTAGCAGCCCTTCACATTTATTAAATTAAATGACCCCTTAACTTTATCCAACAATGTCATAATGTCAGTGTCAGGAAATGTCACCTTTAATCAATGTTTAATGTCCTTTAATAAAATGTACCAGCATCCATAATCCATATAGACCTGGACATCAGAAACCCATCAATATATCAACATCTAATAAAAGATACACTCACTAATATTCCCTCTAATGAAATTATGCATTCTCCAACTATCTAAATAAAAGAAACAGGAAACAGTAAAGATTCAAGCCAAAATCTGTTACTGTAAAAAAAAAGAAAAAAAAAGAACCTTCAATAAAACATGATTGAACAATTTGTCATTGTTTGTACATCTACAGTTTCCCCCCTTTGTGTGTATTTCCCTAAGTGAATATTCTCCATGTGATTACTTTGAATAAAATTATTCATATTTCCCAATTTGATCCAACAGGTATCAGTTGGCGATGACATGCACAAAACCAAAGTCATTGATTCAACTCACAACCCAGGTTGGTTCCAGGAGTTGGATTTTCCAGATGTCTCCAGCGACATGCTTAAAGTGGCAGTTTGGGACCATAACGCTATCACTCCTGATGAGAACTTAGGAACCTGCATGGTGCCACTGGTCCATCATGGTCATCATTATCAAAAAGTTCAGTGCAGAATGAACAACGATGACGGTGTTGTCCACCTCTACTACCGGTGTATGTAATGTAACCCGCTCTTGACCGATTCTTGATGAAGGAATCTCAGTTGTTGAGATGTTTGCTGGTAGAGAAACAAAACTTATTGGATACTGATACTTCTTTTCCCACAATATTGTCTTTTTGTTCATTTCAAAATGGATGTTTGCTGTTATGAAACTATGTTTTCAAATGCCACAGTGTGCAAATAGCTAATACTGTGTGCCTGTGACTTTCTGGTCACCTAACAGTATCACCATCACCTGTGAAATTAAAAAAATGTGATAAGAAAGCTGTTTTTTCTCTGTACTGCTGGCCTTTTAAAACTGAAGCAGCCATGTATCTTTTCTGCACATATATGAATGATGTTTGAAATTAAAAAATGAATTAAAAAAAACTAAAGAATACAAAATTTGTTTTGAATGTATGTTTGTTGGAGGACTCATTTCTAGGAATGAGTACTGGTGATGTAAAAAAACTGTGATACACTGGCAGAGGTTCCTATGAAACCAGTATCTGCCAGACTGATCAAAATGCGGATTTTGCTTTCAATCTCGTGATAATTCTGACCTCCTGAGATCACTGAATCCATGAATTTCCCAATTTTTAACAGCTTTTACAAATGTAAATGTGCATTTTAGAAATCCATCCATAAACATCTAATCAAAGTTACACACGTATAACTTACTGAATTTAAACCAGAAAGCAGATGAAATGTTACACAAAGTCTATAAAGTATCTTAAGGTGAATAATCCAAATGAAGCGTTACTCAGCTTCAAAGTGCAGCTAGTGTTGTGCTGCGAAACTCGTTTTGTTAAAAAATTAATGCCAAGAACGACACAACGCAGACAGGTCACCATCTTCAAATTCTATTGTGTTTAACCTTCATCAACTCCCTAAACATTCACATATTTTGCTTTAACACCGTGCTTCCAACATTTGAACCTTAAGAATAAAATAATAATAATAATAATAATATATTGTTTACGTATTCTATATTATCACTTGAGAATTACACAATTACTGTGAGACAAATGGAAACTAGTTGTCTCTCTCAGGAAATGGAGGGATGGAAACATGTACATTTGTGACCATCCTTTGCAAACATGACTGTTAGTGCCTTTGAGGGTTTAGTTCTGACGGAGTGAGGTACTGAATGTTGAATAGCCACACGCATTCAGTGTTATCTATATTCCTTTTTCTTTCATTTAACGCAAACACAGCATAGAACAGTACTATTTGATGACACAGAGAGGATTATTACTACGTTCATCTTATTTTAGCTTGAGTATTTTACCATTATGTTTCACCTCCCAAAACAAAAAAAAAAAGAATTTGAGTTGAGCGTTATGTTTTCATAAAAAGTCACTAAAAGCTGAACCAAATGTGTTTTGTCAAGTCCTTGTGGGGTTTTGTTGTATGATTGAAAACTTATTTCTATGACTTTACCTGCATAAGCATGACAATATTCCTCAGAACACACAGAAAGGTGGAGCTGCACAAATAAACATACATGTACCAACAAACACACCCACAAAAAAACAGGTGGGCGGGTCGGTCACCTGTGTGAAGCATCTCTTACCATTTCAACTAGTAGCTGCTTTCCTGACAGTTTCCATCTCTCTCTCTCTCTCTCTAAGGTTGAAGGCACAATTGAAGATGAATCTTGCTGTGTTTGCTTCCCTGTTGCTGATTATACCATTACAGGCCGAGGCTGACTCATGTCTCGGCAGAGAAGTGCTAGTATGGTTAACAAATGGCAAAAATCTTGGGGATGGCCTTGGAAGCCCAGATCCCTATGTTGTGGTGAGTTGTTGGCTATCTCTCATAAAATATAACCAAACATAAAACAGTAAACACTTGTTTTTTAAGCAGTCTGGTAATTTTCTTTACGCTATTACTATAAAACATGGTTGAGATATCTGCAAAGTTTTTATGTCAGTATGAACCGTAGAAATTTCCAACACTGGAAATGAATGGTTTATCTTCTATAAGAATAATCTAACATATTCAACAGCCCCTCAAACTGTATTAATTATTTTCATCCAGCTATGTCACTGATTTAAAAAGGAAATGTCACATTCAATCATTGAATAATACATTTATAAAATGTACCTGCATTAGTACAGACTTGAACCTCAGAAATCCATCCATGTACATCAAATAAAAAATACACTTACTAATACCCCCTCTTATGTGAATTGTATTTACTCCAACTATTTGAATAAGAGAAACCAGAATAACTAAAGTTTTGTACAATTTAAAAAGTACTATAAAAAATGTAATATAATAATATGTAATAATTTGTAAAACTAATATTTTCTGATTGGAAAACTTCAAAGTCAGGTCTTTTTTTTTTTATGTATTTGTGTGCATTCACCCAGAGTTGTTTGTAAGTGAGAAGTTATCCTCCATGTGATTATCTTAAATGAAATTATTTTATAAAAAAATAAATAAACAAAGAAGTTAATTCATTTTCCCAATTTGATATCACAGGTTAAAATCGGCAGTGAAACAAGAAAAAGCAAAGTCATTGGTTCAAGCTCCAACCCAGAATGGTGGGAGGAGTTACAATTTCCAGAGGCTGACAGCGAAATGATGAACATGGAGGTCTGGGACAAAAACACATTCACCGCTGATGACGAGTTAGGAGCCTGCATAGAGACATTAGACCATGAAGGTCGAGCACATCGCACAATGAAATGCAAAATGAACAACAACGATGGTTTCGTCAACCTCCGCTACAAGTGTCTGTAGAGTGACCCGCTCAGGAAAATGAAAGAGAAGATTTGAGGAGAATTAAATTCACCTTCTCTTTGATATGTTTGGTGGTAGAAAATAGACACTTCACTTCTTTTCCTACAATGTTATGTTTTTGTTTGTTTTAATATTGATGTTTGCTTGTTTTAAACTATATTTTTAAATGGCATTGTTTGCAAAATTGTTGATACTGTCTACATGTAATTATTTCGTGGCTTAACAGTTAAAAAATGAACACAATGCATCACCATCATTTGTGAAATTAAAAACTGTGTTTAGAAAGCTGTTTTTTTCTCTGTACTGTTGACTGTTTAGAAAGTGCAGCACAACAATAAAAACGTCTCTGAAAGAGAATCCAGTTAGAAATGAAAAAGTGAACTAAAAAAAATGTGTGAAAAAACAATATTTGTTTTCAATGCATGTTTCTTTGCACATTCATAACAGAAATAAAATACCTCACAAAAAAGAAAAGGGAATAAAAACATTCCAACCCTCTGCGCTTGACTTAAATAACATAGTTTGGGAGAAATATGGCATGTCCACACTTTTCAACGTATCATTAAAAAACAAAGAAATAAACCACAGGCAGCCTAAGACCTGAATCACAAGAGCGATCCTGCTGGGTTTTCTCTCTGTTTATGGGTCTATGCCTTTATTCTCTGGAGCACATGGTTTTGATGTTATGATGGTGCTTAGTTTAAGAAGCATGACTCTGCTGCTCAGGAAAACCCTCCTCTGATTCCACCAAATTTAAGTTCGAGTGGTACTCTGGAAATTTTATTTTATAATTGTATGCCTGGATTTTCAGCTTTTCTTGGTGAGATAAACATTGTTCCAAACTAAGGTAAGTTTTTGTAAGGGAGCGAACAGCATGGCCTTTTTCAAAGTGTCCCTTGAACCCTGACTTTAAGATTTCTCTGTGAAAATCGGTTCTATGGGTACCCACGACTCTGCCATAAACTTAAAAAGGCACATTCCCAGTAAATGTTTTGGTCCTTACAACCAACGTACTTCCTCAAAGCTACACATTTGTCTTTTAAGGAAAAGGATTGTTGTTAATGTGAAAATGGCAACTGTACTGGTATTAGTCTGTGAACTTCTGTTAGTCAGTAATATTAACTGTATAATAAATTATCAAGGAAATCTCAGTATTTTAATCCCTCTTGAAGTTTTAAACATTTGCCTAAAAGTTCAATTTTAAATGAATACTGATAAATTAAAAATGGTCAAGCAACTGTAATAAAAGTTGGTCAACATGTTCAAATGCTTTGTCTGAGCTTCTAAGCAGTCTTGGGATATTATGGCACTAGAGAGCGCCACAAATGCAATTCTTTTCAATAGATATTTTCTATTTTTTCTACGTTTTAATGAATATATTTCACAGGACAGATGTAGCGTGAAAGGGGAAGAGTGAGAGGGGATGACATGCAGCAAAGGGCCGAGGCTGGACTAGAATACAAATATGTCAAATTATTATGTCTGCATGGGGCACAAGGATCAGGTAATTATCAGTTATCGGTATATACTGAAAAAAATCTATATCCCGCATCCCCAAACATGACTAATGGGATAGTAAGTGCAAATTTACATAACACAAAGCAAACTATGTGCAAATGTACGCTATATACGCCCCTCAGGGCCAACAGCACCATTTAACAATGTTTATTTTTTTCAGCAATGCAAATGTATGACAAGTTCTAAGAGCCTAAAGAGAAGTCAGCGTTTTCGTAAGCTGAGAGAATGAGAAAACACATAATGTGTAGTAGCATGTTAATTATTGGCCAACCTTTGCAAACATGCCTACCAGGGTTTAGTGCTGACACTGTGAGGTATTCTGCTGAACGCTAAAGAAGCCACCTTGTGATTAATTATATTCCTTTTTCTTCCTACAAACAATACAAACTATGTGGAACAGTAACACTTCATGACACAGATGATTATCAATGCATTCATCTTGAATTAGCTTGCTTGTTGTCATAATGGTGTATCTTCTAAAAGCGAATGGGGGTAGTATGTTTAGAGAAGTTACAGTTCCTAAAGGCTGAGCAAAAGCAACTATTGGTTTGATTTGCTCTATCAACTGACTTCCTGCATTAAAAACAATGACATTGCCTAAACCACACAAATAGGTGGGGGCTAGGCAAATAAACACATGTGCCCACAAACACAAACACATGCATGCATGCACACACAAACACACACACAGGTGGGTGTGACAGTCACCTGTTTGAAGCCCCTCCCTCTGTCTCTGCAGCACTCTATAAAATTGTCAAGCTTGTTGGACATTTCAGCCAGGAGCTGCTCTTCTCTCTCTCTCTAAGGGTGAAGACACAACTGAAAATGAAGCTTGCTGTGTTTGCTGTGTTCGCTTGCCTGTTGCTGATTTTACCATTCCAGGCTGAGGCTAACTCATGTATTGGTAAAAAGGTGGAAGTCTGGGTGTCAAATGGCAAAAATATTGTGGATGGAATTGGAAGCCCAGATCCTTATGTTGTGGTGAGTTGTTGGCTATCTATGTATGTATCTCAATCAACCAAAACCAAACACAAATGGGCAACACTGGTTGTTGATGCTGTGAGCTTCTTTTCTTTATGCTATGATTTGTAAATGTAATTATCATATTACCACTCTTTATGTCATTATGGAGCTTAGAAATGTCTTTAAGCAAGAAAAACCACAATGAAAATGAATGGTAACTGTTGCAATAAGAATAATCCAATTGGTGAAGCCACAGTTTTCATCCAACAATGTCACTGAATCAAAAAGGAAACAAACTTGATTCAATGAATAATGTCCATTTTTTTAATGTACCTGCATCGTCATAGATTGGGATTTTAGAACTCTCATGTGCATTTAATAAAACTTACACTTAATGATATTCCCTTTTATGTCAATTATTTGTACTTCAAATACTCAAAAGAAGCAGGATGCAGAAATGTCAAAAGACTTGATTGAAGAACTACTGATTTCCATTTTGTACTCAGCACACCCATGTGTTTTTAACTGATTCTGTACCCTTTCCCTAACTTGTTTGTAAGTGCATAATTATCCTCAATGTGATTGTTCTAAATATTTTTTTTTAAATTTCTCAATTTGATCTGACAGGTGAAAATCGGCAGTGACTCAAAAAAAACCAAAGTCATTTACTCAAGTTACAACCCTGGTTGGTGGCAGAAGTTGGAATTCCCCGCGGCCACCGCCGATATGCTTAAACTGGAGGTCTGGGACAAAGACGAGTTTACTTCTGATGACAAACTGGGAGCCTGCATGTTGCCAATGCTGCCAAATGGGCAAGATTATAACACCGTTGAGTGCAAAATTAACCATGGAGGCGTGGTCAACGCATTCTACAAGTGTTTATAAACGTTGCCTGCTCTTGAAAATTAAAGAGATGGGTTTGAGGAGACAAAAGTACGATATCTCTTTGAAATGTTTGGTGTTAAAAAAAACAAAACAACAACAAATCTAATGGAGTACAGATGATTCTTTCCCCACAATATTGTTTGTATAATATTGTTTCTTTTAAAATGGATATTATGAAACTATATTTTCAAATGCCACAGTGCACACAATACTGTCTACCTGTGATCTCTTGGTCACTAAACAGTGACAAATTAACACAATTCATTAATATCAACTGTGAAATTATAAATTGTGTTTAAAAGCGCTGATTTCCTGTACTGTTGGCTGTTTTGAAACTTCTGCAGCTGTGCATCTTTTCTGTACAACTACAATACATTCTCATTGAAAGAGAATTCAGTTTGAAATGGAAAAGTGAATGAATAAAGTCATGTGAAAAAAACATTTGTTTTCAATTCATGTTTGTTGTTTTTTTGTAGTGCATTTATAAAAGGAATAAAATACAATAGAAAAAAAAACAAACATTTGAACCCTTTATACCAGTAAACTGTCACATATACCTCTTTGCTCTTCTTACATAAAATGCAATAATGAATAATTGGATAGTTTGGGAGAAATATGGCATTTTCACACCTCTCAGAACTCATCATTAAATCAAAGAAATAAACCACAGCCCAAGACTTGAACCAGAAAAAAGACCCCTGGTGGGTTTTCTCTCTGCAGTGAACACATCCGTTCTCTGGAGCACAAGGTTATGATTCCACTAACCATGCTGGCATAGCTCCTCAGGGAGGGAGCTAAAAAACCTCAAACCTAGTCAAGAATGAGTGGCATTGCCACTTTCAAAAGGGGTCACTTAAACTCTCAATTCAAGACGTGAATGAAAATGGGGTTTAGGACTTGGGCCATATTTGATATTTCAAACTTTCCTGAAATCTCACTGAGATATAAACTATATGACAGTTTATCACTGGTCACCAGCTGTTTACAATCCTGTTATTTATCCCGCCACCATGAGGTGGCGTGGTACCAGTAGACAGAGCTCTAGTGGTGTGCGCCGTGTACTACAATTAGTTTAATTGAAAAAGGTGTGCCTGTATTTATGACGATATTGAAAAACATACCTTCAGGATTTCTTAATACGCTGTTATACTGTGATACTGCCCAATCCTAAAACCAACGTATTTCAGAATGTGATTTTTTAGCTTTCATACTGACAAAGTTTTCAATTAGCCTATATACTTTAACATGATATTCCTTAAAAACTAAGTTATGGCTTTTGGTTTTGTGTACTATCCCAAGATTTTCAGTGGCAACACTGCTTATGCGACAAATAGGTTATGGAATGTCATGTAATATTTGCAGATGTATCAGATATTACATGGCAGAAAAGAGATTTGGCATGATTTCACTGCACAACAATCTTGAAATGGAAATTAACATAACGAAATTAACCAACAAAATACTACGACGACCCTGTGGAATAATCACAGTATGCTAAAAGATTCACCATCAGGAGATTATGCAATAACTGTGACAGGATTAACTGTGTGGCTCAACATGTTTGCAGCATTTACTGGCACCTGAAAAGACCAGCCACCACATTCGACATGTGTAATATTATCTAACTTATGTATATGTGACAGTTAACTAGTATGAAGCCAGAATTTTTTTTCTTTTCTTTTTTGCTGTAAAGCAAGTCATTCATTTTATGGATGCTCTGATGAACATGAATTCATTTTTTTTCATTGGACTCGTTCAATTTTTCATTTTAAACTGAATTCTATCTTTCAATGAGAAGTTAAACTTTTAGACACAGAAGAACTGCTGTTTCTAAAAAGCCAAAAGTACAGACAAAAACTGATTTTCCTTACACAATTTTCAGCTGTACACAGGTAGACAATATTTGCTGTTCTGCACACTGAAACATTTGGAATAATGTTTCAGAACATCAAACATCCATTTTGAAACAAACAAAAAGACAATATTGTGGAAAAAGAATAATCTTTATTCCATGTCATGCCCATAAGTAATTACTTTTTTTTTAAACTTTTTTTTTCATTTCGTGAAGGAAGTTTCTTTCTTTTCTGTAGTTGGACTCTTATTTCAAGTGCAGGTTACATTACTTGCACTTGTAATGGAGGGTGACAAGACCTTTTTTATTCGCCATTTTGCACTCAACCTTCCTGTAGTCAGCACCACTCGCATCGAGCTCTTGGACGCAGGTCCCCAGTTTGTCATCAGAGGAGAAGTGGTCTTCGTCCCACACCTCTATGGTCAACTTATTAGTGCTGATGGTAGGAAATTTGATCTTCTGATACCAAACTGGGTTTGCATTTGAATAAACGGTCATGGTGCGTTTCTTTTCAGAGCCAATTTGCACCTGTAGGATTCAAAGTGAAAAAATAAAAATTAAATTAAAATAAGCACAAAGTCAATGACTTTCAAACAAGTCAGGGAAAATGCCCACAGATCCAAATATAAGACCAGACTGTACTTTACAAAATTAGGAACAATACAGGTAAAAATTATAACATTTTTGTTAAATCATGTCTTTAATAAGGTTTTGTACAGTAAAGGACCTTTCTTACTGAATTTTGTTTTTTTGGAGTCCACACAATTTACATTACAGGAAATGTCATTAAACATAACTTTTATTGTATGTAAATGAATGGTTTTCCACAGTCCATAGAAGTGCAGTTTTATGAACCATGATTGAAGGTGGTATTTCTTTTTAAAATCAATGACATTTATGGATACATTTTAGGCATGAATGACTTTGTTTGCTGTCAGGGGCCGCTTAATATGTTGGATTATTTTTCTAAAATATTTATCATTCATTTTCAATGTTGGTTTTGTAAGGCCCATATATTGACCAAAATCATTGCTAATATGACAAACATGTTGAAGTTATAGCATAAATAAAAGTAGCACACTGCTCAGAAAAACAGCACTGCAAATGTTATATTTGGTTAGATTTTGATAGAAATAGCCAACAACTCACCGTAACATAGGGATCTGGGACAACGCCATCTCCTGCTAGACCACTGCCATCGATCACATAGATATTGACTCTTTTCCCGACGCATGACTCAGCCTCGGCCTGGAATGGTATGATCAGCAACAGGCAAGCAAACACGGCAAGCTTCATCTTCAGTTGTGTCTTCACCCTGAGAGAGAAGGACAGAGAGCGAGATACCGAGAGACAAAGGAGCAGCTCCTGGTTGAAAAGTCCAAAAAGCTGGACAATTTTATAGAGCAGTACAGAGACTGAGGGAGGGGTTTCACCCAGGTGAGTGTCATGCCCATTTGCTTGCTCATGTGCCGGTACCTGTGTGTGTGTGTGTGGGCTCGTGCGTTTGTGTACATTTGCCTAACCACATGTGTCATCCTTTTTGGTCATAGAGAACAGGAAAAACTTCATTAGATCTTCATGTGAATGGACAGTTCAACTCTGCGAAGTGGAGAGAGAACTTGCAGGCACTCCCCTTATTCACATGTTGGCATGTGTATCCATGTGTGTGTGTGTGTGTGTGTGTGTGTGTGTGTGTGTGTGTGCGCGTGTGCATGTGTGTATGTGAATGGGGTTGGGGGGCTGTTTAATGACTTGGTTTGCCAGTGGCGGTAGCTGCAGGTGGTTTCTGATGCTAATGTTAGATCAACATGCTCTTCACTGGTAGAAGTCACGAACGTTCACTTTCTGCCCCTGGCCTGCAATTACTAATGCAGGATTTGACTTTTGAAGCTTTGCTGTATCATCTCCTGGCTGGTCATGGTCTCTTTGTTGGCCTTTTGGCAGCAGGCCAAGATTTAAAAGCAGGCAGGCAAACAGCCTCCTGGGTAGCCTAGTGCCCCCAGTTCCCTGAGTAATACAGAATATTTAGGGCCATTGTAAATCACCCAGAGAACGCGATATGGAAAGGGCAGAAAAAAGTACTGTGAAACTTGTGAAAAGTGCCACTATGCAAGAACAAGGTATACAGAAGAGTAAAAAGTTGAAGTACATCACTGGTCTAAGGAGCTAGAGATGGTTATGCAGTTCAAATAATAAAATAAGAATTTCAATTATGCAATAAATGTTACAACGAAGAGTTGATGAAACGGACTCTCTAAACATGCTGGCCCTATTTTCACTCATTTTAGGTATAACAAAAAATAATGCTTGTGAAAATCTCAGTCATCGAGGTCATGGTAATTCTAGCCACTAAATGGTAGGCAACTTGACTTATTTGAGTTTATTGAAGACGTTTCACCTCTAATCCAGGAGGCTTCTTCAGTTCTAATTGACAGGTGGGGAGTCTCATGCTCAGGGTCTAAAACCTGTGGCTCCTCACCAGTCGGTTCAAACTGAAGAAGCCTATAGATGAGAGGTGAGACATCTTCAACAATCTCAAGCAAGTCCAGTTGCCTACCATTTAGCACGTGGAAAAAGAGATGATGATAATTAGGAGTGTCACGATCCATCGATCTGGATTGATATATCGATTTAATGTGCAACAATCATGTATGGTCGATCCAAAGTGTAAACATCGATCCATATCATCCTATTTCGTATGCGTCTTTACTTTGAAATTCTGTGTCACCATCACGCAGCATCAGACATATGATGGTAAGCAGCCAAGAAAGAGACGGTGATCAGAATGTTATTTAATCTGGAATAAATCATCAGTGTGGAAATGTTTTGTTTTCAGAGAAACTAGGTCTCAGACAGCTCATGACATATGTAAACAAAAGCCGTACTCAGGAAATATCACATCTTTGTCAGGGCATCTCACTTCACTAACTCCTAACAGTAACATTAGTCGCTCATTTTCAAAAATGTTCGGCTGGAAAGACGCACGTGCAGACTGAAATTCTATAGTGCTGTTCTATCTGAAACTGTAGTGAATTAAACCAGCAGTGAGTAAGAGAAAGCATTAATAATAGTCTAAATGTAAATCGATTAAATTATGAGTAGCTGAAAAGTCTGCCAGTCGTAGAGCTAATTCATGCCATCTAAAATGCCACAAGCTTATGCTAATTATGTTAGCATGTTGTATATGTGGGGGAAACGTGATTCACAAAAGGAAGTTGTTTTGTTTTTAAACCTCCACAGTTATTATTGAGATGTTTTTATAGGTCCGCACACTTCAGCTCCACCTTGCAGCTTTTTTATGGTGATACTCACAAAAGTAGTGATGTTTCAAGCTACAGTCTCTTCTTCAGACGGTGAACAGCTGCAAGGGGAGCTGAAGTGTGCGGACCTTCCTCTTTTCTTTGTACATATTTTTTTCCATTAAGTGTTTTCTGATAGAATGAACCAGTTTTAATTATTTACAGTCATTTAGATGTTATTTTTATCTTTTTGGGCCAAAAAAAGGGGTGGGGGTAGGGGGGATGCTTCCTCTGTAACCGACTGTGTTAAATGAGCATATAATATCGCCTCATATCTATCGCAGTCCCTTAACTGAAATCAAATTGAGATACTATCAAGGCAGACTTTATGATATTGGCAAATATCAAATCAATATAACATCATACTGTGATGAAACTAATAACTTGCATCCCTCATGATAATCAAGCTAAAAAGACATTTATTCATTTCTTATCCTCTCTGTGTCATTATTTATTACCCTGCCCCATTATATGAATGTATTTCTTTACTTAAATGGAGGAAAAAACACAAGTGTGGCTCTTTCAATGTCCAGCAGAGTGCCTCACACTGTGAGCACTCAACAACTAAAGGCAGAAGCAGCAGGGTTGTGTAACAATTGTATTACACAGGTACTTCTAAGTATGAATGCACACTGAATCAGTCGTTGCCAAGTATCAACATCTGACAGCGCAAAGCATTTCATGCCTGGAATAGGTACTCCAAAAACCACAAATTCAGAAACAGATATAGTTTTCTTTATTTGATTTGATTAATTCAGTTTTCATTTCAAACTAAATGCTATCTTTTCATGAGAAGTTAAACTCATAATTGTTCTACCACCAAACATTTCAGTGAGAGGATGTATTTTCTTCAGTTACAGTTGGACTCCAGACCAGGTTACATTACAAACACTTGTAGAAGAGGTTGACAAAACTCCTATCGCTGTTGAATTTGCACTCAATCTTCTGAAACTCTTGACTGTTTTTAACCATCGGCTTTGTGCAGGTTCCCTCTTTGTCATCAGAAGTGATGTAGTCCTTGTCCCAGACCTCTATTGTCATCATGTTGTTGCTGGCATTGGGAAACTCTAACTTCTCCCACCAGGATGGGTCGTCATTTGAATAAATGACTTTGGTTTGTTTCTTGTCAGCGCCAATTTTAACCTGTTAGATCCAATTGGGAAATAAAAATAGAATTAAAATAATCACACAGACAATGACTTTCAAACAAGTCACGGAAAATGTCTACTGGTCAGTTAAAAAGACCTGACTGTGCTGAGTACAAAGAGAAAACAGCAGCTGTACAAACATTAACATATTGATCAATCATGTTTTTAAACTTTTTATTGAGTTAAGAGGTTAAGCATGCAATTTCACTGTATCCTGTCTCCTTTTATTTAGATTGCTGTACACACAAAACAGTAAGTGTTACTTTTGATGTACATTTTGAGGTACATGAATGGATTTCTAAAATCTAAATCCAGATAAATGCAATGTTTTATGCCATCACATAAAGAAAAGTAGCACACTGGACAGTGATAATCAAAGTAATAATTAGTTAATAAAAAAGCATTACGCAAGTTATATTTGGTTTTATTTTGAGAAAATGGCCAACAACTCACCACAACATAAGGATCGGGGTCTAAAGGTCCATCCCCTGTGAGACCGTGGCCGTTTGCCACCCAGACTTCCACTTTTTTACCAACGCATGAGTCAGCCTCAGCCTGGAATGGTATAACCAGCAACAGAGAAGCAAACACAGCAAGCTTCATCTTTGATTGTGTCTTCACCCTGCGAGACAGAGAGATGGAGACAGACAGAAGAGCACCTCCTGGCTGAAATGCCCAACAAGCTGGACAATATTATAGAGCTCTACAAAGACAGAGGGAGGTGTTTCAGGTGACTGTCACGCCCATCTGTTTGTGCTTGTTTGTTTGTGTACGCATGTATTTGTGTGTATTTGTGTAACTCCACGTATCAGTGTGTGGTGTGTGTGTGTGTGTGTGTGTGTGTGTGTGTGTGTGTGTGTGTGTGTGTGTGTGTGTGTGATACTAATGTTACAGCAACAGAAACATCTCTATTACACTGGTACTACTGAGTACCAATTGACATTAAATTAATTGGTGCCAAACATCAGTGCTTGAGAGCACATTTGGGTGAGAGAGAGCGTGCTGCGCTCAGTCTTTGATGTGGCCACTGGACGCATCACAGCTTCTCTAGACTATGGAGGACGAGGCAAAAGCAGGGTTGCAGCCTAAAGACGATGTAGCAATGCCAGATGGAAAAACTTAACACTGTTTATCTGCACACACTTCAGCAATACAGTGACACAGACCAGTTTGAAAAGCGGCAATCTTCAAACCATCAACTTGTATGGCTGAAAAGTACGTTGATAATGATCAAAGAAGGATTTTAGAAGTAATTATAGGCCATACTTAACCAATACTAGCAACTTGTCATACATTATTTTATGTGAATAATTTATAAACATTAGAATAACTTTATAGCATTTAGGGCCCTCCTTCACTTTAGGACCACGGCAGTTGCCTTTTTGTGTGCAAGCTTAATGTTGTTTGGGTCTTTTGTTTGAAAAATTCAAATTGCTCTTTGTTTTACCTCAGGGCATATTCACAGCAAACATAAGGAATTACATGGTGGTGGGGTGGAAAAAAACCCACTTTTTTTACCATACAGGTGCATATTTGTCTTGTGCAGTAACGTCAATATCTACAAAGTTAATATCTAATACTATTTAGGCCAATGGAACTTTATAATTCTTTACAATGCAACTCAAACTTTTCTCCTCTCTTGTACTATAACCATTCAAAAAATGCAACAAGACTAAAAATGATATTACAATTCCCACACTGGAGGTTGGACTTGGGGAGATGGTGGATGTGAGATATGTGAGTGATATACAGGGAAAGAAAACGGAAAGAGGCATTAAGAGGGAAAAAGAGAGCCCGACTGATTGACATTCTGTCTGCTCCGTGTTTCAGAGAGTGAGGAGCGGAATCGATTGTCTTGCTTGGCTAGTCATGACAAAAACTCATCCGCTCTCTTCGTCTCGTTCGCTCCTTCCATCCGTCTTAAACAGATCTTCACAATCACACACTTTCCTGCATTTATGTTTTTGTTTTACAGGGACAAACTTTTATTTTATATATCTTCTTCCTCCATTTTCTTCCCAACTTTGTTTTCCCAATGGTGCATGATATGCCTGGGTATCTTTTAAAAAACAATGATATCAGTACCAATACCAGTGACATTAGAGTGATATCAATACCAACAGAGTATAAAATATATATATTAATAAAATATCACCAGACACCACAGGCTTGTCTTTTAAGCATACTTTTAAATGTTGATGGCATCTTGGCACACTGAATTGTCAACTCCGTAAATACACTGCTCTTGAATTTAATAACCCCCAGTCAGTATGGGCTGTAGCTGCTGCGTTCGTGAGCATATCAATTGTTGCAATAAATCGAAGAATGCTTACAGCGATTGGCTGCAAGCAAAACATACAGAAAGTAATTTTTTACCCTTGATGCATGTAAGAACAGAATCGAATGCACGTATTGTTTGACTGGAGAAGTTCTGACACCACTTCGTACTGGATTGTTTCGGTCCATATCTTTTTCTTCTCCTTCTATTTCTTTTTATGTGCAGGGATATGTTGTTAAGATTTTACTTTATGTACATTCAGTCCTTATGAATTTAGTGTATATTAATATGTACTCAAAAATTTAATTAAGAGTGTAAATAATGTTAATGCATAATATGTATGAGATCAAAAGATTGTTATGCTTTTCTGATTTTAGTATCAATTGTTTGTTTTGTCTGTAAGTGTCTAATCTGCTGTGACTTATTTTATTTTTTTGTGGACCCCAAGACGAGTAGCTGATGTTAGGTTTCAGCTTATGGGGATCCTCATAAAATCATAAATAATATTGAGTACCAATATGCAGCTCTAGTACAAGTAGTAGATAGTGCCCACTTAGGTTGTCTGGTAAAATTATATTTTTCTACAGCATTATGAAAATGACAAAATAGTAAATTAAAAAGCATTTGTGAAAGAAAAAAAACCCTCAACCTGCCATTAAAAAAAAAAAGGATACCTTGTTCAGTGGAGCAAGTGGAAAAAAAGGTAAGTTCAAAGGTACTTCTGGGTATGGGTTGCCCTTTAGATATGTACAAAGTTTACATTTGTAACTACATCAATTTGCTTTGTGTAACTTTTTGTTTTGTAAACGATGACATTATTTGGAATTCAAATAGTTGTTTGCGTCAGCTGTTGTCACAGTGACATCAGCGTGAGGAAAAACACTGTGGAGGAAAAATAAGCTCCAGTCAACAATGACAATAACAATGCTGTTACCAGAGCAGATGGAGATCTCACCGAAACCGTTAATTGTAAGATTTAGCTTATCAATCTTAATGTTAGTAATATCTATTTGAGCACAATCTATGTGAATGGAATTGAGTATAATAAAATAGAAGAAACTAGAATATGTCAGAAAACTGATCAGGCAAACAAGAAAAAATCTGACCTCGACAAATCTTGAGGCTTCATCACAAAGCTGATCACAACAACTCTGGACACTGGGCTTTACTTCTCTTCAAAGCGGGCCTTATGCACTCGCCTTATGGCTGTTAAGTCCACCATCTATACAGTAAATGACTGTAAATTAACACAGATACTCCGAGAGAAGAGATAAGGACAGAGTTGTAAAGCAGAAGGAGAGGGGGGCAGAGGGTAAGTGAGGCGACGGATAGAGAAAGGGACTGTGCGTAGAGTAAGTGAGAACAGTGAGTATGTGTGAGAGCAAGGTGGATAAACTGACAGGGAGCAGAAGGAGGGAGAGCGAAGTGTCCCCTCAACAGCCATCTAACCCCTGGCCTCGGTAACGAGCTGCTGAGTGTCTAAACGTCATTCGGCTAACGAGTTATGGCCCCGTTGACACTAAATGGCAGTCAATGGACAGATAGATGGCCCACTGGGAATGGATGAAGTCAATGGGCAGTGAGAAAGTGAGGTCCATATTGCATTAATGGGAGCAATACAATATACTAAATGGTATTTAGCAGACACTTTTATCCAAAATGACTTGAAGTACCTCATTGAGTGCTTTTATTTTTAGAAAGGGTGGCCCCCGTGAAAATAGGGGTCCCTTGTGCTTAAAGCCTCTGAGACTTGGAGTACTTACCAAGATTCAGTGGTTAGATGCAATGACTTAGTCACAGTCTGTGGTCAAGTATCCTCTGAGCTCTGAAAAACACCATTGACAAAAAACACATTTTCAACAGAATGTTCTTTTAACACACATTTAAGATGCAGTATTAGAACTTAAACTGAACTGAAGTGATATGAAAAGCTGGCAAATACAAATACTTTAAGGTAATGATTCTTACACTTACAGTAAAGGGCTCTGTATGTTACACTACGCAGTATTTTAGCTGATTTTCTTGCTACATTCACCTTGATATAGTCAGGGTTCTGTGCCCTGAATGTTACCTGAATGTTTCACTGTTGGACCACAGATATCTACTCTGCACTACTTTCTAATGGGGCAAAAGCAACAGAGCCGGCTAATGGTTTCTCAGAGCATTTTATAGTGCCTTGCCTCGTCCTCAATAAACAAAGAAAATTAGTGCAAATATCAGAATAAGGTTTTCCGTTTTTTTATTCTGTCCTTCCTGGGAGGTATTCATAGCAAGGAATACTTGTAGCAAGTATAAATTTAAAAAAGAGCTATAGAGAGAAGTTAGAGTTTGCTTACCTTCTCATCTTCGCAAAGGTGGCCAATCATGGCGTGAAGTAGGTGTCAATGTCGGATGTCAGTAGGTTTGAGAAAGGGCAAGAAATTGTCGCACACAGAGACCGTCCAAAATTGCAACTTTGGAAATGTTTGCGAGGAGAGCGTCCAAAGCTGATCGATAACACGACAAACAGTTCTGATTAGGCCTGAAACGATTCCTCAAAGAACTGGAATAAATCAGTTACTTAAAATCAATAAAACAAACTCATTGCATTGAAGCTTTGTTTAACCCATATACAGCTCTGTGTTTCACATGTGATTATTACTGTAGCACAATGCGCCTTTGATGGCGCTGATAGCAAAACAGAGCAAGAGAGAGCAAATAGTAAGGGGTGAAAAGAAGAGACAGCCAGAGGAAAACAACAGAAGTGTCGAAAGTTTGGGATCATTTCAAGCTGAAAGAACGCAGAACTGTGTACATTGTGTAATTGGTAAAGCAGCCTACTACAACAGCACAATGCTAATGTTTTAGCACCTCAACAGAAAGCATCCAGTCATTTAAGTGGACCTGATACAAGGTCATGTTAACGTGAACACTTGTTCTTACGTATTCACTTATTTTACGTCTACAAATGCTACAAAACCGATATGCCTCAGCTGTAGTTAAAAGATGTAACTCTGAAAGTTAAGTTGCACAGCTTAAAGGCAATGTAATATTATTATTAATTATCTATTATTAATAATAATACTATGCCTTCATTCTAAATTTCCATGTATACATTTTTTCTAAAGTAATTTAAAATTAATTTTATTGTTTTATGTATTTTATTTTTGCATTTCAGACAATGTTTTCTTAAAAACTAATATGGCATTTAAAGGCACCAAATGGGTTCAGTTTTGATGGATTATATTTTTGTATATAACTTAAATAATACTGCTATGGAAATTTCTAGAAGGAAATTAATCACTTGTTCATTTCAGGAGAACTGTTTTATTTTCTCTTTTGTATACTCACTTTTGCTTTTTAACAAAGCAACAGTATTTCTTACCTGGTAACTCGATGGAATTCATGGAATAACTCGTAGAATATTTGATTACAAAAATAATTGTAAGCTGCAGCCCTGCTTCTGACAGGAGTACCATCACATACAATATCCATTTATGTTTGTTATTTTAAAAATGTTTTGCAGCATACACAGCTAAAATGTCACGGTTAAAGTTTTAGGCATCAATGTTTAATTATTAGATTTTTTTCTTTCAATTGTTACAATGCACCACAATTTATAGTCTTTGTGGATCGATTTCTTTGAATATTAACAAGATGAACATATTATGTTCAATAAAGAAAAAACCCTGGTCATGAGTTTTGTGATGACAGGAGTCATCACTAGAAGGTGACCTTTGTTGCAGCTGCTGTTTTGGATGCTCAGTGGTAGCATGGTGTGTGCAGTGTGCACTGATGTTTTGTGTTCCTTTGAACTGAATTCCCCACAGGACAATAAACAGCTTTGTAAACTGCAGTTTTTGTATGACATTCTGCCAATGACCATGGGATCAGGCTGATCTCATTTATTTTCTATAACCCAGACTAAATATGAGTCCAGCGGGAGAAAGATTTAAGGCCAACAGGGAATTCAAAGCAATAGAGTTGAGGGGAGAAATCAGTGGTAAAGTGGTATCAGTGGTCTTAATACTGTGTCATGAAACTGCAGTCATACCGTCAGTCAATAAAGTGACTGTACAAAGATGAGAAAATGAGAAAAGTTACATGTTTTCTGTTTGACAAAAAAAAAAAAAGACTGAAGTAATGAACACACACACACACACACACACACACACACACACACACACACACACACACACACACACACACACACACACACACACACACACACACACCCCAAAAAAAACGCCTTGGATTAATACCTAGTGGTTGTATGCCTCTATGAACCACACAAGTTACAGTGAACATGCATGTCTGTCCAGATCAAATCCATGACAGGTGATGATGCTTCACATATGGATGTTGCGCCAAAGAAGCTACAGATTCTAAAATGCGGATGCTTCACTTACATCTTCAACCCGTCAGCATCAAAGATCTGTACAATCAGCTCAGTTTCAAGGTTGACACCCAAGATTGGTGTCACCATTTCAGTATCAGACCAAATGTCTGCCCTTCTGTACCTGAGTTATGGTGTTTACTAACAGCCAGAAAAGTGTTTTCGGGAACATGATGATGTCAAAGTAAAAGTGAAAGAAAGTTTGAAGAAATATCCTCAAGGTGTTCTTGAATTACCATGTTCACAAGAAAAGGACAAACAAGGTCACAGTGACCTTAACCTTTGAGCAACAATATCTTATCCTTAACTCCATGTTTGTGCCAAACTGAGGAAATTCTTTTAAGGCGTTTTTGAGTTACTGCCATCACAAGGATGAGATGGACACAAGGTCACAGAAATATTAAACTCTGATGCTAAAATTTAATCAGTTCATTGTTTTGTCTAAGTGGATGTTTGTGCCAAATCTGAAGAAATTCTCTTCAGGTGTTTTTGAGATATCACCTTTAAGAGAATGGGATGGAAAGCTTAATGGACAGACAGACAGAAAGGCCAACCTGTAAACTTAATAAAAACAAAGGCCTCACTTTGTCTTAGAAATATGCCTGGAAGTACAGATGGAGATTTAATACAGTGAGTGGGCTGGCTGACTGCTTAAATGTTTGACTTAATAGTGACTTTATTCTTCATTTTTATTGAATTATATGAATAGTTTGACATTTTGGGAAAATCATGTATTTGCTGACGTATCCAGAGTTGGGTGAGAAACTCAAGATCACTGTCTGTGTATTTAACCTGTACTAATATTATTTCGGCCAATAGGGGGTGGTGCAACAGGCTATGAACACATGTTAGCATGAACATGTTAGCGATCTGGATTCACACATCCAGCAACCACTGAGCAGGATTAGGTGGCCTAATTGCAAAAACAGAAACAACCTTATTTTGCTCCGGGATAAAAGACTCCAAGAGCTATCACAGCAGGAGGCCAAAGACTTCAGTATCAGACATAAGTGAATAATAGAGAGTAATGCCGGCCAATGACAGAAGCTGTTAATTGCTGTGATCTTTGATAGGGCACTTAAGAAAAACCACAGCACATGACAAAACTGTTTCCTTCTATGAGCCAGGTTCAGATTTCTTTGGATATCAGTATAGTTTATGAAAATCAACAACTCAGCGTAGTTAGGGAGAACGAACAATATCTTGAATGCTGTTAAAGAAGGTAGCAAAACTCTTAAGCATCAAGTCTGATTTAGTTCACTGACAAAATGACCATAGTACAGAAGGACCCTCTGTTCTTCCATTTTAGCCCTTTTAATCTCTTTTCTACACTAAATGACCACACTTTGTCTTAGGGTAGGGCAGTGCCCAGTGAGGCGGCATACCCAAGCTGCAAATCACCAGCCTTCTGCCTTATAGTAGCAAAACTGTCAGGACTGAGGACAAAGACATAAGGACATGTGTGTGTTTGGAGGGGTGAGCAACAGAGAGAGGGGAGGGCAAGGTGGATTATTGCATGCCATGTTGCTGTAAGTCAAAACTTACGGAACTCGGGACGCTGCTTTGTCACTTGTAGATCCATCTGGTGGAAACCCCTGATATTTATATACCTGCAAATATAAAAAGAGAAAAAAATATGCCGGTCAGCCCAGCAAATATTGATCAATAACTGTGACAGTGGCAAATCTTCACGATGGTGGCGACAAAGTTAAAAAAGCTACCACTTGGCACATCTAGCAGCCTAAATTCCATCTGTTAGATAAATAATTACAGTAACTTTAGACGATGCCACTGTCCACCATCCCAACCCTCCTTTGTCTGCCTTTAATGTGCCACTTACTCACCACTAGTGTTACTCCTGAAGCCCTTTAATCAGAAAATCCCACTTGTTGAGAGTCATGGCTTTTTACATGACCATGCTGTAGCTGTAAGAATCTACTGTTGTTCACACAAATCAGCATGGAACTTCAGTTGTGGTGTTAATATGTCTTGAACAGTCAAACTTTCTAAACAGACTGAGATTTTCAATCTTTTTTCAATCCTACTGTGGTGTCAACTTGTCTTCCCAGTTCCACTTTTCCTTTTTCTCAAACTCCCCTTTGTGCTCTACTGTTTCCACTTTTTCTATCCTCACCACCTCAACAACCTCTTCCTGCTATGTCCTCTTCTCCTCTGTTGCCTTCGACTCGTCTCTGTCCTCATCCACTCCTTCCACCCACTTGCTTGCCAACTTCTTACCCTAGCTCTGATTGTGAGCCGCCTTCAGAGCCAAAGGCGGATCTAAAGGAATCAGAGATGTCAGGACGTGGCCGATCTTTTCGATGCCACAATACACAGAGGACATTGTGCAGCCATGCCAAAATCAATCTGACTTCCATTCATCACCTAACCCTGTCTGCACAGGGCTTTGGAGATGCCTTGCTGGTCTAAGTCGTCTGTCTGAAGGTCTCGATGTTTGTCTGTTACAGTTTGTCTTAAAGTATTGACATCATTCTCACTGTACCAAGCTGCCATTGACTTTAACCTCTAATGTTAATTCTGAGTATTAGCTTAAAGGAATACTCCACAGAATATCCAATACATTGGTGAATAAGCTTCTTCTGGCAGAGCTTCAGTCAGGAGGTGACAGTGAAGAAGTTGATTATGCAGCTTTTATCTATACCACACTTAATCGTAATTCTAATATTGATCTAAAACCTACATCCATATTCTAAAGTAAATACCTTGAGAAAGTCATGTCTCGCCAAAATGTCACTCCAGAAGGTCCAGCATGTAGGAATTAAGGTGGATATATGGCAGAAATTGAATATAATATCATACATGTATTTTCTCAAGTGCATTATCACCTGAAATTAAAATTTGTGTTTTTATTTCCCTAGAATTAATTAGCCTTTTACACAGCATGTACTCATCTAACAAGACCACCATGTTAAACTACAATATTTCAACAGAAGTCAAGGATGGAAAAAATCAAACACAGGCTCTAGATAGGTCCATTTGCATTTTGCTGAAATTACTCGGTCTGTTTGATTGGTCAGAAAAAAAAAGACTTCTGCGAATAATTTGGCTCTCAGTAAAAACCTCCTAAACCTCTTGGAGTCAGACACCATTGAGGCCACTGTATTTAGAGCAGCCATTGACCCTAGCTTCAAGCAATGAAACTTGTTGTCCACTGAGGGAAAGGAACAGGTCAGAGGAAATGCAGACAGCTGATCACAGGTGGAAATTGTAGTAAAGCGCTTGCTCACCCCCAGACTTCCAGTTATTAATAACTTACAGAAAAAATTGTGCGCAATAGTCCACGTTCCACCGTCTCCTACTAACACTGGAATTAATGAATATGATTTATTTGTATTTCCCCATCGCAGCTTTGAATATTCACAGTTAATTATCACTGAACTGAACCCCAAAAATGGTAATCAGAGCAGCCCTTCCATAAACTAATATGGGAGAATATGCCACATTTTTGTTGAACATGGAGATAAAGATAAGCTGAAAACACTAACACAATATAACTTTCAGAGGCATAGAGACGGGAGCAGGTGGGTTGCAGGCCATATAAAAACTTCATTTAAAAAGAAGAGAGACAGAAAACTAAAAGACTGAATGGGTGAGACAGGCAGAGAGTATAAGGAAAAGCGGCATTGAGAGCTGCTATATTTCTACAGTAAGAGGTGTGATAAGAACGCCTCAGGGTCCTGCAAAGAGAGGGGAGGAGGCATCGAGTGAATCCTTCTCATGCTATCGCTCTCCCTCCTTCTCATTTTGCCCTTGTCGGTCCCCCAATCAGTAGATGCGTTCCCCTGAAGGTTGACAAAGGTGGCTTGTGTAAAGTTATCTCTGCAGCAAAAAAAAAAAAGTTATCGCAACTATAGCAGCAGGTGTCTCTGAGGCCCATGTCATACCGGTTCCTGTTTCCCAACTCCCCCTCCTCCACCGTCTCTATCTCCTCCTCTCCGCTTTTCAATCATCTCATTGCCACTTTTAATATCTTCTACAGTTTATCTGATTATGACAGACATCCCTAAGGATGTTTCAAAACTTGGCTGTACAAAAATATCTTCTCCATTTTTTATCTTCTCCTAACTTTACCGTTTCAAACCTTACTTGAAGACCAACCAATAACATGTACAGCATATGACACTAAAGTGTGTTAAGGGATGTGTTTCCTCCTGACAGGGATAATATAATATAATATAATATAATGAACAACTAAAATTGCTAAAGATCAACTACAGCTCAGCAATTGCTGAATTTTGACAATTTGAAGTACTAGTCGGATGGATAAACCATGGCTCTATACAACAGAGAATTAACATATTTTACCCAAACTCACAAATTTTAATGTTCCTGTTTATGCGTCTATCATAAAAGAGAGTATATTTCTGTATATTTTAGACAGAGCCAGGCTGGCTGTTTCTCCCTTTCACTTACGCTTTATCATGATCAATTTTCTAATTTTAGTCTTGCAAATAAAGCTCATAAGTAATTTTCTAACATGTTGAATCTTAAGCAACTTTAAGTCGCTATAGTGTCACCAAAAAGGAATACATTTTGGAAATTAAATGAATACTATACAGTGTCACATTTTTTTGTTTTTTAAATATATCTTTTGAGGGCTTTTGTGCCTTTTTTTTTGAGTAAGTGTGAAAAGGGGAGAGAAAGGGGCAACATGCAGCAAAGGGTCGAGGCCCGAATCTAACCCGTGGCCACTGCGACGAGGACACAGCCTCTGCACAAGGGCGTCCACTCTACCAACTGAGCTACTGGGTGGCCCAGTGTCAAGTTTTTTATACCATATTACTGCACATTAAAGTTTTGGCAATATGACAGTATATACCCTGCAACAGTAAAGTTGCAGGGTATACAGTATTGACAATACTGTTCCAATCACAGAAGCTACAGACTACGTAGCAAACTAGTGCTGGATTCTTGCATTATCTTACAAATCTAGCTACTTTGCAAGGTAACAATTTGGACATACATGGAGGAGGGGGAGAGTGAAGTTGTAAATGCAAAACCCTCTGAATTATGAAAGTTTTGTTCTCAGAGACATTTAAACTTTTATGAGCCATGTTTTTTTTTGTTTGTTTTTATGGAAGTTTCAAATAAAAGAAAATAACCTTATGTAATGATGTACAGTATGGTCATTTTAAGCCATTTTGTAAATACATTTACAGAATTATCACTGTATTGTGATATGACTTTTACCATGAAATAAAACCACATTCATCGTGACTGAAGATTTTGGCCACCCATTCCGTACATTAAATTATGTTTCATTTATCTGCAGCTGAAGTGGACAGAGCATGATGAACGAAATAACAGGGTCAACACTACGATCTCACCAGACACATGATGGATAAACACATGGCAGACACTCTTCTTATACTCGCAAATTTCTATCAGTAAGTGCTCTAGCTTTTTATGAACTGACTTCAAACACTGTGGCAACAAATCTCTCATAGTAAATGAAAAAACAATTCAATAAAAAAATGGACTTCCTTTTTCCTTCTCCACATTTCATCTTTGACTACCCCCTCTATTCCACTTTCTTTGGTGTTTCCTCCCAACTCTCTCCTCCTCCTACTACTCCTTTTTTCTACTTTCAAACACAGATAAAGAGGAAATGATGGCGTCATCATTATTCAGAGGGCCACACACACACGCACGCACGCAAGCACGCACACGCACACACACACACACACAATGATTAACGGCAACAAAAGACCCTTTTCCTGTATGGAGATTGTCATCATTTGATGCATTAATCTCTTACTACGTTACCGTCTCCCTACTCTTTTTGGGAAAAGGAATCACTTGTCCGACTATCTATGGTAAAGGAAGAAATAGGGAAGACAAAAACAGCCTATTTGTAGGTACAGTAACACGACATGGGAATAGTCAGCTGTTATCAAAGACATCACTTTGCAGTTTTATCTCTGTTAGTAGATGTGGACCATTCAACAGAATAGATTTAAGGCTTTAAAAGGTTCAAAGGCAACAGGCAGCTAATGATAGAACCACCTTGACAGATGCATATCAAACTCCATTATTCTCACTCCATGGAAACTCTGTAAATTACTGCCTCATCACTTCTGTGATTATGGTATAATTAAACAAAAAACTATTGCAATATCATGGTAAATCATGGGATGTTAATTACATACTGCTAAAAGTGTCAGAACAATGCATACTGGGACCTAATTTTATTTCTATTACCATTGTTTTCCTCAAGGTGCACATTTTACAGATCTCATCAAAACACAATGATATGTACTTCTGAAAACATTTCCCACAATTCTGCATTTATTTTGGGACAATGTGTCAAAGTTATACAGTAGAACTGCAGACACAAGCCTCAGCTGAAATGTTCAGGGGCTGAAGAGGAAATAAACCTCCATTTTCAAAACACTTGAAGATAAGAGTCGGTGAGCTGCAGCTGAGTAAATAAATAGAGAAAAGTTTAGCTTGTACATTTGTAGTCACAGAGTAAATCACTTCACATAAACAATTTCAAGCAGGACTTGATACAAATTTGTTTTTCATTTAGCGTTATAATATATTCCATACTGATTATCCAACCTGCCTACCTGCAAAATTACACATCCTTTCCCCGATTTTTAAATCTAAACATGTTGCACAGAGCACACTGTATAATTCCTTGTATGACTTCAGCTTTTTATGTTGCTCAAAAGACAACACACTATACTTAAAACATTTGAAACCTGTGACCAGATGAAATGATATTTTTATGCCAGACTACTGCGTCCCCATGCTGACGAATGATAGGGCATTGATTGGTGCATCAATAAGGTGATGACGTTGCCACTGAGATGTGCCTTTGTCACCCCAAGGTCCCCCATACTGCTGATGGAGGAATGAGTCTGCATTTTGAAAGCACGCACGCACGCACGCACGCACAAACGCACGCATGCACGCAAATACATGATGTCTTGATAATATTTTTAATGCCTTAAATACAGCTTGGAATTTGCTATTTAGATTAATTTGTACTTTATTTTGCAAACATTTCCATTTGTATATTTTACTTTAATGCTTGTTTGAAGGGGAGGTGGACAGACATCTGGAAAAGAAAAAAATGGAAGAATTTGGAAATAGACCTTCCTCCTGCAGCTCTCCTGTCTGACCTAAGCCCCTCCAACAACCACGGGCGCTTCATATAGTAACCCAGCAGCTTCCCAATGTTGCCAGCAGCACAGCTGCCCCATCTTGCCCCTTTTTCCTCACTCTCTGCTTCAGTCCACATAAAAAGGCAAGAAATAGCTAGTGAGCAACCCCACCGTCCCTCCGCCACACTCCCTGCCTTTTGGATTGCAATTGTTTCGGGTTGCTGCAGTCACTGCCTGGAGGTCCATCTCCAGAGCTGATGCCAGCTCTTCTGCTGGTGAGGTGGTCTTTGATGGGGGGCAGTGAGGCAGAAAACACACTAGCCCCTTTTACACAGCCTGTTCAAGGCAGGAATATTGTGTTGTCATGCCACCTTGCTGCTGTGTATAAAAGGTACAATGTTGGAAAGGCGGGACAGATCTGTCTCACCTTTAAGCCAACAACAGAGGTACTAACTGCACCAAATTAAGCTCTATGTAAAAGGGAAAGCCAGCAGGACGGGATCACAGACGGGACAGGTGTGGGATTTTGACCGAGTGTTTTGCATGTGACCCACCACAAGAGATTTAAAAATCAGCTGTTAGCGGCTCATTCAAAAAAAAAAAATGTCTGCAAATTAAGAAAATAATGAGATTTGGGAGATCCTTTGTACTGGCCCCATAGTGTGATCAATCTCGATGTAAAAAGAGCCGCTGTGATTTGAGGCTCTAGCGAACTTTATCAACATAAATGTGAACATGAAGATGCAGCCGTGAGCCTTTGGCTTTGGTTGTTAGATGGCTAAGCTAATAGCAAAATTTCCTTTTCATCGTTGAAAAGCTTTGCGGATATTTACATGTTTTATTTCATTTATTGTCAGATGATCCTTTTGATCAGTCTGCCTTCCTTTTTTGCATCGCTTTGCAGTGTAGGCAGTTGTTGCCAATGATGGAATAACAAGTCTCTCTTTAGGACTCTCTGCCATTTAATGAGGAATTCAACAATGAAATGTGCATGTGCATAGGAACGTCCTCTCTCTGAAATGACCCGCGATTGGCGAAAGTCTCCCATCATGGGCTATATTTTCTAAAATCTGAAAACAGCGAAAAGGAGGTGCAGAAGTCCTATTTTCTCTCACCCCACTTGAATGACAATATACTTATTTTTGCTCAAATAAAATGCAGCTAACCCAGCTTTAAATAAAACAGTGTAAAACCATTTTAAAAGAAGATGCCATCACATGACTCTTAATACTGTGGAGCTCTTACGTATCTTTTTTACTCTGTTTTCTAAGAGGTTTAGTATCTAAGCTTTTATCTTTTCCCTCGAGGTTATTTGTACTTTGCAAACATTTGCAAAAAGACAAGGTGTTTTTCCACTGTGTCATCTTTATGTGCAAACCAGCTAAAAGTTTAAATTTCTCACAAGCAGATATCTGTATTTGAGTTTCACTGTAGTGTGAGAACACGGTGAAAGCTAATGATCATAGTCCCAAAAATTTTGAAATTGCTGGTTAACCACAAAGCCAAAGGCAGCTCAATACAATCACACACACACTCGTTCATGACACAAAGATGAAATAATCGCTTCAATTTCACATCTCTCTCTCAGAACAAGATTACTTTACAGCTTCTTTTTGATGTCTGCCTGGGAGGTTCAGTCCAAAGGTTTGGGAAAGTTTTGATGATGTACTCCTTGAGTTTGGATTCAAACTCATGCAGATGCAAAATACAAGCTCTATTTTACCGTGATGACTTGGCAAAGTGATTCATATCAAAACGCTGTCCCACTCCTCACAAAAAATGTTCTGCCTCCCATCTAAATGGAAATGCATCACCACAGCTTTTCTTCCATTGCATTATATATGTGTGTGTGTGTGTGTGTGTGTGTGTGTGTGTGTGTGTATACATATTTATTTATTTTTCATTGTTCTCATCGTTACATATTTCCATCAGCAGGCTTAACAGCAGCCATGTGTACTTTCCTCAATAACCATTTATTCAAGTGAGCATAAAGAGCTCACTGACAACTGCCAAAAAATCTCAAATCATGCCAACCACAGACTGTAAAAGCAGATGAGTTCAGCTTGTTCTCAATCTGGCTGGTACTCAAGAACTTCAAGAGGCTGCCTGGTAACTTAAAAGATGCCTGTGTGATTCCTGCACAAGGTACAAACATCTGGTGTAGTAATAAAATGACTAAAGCTCTCTGTACTTTTTCAAACACCAGCGTTTCTTTAGTACAACAGCTCAGTAACCAAGAGTGGAGGATTACACAAGGAGTAGGGATTAGCCAAGGCCCCATGATACTATTTTATCACAATACATAGGTCACAAAACATTACTGCAATTTTAAACATGTTGTCAACATCTGTATAATCTAAGAAAATAAAGTTTTCAGTCTTCAGTTCATCTCACTTCTGTAATTTTAAATGGAACAAAATGCTTCTAGTGGACTGAAATGCAATAGATTAAGTTATTCTTGTAGGCTCCCAAAAGTTTAATTTCTTATTGTAATAATAATAATAATCAATACCACTGTGATACTATGCTATCTATACTGCTATCTATTTTTCCCCAGTCCTGGTTTACAGACACATCTCAAAAATAATGCCAAAAAATGCTGAAAAAGAAAAGGAGAGGTGTTTTATCAATCTTCCATTATGTAATAATTTGTGTACAATTCTATTCTTCCCTTGATAGCCCTTATTTATTGGGACAGGTTACCATAACAGTGGCTATGGCAACATATATTTATAAAACATAAAAAAAATTATTTAAGTAGTGTGTGAATCTTTCAACATCCAATTAAGTGTGTATAAGATTATATTATATTCTAATTTATTCTAAAGACTTTAGTCAAGTCAAGTCAGTTTTATTTATAGAGCCCATTATCACAAAACATGGTTTGCCTCAGAGGGCTTTACAGTGTACGACATCCCTCTGCCCTTAGACCCTCACATCACCCAAGGAAAAACTCCCCAAAAAGAACCCCTGTAACGGGGAAAAAAAGGAAGAAACCTCAGGAAGAGCGGTAGAGGATAATGAGGGATCCCTCTTCCAAGGACGGACAGACGAGCAATAGATGTCGTAAATAGCAAATGAAATACAATCATGGCAAAAAAGGAACGAGAAAGAGAGAGGGTGGGGGGGGGGACTTTAAAGGCATGACTGAAAGTATACTTTGAAACAGCAGAAATGCTTGAAAATATATATTACATGTATAAACCATTCATTACGTATATTTTAAAAAAAAATTTGACATCCAGAAATCAATATTTCTTAAACAGGCTCTGGTTTGGTGCCATTTTCTGGCTCCATATAAAGTGGTTAAAGGGACATGAGTGTTAAGTCCTTTGTGTTGGTCTGGCCTGGTTTCACTTTGTCTGAATACAAATTGACTCAGCTGTTTTTCACTGGCGTCAAACACAAACCTCATATCTCCAATTGTCACCTTTTTTAGCTTAACAAAATTTCCAATATCATGAAAGAAAATCTATCATGACCAGAATGAAAACTGAACCCTGTTTTTTTCTTTTAAGAAGCAAATCAAAAAGTACAAAAGCAGAGATTGCATTTCTTTGTGTTGGATGTATGCGATTTTACCAGTCCACTGGAAGTGTTACATTCTGGAGTGTCATGGTGGCACTGGTGTAATGGGATCACAGAGGTCCGAGCCCGGGAGGACCCTGCAGACACGCTCCGTCTGCTTAACCAAACACCCTCGAATACATCTGGCTGCTAGTTAAATATGACATACTGGCTGGATGACTTATCTACATGAGAACACATTTGAACAACACACACATGCACACACTCTTGGTGACTAGTTAAATATCATCCAGTCACTTGCGAGCATATTTTCATGCATATGCACACAGAAACACACAGTCATTGTAATTCAAGAACACCAATGCCCTCTAGATGAAACCGTTACGACAGGATTGCCATCACACTATAGAAAGGAGAAATACAAACGACGTTTTACTAGTTGAAGGAGAAAATGAGCGGATGGAAAACTATCACGGAAGAAGAAGTGCAAGATCAGGAAGGAGGAAATTGGACTGGCATAAAATAGACCCATATGAGTGATCAGTCCCAAGTGGAAAATAGAAACTTCTTTCATTAAAAGCTTTTTTGTTTTAAAATAGTATACATCTTATTTTGGGCTTCCAGGGTTAACTAATTAATTGCTTATGTGATTAAGGTCCGTACATAACTTTTTGTTTGTTTGTTTTTATTGCTGACTAACATTGTTGTCTTTACAAGGCTGGACTAGGCTGACTTTTAGGCGACAGTCGTGATATTGGTATCATATGAAACTCGAAGACCTATGGAATCCACTGGTAACACTGGTATGCTTGCTTCTCAGAAAGGGGACTACATAATGATCCGAGTTGGGCTAAATTTTGGTGACGGAAAAACATAATGGTCATTTCACAGGATCCTCTTGATCTCTGACATCAAGATATCTGAATGAAAATTGATTCTGTGGATAACCCATTAGTCTCTCCTTCACAGACGTGCCTACTTTATGCTTGTCCCATGCAGTTTTTTCATTTGTCATTTGATTTCTAATCAAATCAATCTCGTAAGAATTGCTTTACGTTGTCAATACAGACTATAAAAAAAATGCAAAATGACAATTAAAGCATGTGATTAAAAAATGTTATTAATCACAATTGACTATTGGAATTCTGTGATTAATCATGATTTAAAAGATCCATCGTTTGACAGATCTAGTCTTATTATATAGTATACAATATTCCTAATCATATCAAAGTATACTTACTTGATATTTTTGGTATTTTCATGTACTTTTATGCAAAAGTACATAAAATATAAAATTAGGATAGAGTAGTATGAATTAGGTCAATTAGATTGTCATTAACATGTTCAATGTCTTTCATTTACCAAACTTTACCAAACACTTGATGAAATTGGTAGGTCATTTTATACTTAATACTGGGTATAAATGCCTGTAGTGGTTTTGATACTTTTACTGGTTTGTAAGTCTAAGTTACTTTTTAAAAGCAACTTTACTTGCTAACTTGCTTCTCCTGACCTCCAGTGGTTAAAGTTCTTCCCTCTCTGTAGTCAGATAAAAGTTAACTCGGGGTGTGGCCACGAATCAGTGACAAAAGCAGCATGTGTTTCAGGTGAAAAAGATGTGAAACTTTCAGAATTTTCCATAAGATGTCAGTCAAAAGGTGCTTTTCAGGTTGGTATTCAGTCACTATTCATTTAAAAGTCACATCTAGGTGTACGTCAATTCTGTGAAATACACAGGAATATGTATTTAATCTGTTTCTGAATTAGAGGAATACTCTATTATATAATATAATATTTGTACATGCTTTAGTATGCTTTAGCACATTTAACTGAACTTTGTTTTAAGTAAGTACTATGGTTTATTTTTTAAAATGCAATTTGTGTCTTTACATGCACATTTTTGCATGTAAATCAATGAATGTTGTTCGGGGTCCCTATTAAAGAATGAGCCCCAGATTAATTAAAAATGGATTGACAGCTCATTTACTGAACCTGAGGTTTAATGTAAGACTTTTTAAATACACTGCTTATTTTCTTAATTTGATAAATAATGCTTCTGCAGACCCCACTGAGAGTAACTGCTGCCATTGTGTGGTGATGCCACATTAGTTAAATCATTAGGAGAGGTCCCACCAAAGCTATGTATCAATTTAATTAGGGTAAGAAATTCACTTCTTACAGTAAGTCATGATCTTCCAAAAGTTGTTTTTGTTAAAAAAAAAATAAGATAATAAATTAAATGATCTGTATTCTTGTTATAATGGGATTAACAAATGAATGAGCAGAGATACTTGAGAAATGAAGGAGATTGTGTTACTTGGGACTATGCAAATGTAATCGAAAAAATTCAGCTAAAGCTGATTACTTCCAGTAGTCTGCATATTGGTGTGCATGTAAATGAAATGGGTGTTACTTTAGAGCAAAGGGCCACATGTGAGCAAAAAAAACAGGAAAGCAACTACTTTGATGATTAAATACACAACTTTTGATTTGGGAAGAAATTCTTGTTCTTAAGTACAGGAACTACTATTAGTCTGATGCAATTAGGTATGGGACACAATGAGAATTTCTTGTCATGATTATCCTAGCCAAAAGCGATTCACAGTATCATCCTGACAATCATCAAAATATGCGGAAAAATCCTAAAATGGCATTAAAACACAGCCTACAGAAATCACTTCACCTTAAACTAAGTTTATAAGCAAATATTAGCATCAAAACTAGGAAACATTTTTTTAGTGAACATCCTTGTTATTGATAAATAATCTTAAAAGACAGGCTTTTTATGTCTTTGAAATGGCATTGTATCTTTCAAATATATACAGTGTTTTCTGAAGTTGGTACATATGCTGCCTGTTTTTGAAGAGTCTTTTATTTTTGGTTTCCCAGCAGTCTCTCTGAGTGCTGCTGAATACAACATTCATGATTTTCTCGATAATGGAAAACCACCACAATCAACTGATTATGAATGTTTTTTTATGGTGACGGGCAACTAAATCTCACCCCTGAAGGCCAAAACTGATGATAATATTTCAACTCGAAAAATGATCATCATTGTGATATAGAGAACCCCAGGAATGAGTCCTAAAACCTGGATATAAGTTTCAGTACCTCCAATTTCCTCATCTGGAATGGGTTTTTTGTTGGGTTTTGGTTGAGTATGTGGTTATAAAAGGCTGATGAGACTGTCATGTTTTGTTCTATGACATACATCAGTAAATACTCTACTTGTGAACCATTAAGCTTTTGTGTCTTAAAAAAGGCAGTTGCTAAGAAGCGGCTAACTGAGAATACATATCACCATCACGCTGTGCCACGGCAAAGTTCGTTTATAGCCTAACATTCGCTTTTTGCTTCTGCTGATTGCATTTAGGCTTCAAAAATCCTGAAAAAAAGTGTTCATTTGTGAAGATTATCTTGCAGAGCAAAACAAGCAAGTATCAGAAACCTTTGCTTACCACAGAGCACATTCTCTGCAATAATACCATGAAAATCCCATCGGCTTTTTGACGAGGGAATTAGGGCGAAGCTAACTTCCATGCCGGCCTACAGAAAAACGTCATCCTTGAGGGGACTCTGTCAAAAGTTAATGCTTTAAAAGAAGATAAGGTATATAACAAAATATATTCTTGAAATTCTTTCAGAATAATATGTGATCAGGCAACCACTGAGTGCTGTATTGCAGCAGCCATACTGCATATTACTGTAAAGTTGTTTCTTTTTTTCTCCTTTTACAGGACCACACATCGTCCTCTGCCATGTGTGATAATGCTATTTTCTCCCTATTTTGCCATCCTACACTCCTTTTCTCTCTCTCTCTTGTTCCAATAAAGTCCTACATGCATTCTAGCTAGACTAACTTATCTTGTTGCGAATTCAGCGCCCAGGGTCAATTTCCCTCCAAATGAGAGCATTATCTGCGACAAGCTGTCCCCTGATATAAGCCAGTGCCCCTGCCGGCTTCATTTGTTTCAGGCAGACAAACAGAAGGCTAAAAACTCTCCCTGTGTTTTGTTGTCGCTGCCTGATTGCTCTGTCAGACTCTGTGTTTCTTTATTTTGGTCTGAGGCATGATAAGGAACAACCAACAGACTGGAACAAGATTCCCACACGCTCACGTTTAAAATGACTGGGAAAGATGGAAATGTAAGGGGGGCAAAGGATGGAAAGGGTCAGGCAAGAGGAGAGGGCAGAGGTATGTAGAGAAAAAGACATGAAAAGGCTTTTAATCAGCTCTTTATTCTGTTAATAAAACTGAACACAGGAATGCATTAGAACTTGTTAAATTAGGGCTTTTTGAACTATTCCTGACCAGCAAGCAACTGGGTGAATTTAGCTTGCTTTCCCTCGCTGCAAGTAGAGCTGCTCAATACAACAATTAAAGTCTGACAGCAATGGACTAGTATTACCTAGGGATATCATGTAATTTAGAAATGAACCCCACTGCTGTGTTTCATGCAGCGCATTGGCATGGGATAAGCAATATCTGTATTTTACTCGAATTCACTGACAACTCAGTAGGTTTACATGCACAATTTAGTCGAGCTACGGTTATAGCTAGATTAGGTCATTTATTGTCCTTGTCCCAGTATACAAGCACCAGGGGAGAATCAATTTACTGACCGAAGTATGCCCACTACGCCGCAGTAGGTAGAGATATGTCCCCTTTTAGCTTGTTCCTATATAAACCTATTTTATTTATACAGTCTATGATATAAACCAAATCACAGTGAAATCTGTTTATTTACAGTAACTTTAATGTAGACAACCACCACGTCACATACATATCATCAAACGGCACTGAGCAAACTCTGCCATAAGTAATTAGCCTTAAGTCACCTAAAAATATTTATCAGTTTAAGTGTGCGCTATATTGAGAATCATTCATCGCTTTGTTGTTGATTTGGGGTTGTTTGGTTGTTTTTTCCCCTTCGTCATGTGCACACCTATTTTAACTGGACTCAGGGTTCTGCGTTCATCAATCTTCATGAGAGATAGTGGCAGTAGTATGAGCAGGCGAGGAGGTGAAAATAAAAGTACCATGGGTTCCCCTATGATTAGTTTAACTATAAAAATACTTTATATAACTTGTGCGACAGCACATTATTTAACTTCATTATAACAGTATTTTACAAAACATTATTTTAACAGTACTTTATTCAACTTTATTGTATGTCAGTAGCTACTTTATTTAACTTTAATGTAACTCTAGCTCATTTAGTATTTTATATTTTAGTACTTAACATTAGTTTTGAGGAGACTTCAAAATGCTGCGATATGTGTATCGCAATATTACCCAAAAGTATTGCAATACTATTTTAAAGCTTTATCGCCCAGTCCCCCTTACAAGAGTCATAGAAACATACTACCTCTACTTTTGTATTGTCTGCAGCCTGTTCAATTGGGCCATTTTGGGCCCAAAACCTCTGTCTGAAGGGGATGTACTATTGCACTTGTTGCACTGTTACACAAGTACATTTTATCATAGGATAGTTATGACAACCATGCAGGACCCAAGAGAACGCACACCCTCTTGGATACTGATGGCACACAGATGAGAAGCAGACAGGGATAACAAATGCCCAAATCAAATGAATGAAAAGCATCTATACCACTGACTTTTGCTGCATTCCTCTGCTCAAAGACTGGTGAGGGGGAAAAGTGAATGCAGGGACAGATGGCAAAGACTGACTTGCCGTTTGACTTTCGGATTATTGGTCTCAGTCTGAGCTTTAGCCTGCTGGGGGGCTGTGAAGAGCAGTTTTGCCATGTGAACACTATCTATCCCTCTCATCACCCTCCACAGCCTGCCTGTTCACGCAGCTGATATTCTATAAATCTGAAAACATCACTCTGACAAGCATCAAAGTGAGATTTATTTTCAAGTTGTCTCCACCATATGAAAACTCTGAAAAAGTAAGAAAACATGCAAATGATGGCAGTTTTTATAATCAAGGACAAAGAGTTGAAGTGGTTTTATAAAAAATGAACTCCAGTAAGAGTCTCTCTCTCTCCAAAATGTATACTTTTACAGTACTATTTTTCTGGGGGAAAAAACAACAAAAAAACAACTCAAGTCCCCTGCTGGGTTTATCAAAACTAGCAATCTATTTATTATAATACCAGAATTATTGCTTTATTAAACTAAACAAGATGAACGAAAAAAAATGGAAAATGGGAGTGAGTGGGGAAAAGAAAAGAGAATATGTTGAAATGGCTGGAGGCTCAGAGGGGCACTCCATTACTCACCAGGATTAGTTATATTGGTATTATAATACAGATTCAATCACCTCAGTCAACTCAGTTAATTAGTTCAAACAGGTGTCATGGTACACTGACTACAGTAAAGACAGACTAAAGACAAATATTAACACTGACCACACACACACACACACACACACACACACACACACACACACACACACACACACACACACACACACACACACACACACACACACACACACACACACACCGAGTTGGCTCCCTGTCACACATATGCAAACTGAAGCAGTGACACAATCCCATTCAGAAAATAGTCTGCTCTCTTTTCATACCACGATTTATTCACTTGTTCATCTGTGCACCAGTGGTGGGGGAAAAAATCTTGATGCATCGCAATTTTCTCCTGATAGATTATGCCTCAATGCAGAAAACCCAATAAGTGAACATTTAAAACCAAATTCTCAACATTTTATTTACTGTAACATTTTTGTAAGATCAAGCTGAATGTTTTCTTACAGTTGAACCAACTGAGAGATGAAAAGGGAGAGTAAGCATGCACGTCATGACTATGCTCTTCCTTTGTTTACTACCATTGTATTAATGAAAAATTAATGGAAGTAAATTAATCTGTTTATTTTAATTATGGATAATTACAAATATGCCATGTTTTAAATGTAGCAAGTAGTTACACAGTGAGGAAAAAATAATGTCTAGAAATAAAAAAAATTTGGATCCATTTATATGCATAAATAATCATATTATGATTGCATCCTAGCCAGCTGAATCAGAATCCAATCAAGTCAAGGGGTGCCTAAAGATTCCCAGTGCGCCATCAGTTTGACGTAACCATCAGTCAGTGGTCCTTCATTTTGACCTCTTAACAGGAAGCATTGTCTAAATGCATCTCTTATCGCCAGATGCACATCTTTGAGTTGTGAGCAGTTCAATCAAAGAATCAGTTCCCTCATATGTTTTATTTTAATAATAATAGAAGAAAAAGAAAACAACATTAAAGGAAAGTTTATGAAAGAGAAACATTATTTTGTAAGGCAGCACAGGTTTGGGCCCTATGAAATCACCATCTTTGACCAGGATACCATCTCTGCTCTGAATTTCCTACACCGGGCCACTTTCGCACAAATGACTACTACAATGGCTAAATGGCATGGGATCGGCACACCAATGGCCTCGCCTTTGCCACTAAACTAAGTTACGGAGCCTTAAAAGCTGT